>NW_023270789.1:2095345-2108793 GCF_011800145.1 Mirounga leonina | reverse complement strand
TTCTACCTAATAATGGAAAGTTAGGATTCTTTACTTTTTAAGAAAAGGTGAGGTAGAGAGGTAGCATTAGACATTGTTGCTACGTATATTTTTTTGAAGGCAACACATGAGTCCTTGACCTACCATTTACTGATTTTTTTCTAATAAGATTTTTCTCCTGTTTCTTTTTTTAGTGGGAAAGATACCATGGTGAAATGGTGGGACCTTGATACCCAGCACTGCTTTAAAACGATGGTTGGCCACCGAACCGAGGTACATGTAGGATCACGGGCCCAGGGAAAGAATGGCAAGGCAAAAAGATGGTTTTCTTCCCTGGGCCTCTCATGGCCCTTTGCTTTTACTGCCCACAGTAACCATCATGTGCTGTCTTGAGAGACAGAGGTTGGAGTGGTGGAGGGAGCGAGCACTAGCTGTCAGAGCAGACAACAGCTACCCTGGCATTTAGTAGAAATTGGCCTTGGAGAAGTTTCTAATCCACGAACATGAGTTTCATTGTTTTTAAATAATGTGTCCACCTTTTTGATGATAGGGAGGTCTTTTGACGCTGTATGTACAGTGCTTGGCCCTGTGACCTGTAAACAGCAAATCGTAGTCATTATAATAGTTACCCGAATGTAGACGTTTTCAATAGAGATCAGGGAGTATTTTATATCTTTGCATCCTCCTCCATGCTTTGTTCATACCAGGCTCTCAAAAACATCAATTAATGACGAGGAAAAGCAAATTATTCTTGGACTGTTGATTCACAACAATACTGTTCTTTTCATTGTTCTTAGATATTTGAGGCTGAAAATTATACAATAGACATCAATGGGGTACCTTTTATTTGCAGGGCATGGCTGAAAGCAAAGAAGTACCGGACTTAAAATCATCCTTTGAGTGGCTTCTAGTTAGGAATTGTGCTGAACAGCCATTATCTAAATTTAAGGGTAGGAAATTACAGAGAAACTTGTAGTTTACTCCATAATCAACAGTTCTACCACAGGCCATGTTTTCTTTCCAAAAGTGAGATTTTTCTCTCTCTCTTTATTTTTAAGATTTTATTTATTTATTTGATAAAGAGCACACAAGCAGGGGGAGCGGCAGGCAAAGGGAGAGGAGAAGCAGGCTCCCTGCTGAGCAGGGAGCCCAACGTGGGGCTCGATCCCAGGCCCCTGGGACCATGACCTGAGCTGAAGGCAGACGTTTAACCGACTGAGCCACCCAGGCACTCCGAGATTTCTCTTACTGTATTTTGAAAGGGTTACCTTAAAATGAGGCTTTGCAAATGTCAAACAGATTTCACTACACACAGTCTACTTAGATTTTTGGAATGTCACGTCATATATCCTGGAGTCTCTTAAAAATCATACTATTTGAATCTTTTTATACTCTGTAGGTGTGGGGGTTGGTGCTGGTGTCAGAAGACAAGAGGCTCATCACTGGGGCTTCCGACAGTGAGCTGAGGGCTTGGGACATAGCCTATCTACAGGAGGTAATTGTTTTTGGTTTTTTTTTTTGATCACGGGCAGTGCCGTGTTTCAGCAGTGTCACAGGTTCATTGAATTTTGAATTAGCTATAATTATTGAGTACTTCCATAATACTGGAAGGAATTTTAAAACTTTTAGTCAGAATTTTTTTCTTCATTGTTAGCTCAGTTGTCCTCATTTATTTGAGCTCGAGGAAGGATAGTTTTAGGCTTACACCTGGTGATGCTAATGTTTTAGTTTGTGGGGTTCTTAGCCCAGAGTTCCTGGACCTTTGGGTGTGCATGGATGGACTTCAGGCTATCTGTGACCCTTTCCCCTCAGACAAAATTCTGTGTAAAATTTGTGTGTGTATAAACATATGTTCTGAGATCTGTAACTCTCTCAGATCCTCAAAAGATTTTGTGTGGAAGGAAGTTTATGGACTGCAGGTTTAGCTGGAGTTAGGTGTGTAGCGTTGTGTTCAGTAGCTGTTCTGGTGGGTTCTACTGTAGTAGGCTAGGCTTTATCCTTTCTTCATGTCTGGATTGCCTTTGTAGTTCTGTGTGCCAGACTGGCATCTTTCCTCCAGAATATGGTAGCCTTTCACATAAGAAAATTTCAAAGTTAATGAAGAATCAGTCATCATTTTTTCACCTCAGTTTAAATTACTAGGTTGCTAAACCATAGTCTGTATTTTTTGGAAAGTTACCGGAGATAGTATAGTGAATACTGTTTTGTTCGTATTTGCCATAGTCTGTTTTTAACATACTCTGGTTAAGTGTCCTACCACTGAAGAGGTTTGATCAAAGAGACCACTTATTCATGGACATAAGAATAGGTTTCTAAGTCATTAGGGTTAAGAGACACTTCCTGGGACATATTATTTCAGCTTCTATTTTCCCATTTTTATAAAACAGGTGGAAGACTTAGAAGAACCAGAGCCCAAGAAAAGCAAAGGGTCTTCCCCTCGAATACAGGACACACATGAGCCTGAGGATGGCAACCCAGAGACAGATGAAACTCCTGAGGATGTAATTCTTTTTCTTATCTTCATTTGTGTTGTGTCATGGGGAAAGCGAGAATTGGAGACTTTTTAATTTAAAAACTCACAGTTATCGTCATTTTTGGGAATATCTTTGTCCCCTGCATCTCTTTAGAATCGTACCTTTTCAGAGGTTTGACAGAACTTGCATTTTACTTTGGTCTTCTCCCTTGCTTCTTCCATAGCGCATCCTTACATGCAGAAAAGCTGGTTCCATCATGCGGGAGGGAAGGGACAGAGTTGTGAACCTTGCGGTCGACAGGACAGGGAGGATTCTAGCTTGCCACGTGAGTACCAGTTGTCGGAGAAAGCAGGGACGGGGCTGTTCCTTTCAGAGACTCGTGCTTGTTTTATATGCAGTGTAGAGATTAATTTTCCCCCAGTCTTGTTAACAATTCATTATGTGCTGCTGTGTAGACCTATAATCCCTAGCTTCTATTAGCATAACACAGTAATAGTTACTATTATTGTTCTTATTAGTTAGCAAGCATTAAATGCGTGCTTTTCTGAGCAGTTTAGAAGCATTAGCCAGCTTTTTATTTAGTCTTCTGAGCAATGCTGTGAGTAGGAGGTGGTATTCCCACTTTACACATTAGACGGCAGTCCTGGAGGGAGGAAGTTGTCCGAGGTAATACGACCAGTAAGGGAAGAAAAAGGAACATTATTGTTTAGGTCTTACCGAGAAAAAGCTATGTTACAAATTGCCTTTCCTGGACTCACGTCAAGTTTCACCTTTTAGGGAACCGATTCTGTGCTAGAAGTGTTCTGCATCCTTTCCAAAGGAGAAATTCAGAAGAAAATGGATAAGAAGATGAAGAAAGCTAGAAAGAAAGCAAAGTGTGTTGCTTTTATTTTTTTTTAATATTTACTATTAAAGTATCTTGGGTAAGCCACGTAGTACTGATAGAAAAACTATGGCTTCTTTAAGGAAGCGATTACTGTGTTAGCAATTACTGTTAAAAGGTAGAGAAGTTGTTTGGAGTGCCGGGAGTCCATGTTTTACATTTCTACTCTTTAGTACAGCTTCGTAACTAGCATGTTCCTGAGTCGTGAACTCAGAGCCACATAGAACTAGAAAGGCCATACAGATTTTTAAAAATAGCTAAAAAATGATTTAGTTCTCAGGTCAGCAGGTATCTTCACTGACAGCAACTCATACACAAGGAAGCTGGGTTGCATAATGCTAACCTTGGGGCCTGTGAGGAGAAGGATTATAGAACTGGCATTTGGGGGCAACATCACCTTGGAATAGGTTATTATAATAACCAAAGAAATCGGTTCCTCAGTGGTTGAAATTTATCAAGGCTCAAAGAAAAAGTCACCTTGGCAAACCTTGTGAGACCTCTGGTTTATTTGACATAGTTGGACTTGTAAGTGCAGCTTAATGGATCTTCTAAAAAGTCCTGAAGTTAGAAAAGTTAACCAGGTACACTTCATTGGAATAATTTGAATTACAAAGACTTACTTGCCCCAGGAAATTTTATGGGCTGTTGCCTTCAGAATCCACTTATTGAGGGTACTGATTAAATGGAATAAAATTTTATGACACTGTAGTTCACAAAGCATTTGTCCATAACACTGCATTATCTAATTCTCATGGTACTCCTTTGTTAAGTGACTCTCCCAGGATTACACAGGTTGTTGGTCTTAGAGCCATAATTTGACTAACGTAATAGCAAAGCTTCTTCTAGAAAAGTCACTGTTCTCTCCCCCTCCCCGCCCCAGATTAAATTCTTCTAAAGGGGAGGAGGAAGACCTTGAAGTCAATGTCAAAATGACACTGCAAGATGAAATCCAACGGGTGACTAATATCAAAACTTCTGCCAAAATCAAGTGAGTAAAAGTGTAGTATCTGAATTACCTGAGAGCAATATTGTAGAAATAGTAAGCTACAAAGTTGTATTGGTTTTTTCATGCTCATTGTTAGCAGTCTAGAGGAATTACATATTTGGAGACAGTGATCATGGGATACCTGCCCTCACCATAGGCCTGCTTATTCATCATCTCATATTTGTTTTATTAGAGTAACTGTTTCTATTTGTTTAATCTTCTTTCCTGCTGCCAATTAAAAAGAAAAACGTGTACCCCATGCTCCAAAAGGATTTAAGGTCGCGTATAAAAATTATTTACATAAAAGCAAGATACATGTCAGATCCAGTATCTGAGCCCAGGTTTTTTTGACTTAAAAACCCATACTCAACTACCATCCCAAGACGCAGAGCACTTTTTGTAAAATTCTTTATACTTGCTCAAACATCACATAGATGGAGGACGCTGTGAAGCCTTTCTACTAGAAACAGTTAACCTTGTGAGTGAAGATGGTGGCTAGAACATTTATGAATTATTTTCTCACACAGATCCTTTGACTTGATTCATTCACCTCAAGGAGAGTTGAAGGCAGTCTTCCTGCTGCAGAATAACTTGGTGGAGTCATATTCGCTGCACCTGTCTGCGCCTGCTCCTCAGCCTGTCAGGACGAGCAGAATCACCATCGGGGGTCATCGCAGTGACGTGCGGACCCTTTCTTTCAGCTCCGACAACATTGCTGTCCTTTCAGCCGCGGCAGATTCTGTGAAAATATGGAACAGGTTTGTGAAATGGTGCTCTCCATACTTTTATCCAGTCATGTTTTCTTTCCTGCGAATGAGGTTCTAGTACTCTTGATGGTTAATTGTTAGTCTCTTAAGGCCCTACATACAGTTCCATCAAAAATGTATCTTGACTGTGGGCCTGTGGAGTTTAGAGTTGGAAAGGTTGCTTTTTAAAATTTGGTGCAAAAAATAAACGCAAGCTTATTCCATGTCTGAGGTTTGTCACCGTACTTGGGTAGAGAAAAACACACAAACAGGCTGCCTACTCCTTGAATTCTAGTAGGCTCTTAGTGCTGTCCAGTATTTTTCCTATAATTTTCCATTCCTTTCCTAGATGACTATTCCACGCCTCTTCTCTCCTCAAGCCCCCAAAACCTCTAGCACCTTCAAGCTGGCGACCTTGCTTCCTAATTCACTGAAAAATGGAATCATCTAGAAAACATTCATGTGCTCCCGGCACATCTGCCAACTCAGCATGTATATACGTGTATACCCACGTAGTCCACTTTCCCTCCTGTCACTGTGTTGGTGTTCCTAATCAACGTTGACCACAGCTTGTACCTGTGGCTCTTTCTCTGCTCCCCTGCTAGCGGTTGTCCTCCTCCTGCATCTTTAACATTTCTGCTCTGTTGGATCATTCCCGTCAACATGCAGGTATGCTCTAATACCTCCCATCTGAAAAGAAGTAATAGCCCTGTCTCCTCCTCAGTCTCTCTGGTTACGTCCCATCCTCTGATTCTTTTCTCTGTTCTGTCTTCATCTGTCCCCCATCAGGCCTTTCCCCACCTTTTCACCATAGCAGCTCTTGTCGCCTCATCAGGGATCTTCATGTTTCTGAATCCAGTGACCCGTAAGCTTCATGTGACACTCTCTCCTGGAATTGGTAACTTTGTCCTCTTTGAAGCACTTTGACTCTCATTACTTCCTCTTCCTCTGCTGGCCGTTCCCTCTGTCTGTGCTGGGTCCTTCTTACCTTTCGGACCTCTAAGTGTTGGAATACTTCAGGGCAGAGTCTTTGGACCTTTTCTCTGTCTACACTCACTTTCTGCAGCTTTCTCTATGCTGACGACGCGTAGATTTCTCTCTCTAGCCTCAGCTGCTCCCTGAACACCAGACCCTTACATCCAAGTCTTTTGTTTGTATCACCACCCGGCTGTCTAATTGGGCATCTCCATTTTTCATACGGCCCCAACCAAGCTTGTGATCTTCTTTCTCCCACGATCTCCCACCTGTTGCTCTTCCCCGTCTTTGAAAGTAATTACTTCCTTCCAGTTGTTCTCCCCTCGATGCTGTGGTCACTCTCTCATATCCCAGGTCCAGGTCACTAGCAGATCCTGTCAGCTTCAGCTTCAGAACTTAGCCAGTATCCAGCACGTGTCCCCACCTGTGCTGCCACCCCCAGCTCCCGTCCGCCATCGCTTCTCACCGTTGTTGTTGTCGAGATAGCTTCCTGGGGGGTCTCCCCGCTGTGTGCCCCCCCCTCTGCGTGCCCCCTTGTAGTCTGTTCTCCACACGGCCACCAGCGTCATCTTCATGATGGAAGTGTCAGTCCCAGTAGATCCACCTCATTGCCTGGAAGCCAAAGTGCTCACAGACCTCACCTCTGACCCCCCTCCCCTTCTGCTGTGCTAGAGCCCACTGGCCTTTTCTCATCCTTAAACACAGCAAGAGCATGTCCCTGCTGTGGTGATTGCGTGCCTGTTTTTTGTGCCTGGAACCTTCTACCACCCTGACCCTCCTCCTCCCCTTCCCCCAGTGTTGTTTCTCCACAGCACCTGCTGTCACCTGATAGACCACTATGTGTTTGTCTCGTTCCTAAAGAATGTGAGGGTCGTTTCTGTTTAACTCACTGTTATACCTCTAGCACCTAGAATTGCATCTGGCATTCAGTAAGTGTTGAATGAAGTGGGCATTTGATATATATCTGTTGAAGGGATGAATGTTTATCGTCCAATAAAATGAACTCGTAGAGATATTTAATAATAGGCTAATTCGACTTGTCATCCTGTGGGCTCGATTACTTTATGGTGGCACATGGAGCCCAGCAGATGCTTTTTTTTTTTGCCCTGCTTTTATATAATCTCTGTTCCTTAGGATTAGGAGGCCCTACCAAAAGAAAAAAAAAAGTGCCATTTAAATTTTTCTCTCTTGACTATAATTGGGTCTGAGCCGAGCTCTGGTGGCTAGGTGTGTATTGAACAGACATGCTGACCTCTAAGACGGGGAAGCAGGTTCTCTTAACATGTGGTTCTTTATTCGTTCTTTCTCACAGGGCCACATTACAGTGTATCCGCACGATGACCTGCGAATATGCACTGTGCTCGTTCTTTGTACCTGGTGATAGGCAGGTGGTCATAGGAACAAAGGTAAACTGAGGCTTTTTCTTGGATTTTGGAGGTTTTTCTACTCAGTATTCTTAAAGTTTGAGAACTCTGATTCCTATTTTTGCATATTGGAAATGAATGAGAGCTGGTTAATTTGAGAAGGTTGGTAGTTCGTTGCCCTTTTTTGAGGGGTTTTCTTTTAAGTTTTGTTTTCTTTATTTGTGTTTTTAAACAATCAAACCTTATGTCAAATTGTGAGGAAGGAAATTACAATCATGACCTTGAGATAACTGTCCATTCATGTTTTGGTGGTCGGCCTTTTGTGCATCTCTTCACAAACACATATGTAATTGTGTTTTGAGAAGACTAATGATGAAATATACAAAGTATCTATTGTCTGGCTTGGCAGGTAGAAGCATTCAGTAAAGACTGACTGACTAGTCCTCATTCCCAGTTGCCAATCAGATTGGGAGATAAATGTGCGGGAATAAGCAGACTTGGATTTGGATCCAGATTCTCCCCATTTTAGAGTGGATAAATTGCTGCAAGTCCCGAAACTTCTTATAGTATGTTTCTTTATCTATATAATAGGATGAAAAGAAGTGCTTTTTGACAGTGGCTTTTGCCCTACATAGGCCTAGCCTTGAATTCTAGATTTTCCACTCACTGAGTGTGAGAACTTTGGGCAAGTTACTTGCCCCTGTATGCCTTGGTTTTCTCATGTAAAATGAGGTAAACAACCTACCTCACCCTACGGAAAGCACTTAGCACAGAAACTGGCTCACAGCGAATAACAAGTAAATAAGAGCTGGGAGCAGAAGTACTGGTAGTAGGAGTAGCAGTGAGAATAAAATGGAATGAGGTCTTTGGAATACTTTGAAAAGTGCTTTGCAAGGATTTGTCATTGTCGCCCCCCTAAACTCGTGCTGTATGTGCACGATTGTTTTATTAGAAAACCTGTGTATCACAATGGGTCTTTTTTTGCCCAGTTAAAAGTGTAAAATAAGCCAGAGAGATTTTAGGGTCACTGTCAGGGAATGAACATTAAATTCCAATTAAAAGTTTCTCTCGTTTTTCATTCATTCTTTCAACAAATGTTCCCTCTATTGTTTTTGTTAGGAGAGCATTTTGTGAATATCTTAAGTCTACCTTTATGGCTAAAGTGCAATCCGCAGACCCCAGCCCAGTCTCTGTGCGAGGCAGTTAATGTACATGATCTCATTTAATGCCCACAACCACTTTGAGATGCTGGTGCTGTAAATCCCATTTTACAGATGAGAAAACAGGCTCTTGGAGGTGAATTCAGCAACAGCCACAGAGTATGAAAGAGGCAGCCCTGGAACTCAGGTCTTCCTTACACTCTTGCCACCCCATGTGCAGAAGCCCATCATAGAGCAGGCTTTGCTGCTGTGTGTATGTGATCATGTTATTTTTATTTATTTTATTTTTTAATTTATTTAATTTTTTTTTAGTTTTTAAATTTTTTATTCTTTTTTATTTTTCATTAGCCAAGTTCTAAGCAGGAAGTGTGGCTCATTGTCTTCTAAGCTTTTGCGTTTTTTTTGTGTTTTTGTCCATTGCCCTCCCTAGCATCGTAGGTAGATACCTATTTCTCATTGTCAGTGTATTCTAGAGGAGGAAACCAAAACTAGATGGGGAAGAGTTAGTTAAGCCAATTACCATTGAAACTTGATAAAGCTTAAAAGTTTTTTAGGTCTATTTGCTGTTGTGTGTCTCCTGATTTGCTGAAGTTGGAGAACCAGTGAATGTGACAAGAGGCCAGGACTGCCAGGTTGCCCGGTTCCATCGTCATGCCGCCGAACAGCCCTGCCAGAGTTAACCCAGCACATTAGTGGTGTTTATTCAGATAGGAGGCACAGAGCGGGGAATGTGGGATCCATTTGCTAAACTGTCAGCCACATGGTCGCTGCTCGGCTATGAAATCTTTCCTAAACTGCATAGGCATGAATCTTGGAGGTTGTGGGTGTGCTCGTTGGAGCTGTGCTCATTTTGTGTCTTCCTCAGACAGGAAAGCTGCAGCTTTATGACTTGGCCTCAGGAAATCTGCTGGAGACAATAGACGCACATGATGGAGCTTTATGGTCCTTGTCTCTCTCTCCAGATCAGGTAATGAAACCAGATGTTATGATCTGGACTTGAGTACTTCCCCGTTTCTTACATTAGATTTTACTGCTGCCTAACAAAGATTTCTTTGGTGTTTCTTTAAAGAAAGCCCGCTTCTTGTCTAATCTTTAGATTTCCTATATGATGGCATATCATGTGCCTGATAATATGAATAGCTGTCATTATCAAATGAATTCTCATTCAGCTGCTCTTGATCATCAGCTGCATGACATCCGATTGCTTACCCTTGTGAGTTTTCACCAATGGTTTGTGCTACTTCCTAAGAGGGAATATTTCCTTGGGCAACAAAATGCAGAGGATGGAGTAGACTTTTCTGTTCCTCTTTTAGTCTATACGTCTATGACTATATAAGTTTAGTGTTGATAGCAAATATACCAGCCCTTTCAAGTCAGTAACGGGATGCTTCCCTTCAGAGGGGTCACCTTGGAGAACTGTATACTTAACTCTAGTCATGGTGCTGTTGCTCAGAACATTTTGAGGTATTTTTTGGACAATAATAAGAGATTGTGGCCTGTTCATTTGAATCTTCTCAATAGTGGCAAACCTTCATCCATTGAAAGTAGATACCATTTTTGGAAAAAATTGAATCTGGAATTTAGAGTGGGTTATGCCATTTGGGGTCAGATCAAAACAACTTTAAAATTTAAATAGTAGTAACATCTTGGATTTGTAGAGGATTCTTTCTGCAAAGTATTTTTACATCCATCATGTCATTTATTATTTGCATAATGGTTTTATAAACTAAACTATAGATAGTCTTTGTCATTACAGCAACACTAAAGGTCATCGGTAGGTTCTTTTCTATGTTACTAATCTCAAATGGCAGAATAAACACTTGGGATCTAATTTTCTGACCCATGCTCTATATACTTTAATACTACAATGTGATGGGACTAATTTTCTTGATACTGGAAAACAGTTTCAAACATATTTTAAGCAGGGACATTGGAGGAATAAGTTTATACCCTACTGAGGTAAATACTTTGAATAAACATGTTTTGATGATCCAGTCTGTGTATATTTGTCAAACCATTTTATTACTTAATAGCAAATTCTTTGACTGGTGCTTTCTCACGTGGAGCAAGAAACCCTACAATGTTCAAAGATTTCCTGATGCTGAATGAAAGTATAACTAGAAATTTACACTAGTTACCATCTGTCTACATTAGCCCCTGCTAGAAATTTTTAAATAAGGTCTGTGGCAGCAGCCCCAAAAGAGCAGTGGGAGGGGTTAAGAAGGAACCACATTTTTCTTAATTCTTTTCCCATGCTGTTAAGTAAAAATGGTCTTTTATACAATTTTGATATGTATCGTCTTACCAAAGTTTCTGTAATAAAATATTTCTTAATTGCAATGTCATTGGCTTTTCAGCGTGGCTTTGTGACAGGTGGTGCAGATAAATCTGTCAAGTTCTGGGATTTTGAGTTGGTAAAAGATGAAAATAGTACCCAGAAGAGGTGAGTAGACATTTTTTAATTTGTGTCCTTTTTTTGGAGGGAGAATGGGGAACCACAGAATGGGCCTTTGACATGTGTATTTCTGTTGCACTCCAGGGAGTTTTTGGAATTTTTGCCTGCCTGTGTAGAGCCCTTATTTACTTATTTATTTATTTCACGCTTTCCGTCATGCTAGACTTTCTGTGAAGCAAACCCGAACCTTGCAACTAGATGAAGACGTCCTGTGTGTCAGTTATTCTCCCAACCAAAAACTGTTGGCTGTGTCTTTGCTGGACTGTACTGTGAAAATCTTCTATGTTGACACTTTAAAGGTACAGTGATTATGCCTGGAAATAGTTTCTGTCTTTCTCACTGACTGTGGGTTGAGCCTGGAAAGTGGCCTTGACTGTGCCCAACAGTCGTGTGTTTCTAAAGATGTATGTGTGAATCAAAACACTGTAGGTGTACTAGGAAAGCTAGGATTTTTACAGAACCCTTCGGTTCATAAATTTTGCTTAAAGCGAGTTGTATTTCATAAGCTCAGAAAATCTGTAGACAGCACATCCTGTTGCTGCCAGTAATTGCAGAGAATTGCTGCATCTCCTGGGCAGGGATTCCACACTTGGCTGGACATCAGGATCATTTGGGTTGCTTTTAAAAATTACAGATTACTGGGCCCTAGGCCCAGAGTCGGGAGGACTGCAGCAGGCCTGGGAGCATTGTTGGGAAGCGAGTGCCCAGAGTCTTTGCAGCTAAGAGATGCAGAGGACGTGCCTGTGGCCTGTTCTGACTGAGGTGGTAGGCTTCTGGGGGAGTGGCTCCGCCACAGTGCAGTGTTCAGGGCAAAGTGCATGAGGGCTCCGTGTGCTGGACATGGGTATGAGCTGCCTTCAGTGGTTTGTCTTCTTTGAAAAGAGAAATAGGAAGCAATCCAGAACAGTATTTAGGATTGTATCCTAAAGTTCTACTTTAGATCCACATGTAACAAACAATGCCTATATCTTATAGACAGACGTGAATTGTTTACATTCTTTTTTTTTTTTTTAATATTTAGTTTTTTCTTTCACTCTATGGACACAAACTGCCTGTTATATGCATGGACATTTCTTATGTAAGTAAAATTTAAAGTGTCTTAGTAACAAGCACTTTCTTCGTTCTTGGCTTGCTATCTTCATTTTAGAGTATTTTTTCATCCTGTTGTATATCTTTCTCCCCAAAAAGCCATAAAATAATGTATATTGTAATCGTACCTCATATATGTGTGTGTGTGTGTATATGTGTGTATATATATATATATATTTTTGTTATATATAAATTACTTTAGTGCTGTCAGAATATGTTCAAAATATCTGAGTTAATCCTTACAGCTAACACCCTGTTGTGGATTCCCTAGATAGTATTTTCTTATCTAAAATACTGTGATTGGTAGACCACCCTAAAATAGAAAAGACTTTAAAGAAGGCATCCACCTTTGTTCTAAAAGATAATGCCGGTGAAGAAGATGGAACTTGGCTTCACATTTGGACATTTACAGTATTTTGCACTATATCTATACTGTTAGCTCCTTGACCAAAATGATATTTTCGCAATGCCTAGTTATGGATAAGAGTGGGAATCTGTGTGAAAGGACTGCATACTCTGGCCATCTGTGATCAGTACATTAACAGTAAGTGGGCGGCACAAGATATTTCCGGTGGTCTTGTTATGCTGACAACTATTTGAATGAGGCATTGACATAGGAAAGATAAAAGAGAGAACATGGGATAAAAGGCTGGGTCGCAGACATTCTAGTAGGTTCTTTTCCAGACTTTTCTTTCCTCCTCCTTCCCCCTTCCCCCAAATCCTATGACAGGGATGAGCGATTTTTCTTCCTGTTTAAGGGAGTAAAAGGTAACAGACATCAAGGCACAGTGCCGCCCTGTAGCAGTACGAAAACTTCGGAGCCACAGAGTTCTTGCTTTCACTCAGCAAGCTTTCTAAGGAAATCTTAGGTTAAAGCAAAGAAAGAGGTGCTCTTGATAGAGATGATATTTGTATTGATTTTAATGCTTCTGGAAGAAATGGGTTAGTCTTGCTTTATCTAACGGTAGACTTTCTGATAATCAGGTAAAGTAATGGTTCCCTTCTCTTCCTCGTAGGATGGAGCACTCATAGCAACAGGCTCTGCCGACAGGAATGTGAAAATCTGGGGTTTGGACTTTGGGGACTGCCACAAGTCTCTCTTTGCACACGATGACAGGTAGGTGCAGTCTTTTCAAAGATGTCCCTTTGAGGGCGCCTGGGTGGCTCAGTTGGTTAAGCAACTGCCTTCAGCTCGGGTCATGATCCTGGAGTCCCGGGATCGAGTCCCGCATCGGGCTCCCTGCTCGGCGGGGAGCCTGCTTCTCCCTCTGACCCTCCCCCCTCTCATTCACTCTCTCTCATTCTCGCTCTCTCAAATAAATAAATAAATAAATCTTT
>NW_023270789.1:1974856-2095335 GCF_011800145.1 Mirounga leonina | reverse complement strand
AAAAAAAAAAAAAAAAAAGATGTCCCTTTGAGTCCTGTACGTATCATTTCCCTTGAATGTCTGCGTCTATTCAGTCATAAATATAAAATTCTAAAATATAAATAACCAGGCATGCTAGAACTAGCTCTTCAAAACTGTGCATGAGGTTCTTCACTAATGTGGAATTGCTTGACATTTGATCACTTTTCTCACTTTTCAGTGTGATGTACCTACAGTTTGTGCCCAAGTCCCACCTCTTCTTCACCGCTGGGAAGGACCATAAGATTAAGCAGTGGGATGCAGACAAATTTGAACACATACAGACTCTGGAGGTGACCTCTTGCCTGCTTTGCTTGCTCAGTATTCAGAACTACTTTTAAGATCAAGTGTTGCTCTTCCACTCAGCGCAGGTTTCGGCCAAGGAATAAGGTGTTCCTACTCAGCGTTTCTCTTTTTGTGTCTTCTTTCTCCAGGGGCACCACCAGGAAATCTGGTGCTTGGCCATAAGCCCCAGTGGAGACTATGTTGTGTCATCGTCACATGACAAATCCCTGAGACTTTGGGAGAGAACAAGGGAGCCTCTTATTCTTGAGGAAGAAAGGGAGATGGTAAGGACTCAGGCTTGGTTACAGAATGTGCTGGTGGGTGGGTGTCTGGTTCTGTCTAGTGTGGCCACCCCTCAGCCAGTGCACGTCCAGGCACCTCCAGAAGAGGTTTCCAACACCCCCATCAACCATTTCAGGAGCCACACAGAGACAGAGATGCCATTAGGGGGTTGCATTTTGAAAGACGCAGCTTTTTACTGTCTCCTTTCACTTCATGTAGAGACCGTGGTTCTTCTTCCAGATTAATTTGTATCTGTCTCTTGGCAGCAAAGGGAAGCAGAATATGAGGAGAGTGTGGCCAAAGAAGACCAACCTGTAGTAAGTAAATTCTGGGGGACCCTGAGATTAAGCCCTGTAATTATCTTATTGGAATTTACTTTAATTTCAAGAATTTCTAATAGAATTAGAATTGGGGCCAGATGCCAGAGTCATCACCAGCTGATGTGGAAAGCAATCTGTGTAGTCCTGTTTGATTCAACTGTATATCCTGATTTTGTGGGACAAACGACCGACCAGATTTGGTATTGGATGTTTGTCATTCTGGCTTTTCTTTTTTTAAGGAGGCTTCAGAGAATCATAGAACAAAAATAAAAATAAAAAAATTTTAGAAATTGGGCATTCTCTTTATACTTTTAGAGGGTAGGGTATTCTTTTCTTTTTTTTCCATTTTTTTTTTAATGAGTAATTCTTTTTTTTAATTAATTTAATTTTATTATGTTATATTAGTCACCATGCATTACCTCATTAGTTTTTGATGTAGTGATCCACGATCCATTGTTTTCATATAACACCCAGTGCTCCATGCAGTACGTGCTCTGCTTAATGCTCATCACCAGGCTAACCCATCCTCCCACCCTCCTCCCCTCTAGAACCCTCAGTTTGTTTCTCAGAGTCCATAGTCTCTCATGGTTCTTCTCCCCCTCCAATTTCCCCCGTTCATTTTTCCCTTCCTACTATCTTCTTTTTTTTTTTTTAGCATATAATGTATTATTTGTTTCAGGGGTACAGATCTGTGATTCAACAGTTTCACACAATTCACAGCGCTCACCATAGCACATACCCTCCCCAATGTCTATCACCTAGCCACCCCCCCACCTCCCTCCACTCCAGCAGCCCTCAGTTTGTTTCCTGAGATTAAGAGTCTCTTATGGTTTGTCTCCCTCTCTGGTTTCATCTTGTTTCATTTTTTTCCTCCCTTCCCCTATGATCCTCTGTCTTGTTTCCCAAATTCCTCATATCAGTGAGATCATATGATACTTGTCTTTCTCTGATTGACTTATTTCGCTTAGCATAATAGAGGGTAGGATATTCTTATGATAATGAGTATAAAATACTTAATAGTGTCTGGCACTTATTAAGTACTCCATTAATGGTAGTTGGTAGCTCCATGATAGCATTATCATAACATAGTGATGACTGCTCTTTTCTGGATATAAAATTAATTTATTGGTTCTTTAGTGCCTGTCAACAATATTGTCAAGGATCTCTTTGTTTCTGGCAGGTTCCAGGAGAGACTCAAGGTGACAATTACTTTACTGGAAAGAAAACTATTGAAACGGTCAAAGCAGTAAGTTGATATATATTCTGTATCTATATTTATAGATGTGTACATTTTTAAGGAGGATCCCAACTTTTTAGTGAAAGTTTTTATCAACCAGGTAGCCCTTTTATGGCAAAAAGTTGATGAAATTCATAGATAGAGCTCAAAACCTCTGTGGTCCTCCCTTATAACCAAGGACAGGAGTCATGTTGAATCGGCACATGGTTTCTAGAAAGGAAGGCTTGATCTCCTTGGAAGCAGCACCCCTCAGAGGTCCCGGGAGCTGCCCTACTCCATGTGTGCACATACATATGACCTCACCTGAACCCAAGACGCTTCGTCTCCTCCCTGTAAATTAAACAGAAAAAGAAACACCAGAGACATCATCACATGCTGGTGTGCACTCTCCTGGCACACATTTATTAAACCGATTCAAGCTAGTTGGTACTTTTCTAGTCAGGCCTTCCAGTTGCAGGGTCCCGGGATGCTGGGACACATGGTGATGACTTCTCTCCTTTGTCACCATCCACGTAGGCTGAGAGGATCATGGAGGCTGTCGAGCTATACCGAGAGGAGACTGCAAAAAGGAAGGAACACAAAGCCATTTGTAAAGCTGCAGGGAAAGAGGTGAGATAGTCCATGGAGTTACACTCTGAGAAACATGTATCCATAGAATTCCTGAGAAGAACACCATTGCTGTGGGAGTTACTGACTCAGATCAGGAAATGACATAAATGTGATAGAGTCTTTTCTAATTCAAATATTTGAAAGAAGGAGTCGAGGGGCTGTGAGGAGGGGACCTGGGTCTTAATACATTTGCAGACTGAGGTGCTTACCATATGGAGCAGAAACTGCTCCTGCAGGGTTTCGGACGCACCACAACCGTTACAGATTTCTAGATGAATTCTAGAAATTCTAGAATTGCCTGAACACATTAGCACTATGGAAATTAAAAGGCCTGATATTTCTTGTATATTCTTTCAAAACTGTACTGTTGTCGCACTGCCTGTGACAAACACTGTCTTGTTTTATGATGACTTGATCTGATGATTTCTTCACAGGTTCCTCTTCCCATCAACCCCATCCTCATGGCTTATGGCAATATCTCTGTAAGTAGAGTGTCTACCAGTTCCCCCTTGGTTACTCAAAGGTTACTTTCAGGGACAAGAGAGGGACAGGAGGAAGTGCAGAGGAATGATGTGAGGCTGGATGCATCGGGAAAAACTTTGCCATTAACACTCTCTCCTGTCCTCTAGGATTTTGAGCGTTTCAAAAGGACCATTTTAGTGTAACTTCTAAGTCATCTGTTTTGGTTGGACTGGATTGGCATTCTCATCTTTTCTTCCTTTTTTTTTTTTTAAGATTTTATCTATTTGTCAGAGAGCAAGAGAGCACAAGCAGGGGGAGAGGTGGAGGGAGAAGCAGGCTCCCCGCTGAGCAAGGAGCCCGATGCGGGACTCCATCCCAGGACTCTGGGATCATGACCTGAGCCCAAAGCAGACGCTTAGCCGACTGAGCCACCCAGACGTCCCGCATTCTCTTATTTTCTAGTGCTTATTTATGTTCAGTATCCAAAGCCCTCTGAAGATTCTCTTCATCTAAATGAACTTTGAAATTGAGGTTTTTGGAGGAAAACTTGACGTAAACCAGTCAGATGAAGGAGGACAGAGAGAGAAATGTATGCTTATGTAGCAGTCTCCAGTTACTTAGTACTTTACTCACATGTGTCATTCATCATGGTCATGTGAGTCAGTGTAGCCTCATTTTACAGATGGGAAATTAGCCTGACTCACGGATAGAAGGGAACAGAGTTGGGAAGTGGTGGAGCTGGACTGTGAACCCACATGGGACAAACTCTAAGCCCATGCATGTATATTGCCATCCTAGAACACTGTTTCTCCTCTGAGTGGGATCCCTGGTTTTTAGATGGGAATTACAGATCTCCAGTAGAAACCAACCTAGAGTATCACTAAGGCTGTTATTTGCTTCCTTTATAGCCTTCAGCTTATGTGTTGGAGATTTTTAAAGGAATCAAGTCGAGGTAAGTCCCAGTGTACAGTGACTATAATTTGTCAGCTAACAGCATTTATCGAATTCTTGTCTGACCATGAGATAAATAGAAGTTATAATTGATGGTTATTTTCCTTATAGGTTTAATTATGTCAACATTTTGGTGGAAAATAGTATATTATAATGTCTTTCTGAAGCAGAACTAGGAGGCTCCTCCTAAAGTATGAAGGGAGATGCTTTTAGAGACAAATGAAGGGTAGCCCTACTTTATATTATAGGTAATGAGATCATCATCAGTCACAAGTACCAACTGGTAACCTTTTTTGGTTATGTGTTTCCTTTGGCTTATTTTCTGTGTACATACACAATTGGAATTCTATGTATATAATTTTATATCCTTTTCTTTTTCACGGAATACTTCCTGAGCATTTGCTCAAGTTACAAATATTCTTCAAAAATACATTCGTTGAATTATGTCAATCCATTGTATGGATAATTACTATTGGATTTGCTTTTGTTTTTTTTTGCTGTTAATCAGTACTGCTTCAGTGAACACCTTTACATAGGAATCTTTGTCATAGCATAACAATAACTATCAGTGGGCATGAGTTTTTTAAAGGTTTGTGTTGCTGAATTACTTTCCAGAAAGTTTATAGTGATTTTGACCAGCCTTTAACAAATTCTTTTGCCAGGTTCAGAGGCAAAAGGTGGTATTATATTATTTTAATTTCTTTCAATTATTAGTGAAACAGCATTTTATATTTGTTGGCCATTTGTGTTTTTTCTGTGAATTTTTAGTTACTTTTCCTTTCTTATACTGTTCAGTAGTTTCTTACTGGTTTTAAGAATTTTTGTATCTTTTGTCATATATTTTTAAAATAATGTTTCTTGTTTGTGATTTACCCTTGGATTTTATTTATGAGTTTTACCTACTTAAAAGTTATTTGCATAACTTTTCTTAATCTCTAAATCTGTCCCTTACAACAAGAAATAAATACACTATCTGAGGATCTGAAACTTCCCTGGAGAAATGTAAATCAAAATTTAAATTAATGGAAGTGTTGTGCATTCCTAGAAAGGAAGATTCTATGTTCTAAAGATATAGGTTTTGTTTTTTGTTTTTTTTTTTAATTAGTTCATAGGTTTGTGAGCCCGGTTGAAAACCTCTTGAGATTTGGAATTGGAGTTGATGAAATGATGCTAGAACTAGGTCAAGAAAAATAAAACAAACCAGAAGAAAACAAGAGAGAGCTATCCTCCTAAATTAAAAAGCTATAAAATTCACAAAACTAAAACACTACAGGATTGTTGTTAGAATCAGTCATTAAAACAGACTTGAAAGCCCTGAAACAGAGTCTCATATGTCTCAGTGTATGGCAAAAAGAAGTATATAAAGATGGAATATTCAACAAAAGACTTTGGAGAAATAATTTCTCCAAAAAAAAAAAAAAAAAAGTTAGATTCTCCTATCATGCCATGGACCAGAATGCATCAAATAGGTTAAAATATTAAATATAAAAAATATTGAAAAGAGGGAACCATCCAGAATATAGATGAATAGTTAATTTAACTCTGAATGGGTAAGATCTGTTCAAATATAAAAGCAGGAGGAAAAAAATAGTAAAAGATTTAAGAATTGAGCATGTTGAGAAATGTGACATTTTTAATGCTTATTCTCTTCTTCAGTGAACTGGAAGAGTCTCTGCTTGTGCTACCTTTTTCTTATGTCCCGGACATCCTTAAGCTCTTTAATGAATTCATCCAGCTGGGCTCTGATATTGAACTTCTGTGTAGGTGCCTCTTCTTTCTGCTCAGGTAACATCCTTTCCAAAGAATCCTGTGTCTGCTCCGCCTGAGTGCTCTGGTGCTACTTGAACTAATGGTATCGATGCTCTGGGATTAAGAAACCTGATGTTTCAGACTGAGAGAGTTATAGGATTTCACTGCTGTGGGACATAAATTGTTATCCTGCGGAATCAGTCTTGTCCTTACCCAAGGAGAGTGATGGCCCACCTCTTTAAGTCACAAGACAGAGCATCGCTCAGGGATGCTTGCGTCAGCATAGGTCTCTGGGTTGCAGTAGCTCTGATCCTTGTCTGTTTGCTGAGAGCCCATTACTGAATAGCCAATTGGCCTCATTTGTTGTGTCTTTTTAACTGTGTAAGCAAAATGATTTAGTTTTGTCCTCATAACAGCATTGTAAGGAATGGTGCCTTTACTTTTCAGGTCTCTGTAGAAACAAATGGAAAAGTAAGGGCATACAGGGAGGGAAGGAAGAAACATGCTTATTGGATTATTCTTAAATATGAACATTTCCTCTTAGTGTGTAATTGAGAAGAATATATTTATAAGAGTTTAAGAATATACTCTTCTTGAATCCTGTTCTCTGCCCCTCAGTCTTCAGCTGTTAGAGCAGAGAACAGAAACAGAGAGATTGAACACTCTTTAAAATGCTCTTAATGAAGATAAAATACAAACTGATCAGCCAATACCAAATAGTTAAAAAAAAAGGCCCAAACAGGTATATTTCATGAATTGGAATTTGCCTCGATCTATTTTCATGCTTCTTTTTTTTTTTTTTTTTAAGATTTTATTTATTTATTCATGAGAGACAGAGAGACAGACAGAGAGCGAGGCAGAGGGAGAAGCAGGCTCCCAAGGAGCAGGGAGCCCGATGCGGGACTCGATCCCAGGATGCCAGGATCATGACCTGAGCCGAAGGCAGACGCTTAACCATCTGAGCCACCCAGGCGCCCTATTTTCATGCTTTTTAATCCTCTGTTCCTTTTATTCCATCAGGATAGTAGCAAAAGAAGAACAGTGATATGTTTATAGTATTCTTTTGCCATATTTATAATTCTGGGCAAGTCCTGAGGCCTTCAGTTGGTACTCAACAATGTTACTAATAATTTCTTACCGCTGTGGCATCTGTACTATTGAAATCAGGGTTACTCATTCTAAGTGAGACACCATGAGGGCTTCCGGCATATTAGAGGGGTCACTGATGGGGAGGCCCATACAAGTAGCTGTGGCAGGTCACAGGTGAGCTTGAGGATGTGTACCGAGGAACGTAAGTTCATGGACATCATCTTGGTACTCTAGGTCGGAGTCTGACTCTCTGATCAGGGACTCTTTTTTGCTGTGGCTTCACTAGAAATACTAATAAACCTTTGTTGAGGGCGCCTGGGTGGCTCAGTTGTTAAGCGTCTGCCCTCGGCTCAGGTCATGATCCCAGGGTCCCGGGATCGAGCCCCGCATCGGGCTCCCTGCTCCGTGGGGAGCCTGCTTCTCCCTCTCCCAGTCCCCCTGCTGGTGTTCCCTCTTTCACCGTGTCTCTCTCTGTCAAATAAATAAAATCTTAAAAAAAAAAAAGAGTTGAGGGCGCCTGGGTGGCTCAGTCGTTAAGCGTCTGCCCTCGGCTCAGGTCATGATCCCAGGGTCCTGGGATCGAGCCCCGCATCGGGCTCCCTGCTCCGCGGGAAGCCTGCTTCTCCCTCTCCCACTCCCCCTGCTTGTATTCCTGTTCTCGCTGTCTCTGTCATGTAAATAAATAAAATCTTTAAAAAAATAAAAAATAAAAAATAAATCTTTGTTGAGTTAGTATTTCTTAGAGAGTTCATTTCTCTGAGCTTTCCATAAAATACCATTTTCAGGGCGTCTGGGTGGCTCAGTTGGTTGAGCGACTGCCTTTGGCTCAGGTCATGGTCCCGGGGTCCTGGGATCGAGTCCCGCATCGGACTCCCTGCTCCGCGGGGAGCCTGCTTCTCCCTCTCCCACTCCCCCTGCTTGTGTTCCCTCTCTCGCTGTGTCTCTCTCTCTCAAATAAATAAATAAAATCTTAAAAAAAAAAAAAATACCATTTTCAGAGTCTGTGGCCACATGGTAGATGGCTGCGAAAAGAGCCAGCTTTGCAAATGAGTTGAATGTGTCATAACTTTTACGATAGTACTGTTAAAATTGACAGATAAAACTGAGTAGCAGGGAAGAAACATCTTTAGCTATTTTTGCCAGAAGCATTTCTATACTGCCATAATGATATGGTGAAATGAATCTTTTTCTCTTGTGTTTTGTTTTGTTTTGTTTTACTTTGATATTGTCTATTTGCTTTTCTAGAAGGGGTAAGCAGAGCCAGAACCACTACCTCTCTTTGTAATGTGACTGTTTTGTTTTTCTTATTAGAATTCACTTCGGGCAGATCACTAGTAACCAAATGCTTGTGCCAGTGATTGAAAAGTTAAAGGAAACAACTATTTCAAAAGTTAGCCAAGTCCGGGTAGGTATCCCTGTAGAAGTACAGTAACGAGGGGGGAATCCTAGTGTGTGTGTGACCTAGAAGTAGCATAGGGAGCTGTGCCTTGTCTTTGGTGGTATTGACCAGACATATATCAGTATTTGAGAGAAGATTTTCATTGGAGCTGGTAGGAATAGAGAGAAGAAAACAAAACCAAACCAGAAAGACCTTGGACAAGGAGGGATGAGTAAGAACACCTGAAGCATTGGTTCTCCTGACTTGCTTATGCTGCTGTATTGAACTGAAGTGAAAGAAAGGTCATTTAATCTTTCTTATATCCCCCCCCAACCCCCCAGGATGTTATTGGCTTCAACATGGCAGGTCTTGAATATCTCAAGAGGGAATGCGAGGCAAAAAGTGAAGTTATGTTTTTTGCTGATGCGACCAGCCAGTTGGAAGAAAAGAAGAGGAAGAGGAAAAAGAGGGAGAAGCTAATTTTAACATATACTTAGAACTCAAATGTGGTGCCCTTTTCTTTTTATTTAAAAGGACTTCTAAACTAAGCAGTGGAATTGGTGTCAACTTGGAAATAACCAAGTAACAGAGCTTGTTGTGTTACAGAAGATGTCAGGATGTGGTTCCCAGCTTTGCCTGAGGAAATGCCCAGTGTGGGACTGTGGGCTCTATTTCTGGGCTTACGGCTTGATAGTTTAAAATCTCTCTGTGCCCTCGAAGGTTGAACCCTTCAGGAGTTGTTCCCATTATATTCTAGCAGGGAACAACGAACTTTTTTTTATTAGTTTTTGACTAGAGCTGAAATGAACATTTCTAAAGTTTTTCTTATTTCTGTGATAACAGAAGATTTAATGATGTGTTACTCTTTGTATTATGTCTTACCGCCTACAGAGACTATCAGGTGCACAATTGATTGCCCTCTCCCATTAAATGCAGAGTTGTGGACCTACAGAGCTAAAAAGGACCATAAAAATTCTCTAAAACATCCTCCTTTAACTTCACCTCTTAGAGGTGGTTATATCTGTATATAAAAATATCTAATTGCTAATTTTTTCTACTTGTCTAGTTGTTTCTAATTAAAGTGTAGTCAAGCTGAGATGCCTTGCTGGGCTTCTGGGTGATTAATACCATAGACATACATACATACATATGTATATGCATGGTAAGAGTTTGGGGAGGTGGGAATATTTTAGAAGAAATGGACACATTCCTTTGGGCCTGGCTTCTCTTTGTGGGAAGTTTTTAAGTTGCTACTCCAACTTCGTTGCAGTTCTGTGCAGATTTCTCTGTCATCTTTTTGTTGTTGTTGTTGTTTTAAGATCTATTTAAATTCCAGTTAGTTAATATACAGTATAATATTAGTCACACATCCAGCACATCGATTCAGCACTTCCATACAATATCTGGTCCTCATCACAAGTGCCCTCCTTAATCCCCATCACCTTCACCGCCCCCCCCACCCCCCTCCCCTCCAGTAACCATCAGTTCGTTCTCTATAGTTAAGAGTCTGTTTCTTGGTTTGTCTCTTTTTTCCCCCTTTTGCTCTTTTGTTTTGTTTCTTAAATTTCACATATGAATAAAATCATATGGTATTTGTCTTTCCCTAACTGACTTTTGCTTAACGTAATACTGTCTAAATCCATCCATGTTGTTGCAAATGGCACGATTTCATTCTTTTTTATGGCTGAGTAATATTCCATTGTGTGTGTATATACCATATCTTTATTCATTCATCAGTCAATGGACACTTGGTCTGTTTCCAGATTTGGCATGTATCCCTTTGAATTAGTATTTTTGTATCCTTTGGGTAAATACCCAGTAGTGCAATTGCTGGATCATAGGGTAGTTCTATTTTTAATTTTTTGAAGAAGCTCCATACTGTTTTCCAGAGTGGCTGCCCCAGTTTGCATTCCCACCAATAGTGCAAGAGGGTTCTTCTTTCTCCTCATTCCTGTCAACACTTCTTGTTTCTTGTGTTGTTATTTTAGCCACTCTGACGGGTGTGAGGTAATATCTCATTGTGGTTTTGATTCACATTTCTCTGATAGTAAGTGATGTTGAGCATCTTTTCATGTGTTGGCCATCTGTATGTCTTTGGAAAACTATTCATGTCTTCTGCACATTTTTAAATTGGATTATTTGTTTTGGGGTGTTGAATTTGATAAGTTCTTTATATATTTTGGATACTAACCTTTTATCTGATAAGGCATTTGCAAATATCTTCTCTCATTCTGTTGGTTGCCCTTTAGTTTTGTCAGCTTTTTCCTTCACTGTGCAGAAGCTTCTTATTTTGATGTAGTCCCAGTAGTTTATTTTTGCTTTTATTTCCCTTGCCTCAGGAGACATATCTAGAAAGAAGTTGCTGTGGCCGATGTCAAAGAGGTTACTGCCTGTGTTTTCCTCCAGGATTTTGATGGTTTCCTGTCTCACATTTAGGTCTTTAATCCATTTTGAATTGATTTTTATGTTTGGTGTAAGAAAGTGGTCCAGTTTCTTTCTTTTGGTGTTTCTGCCTGGTTTTCCCAACACCACTTGTTAAAGAGACCATCTTTTGCCATTGGATGTTCTTACCTGCTTTGTCAAAGATTAATTGACCATATAGTTGTGGGTTCATTTCCGGGTTTTCTCTTCTGTTCTATTGCTCTATGTGTCTATTTTTGTGCCAGTACCATACCTAGGTATCTTGTTTTTGGTGCAGTTGTAAATGGGATCTATTCCTTGATTTCTCTTTCTGCTGCGTCGTTATTGGTGTATAGAAATGCAACAGGTTTCTGACATTGATTTTGTATCCTGCAACTCTACTGAATTTGTTTATCAGTCCTAGCAGTTTTTTATCGGAGTCTTTCAGGTTTTCTGATAGAGTATCATGTCATCTACAAATAGTGAAAGTTTTACTTCTTCCTTGTTAATTTGGATGACTTTTATTTCTTTTTGTTGTCTGATTGCTGTGGCTAGAACTTCAGTACTATGTTGAATAAAAGTGGTGAGAGTAGACATCCCTGTCATGTTCCTGACCATAGAGGAAAAGCTCTCAGTTTTTCCCATTGAGGATGATATTAACTGTGGGTTTTTCATATATGGTCTTTATTATGTTGAAATATGTTCCCTCTAAACTTGCTTTGTTGAGGGTTTTTATCATGAATTGATGTACTTTGTCAAATGCTTTTTCTGAATCTATTGAAAGGCTCATATGGTTCTTATCCTTTCTTTTATTAATGTGGTGTATCACGTTGATTGATTTGTGAATATGTTGAACCACCCTTGCAGCCCAGGAATAAATCCTACTTGATCGTGGTGAATGATTCTTTTAATGTACTGTTGGATTCAGTTTGCTAGTTTTTTTTTTTTTTTTTTTGAGAATTTTTGCATCCATGTTCATCAGGGATATTGGCCTATAGTTCTCTTTTTTAGTGGAGTCTTTATCTGGTTTTGGTATCAGGGTAATGCTGGCCTCATAGAATGGATTTGGAAGTTTTCCTTCCTCTTCCATTTTTTGGAACAGCTTGAGAAGAATAGGTATTAATTCTTTAAATGTTTGGTAGAATTCCCCTGTGAAGCCATCTGGCCCTGGACTTTTATCAGTCTGTTCAAGTTTTCTATTCTTGTTTCAGTTTTGGTAGTTTATGTTTCTAGAAATTTATCCATTTCTTCCAGGTTGTCCAGTTTGTTGGCATATAATTTTTCATAATATTCTCTTATAATTGTTATTTCTCCTCTCTCATTTGTGATTTTGAGTCCTTTCTCTTTTTTTCTTGATGTGTCTGGCTAGAGGTTTATCAATTTTATTGATTTTTTTTCAGCGAACCAGCTCCTACTTTTATCAATCTATTTTTTTTTAGTTTCTTTTTTGTTATTGTTGTTAAGATTTTATTTATTTATTTGACAGAGAGAGAGACATGGTGAGAGAGGGGAACACAAGCAGGGGGAGTGGGAGAGGGAGAAGCAGGCTTCCCGCAGAGCAGGGAGCCCGATGCGGGGCTCGATCCCAGGACCCTGGGATCATGACCTGAGCCGAAGACAGATGCTTAACAACTGAGCCACCCAGGCGCCCCTGTTTGTTTTGTTTTTTTTAGTTTATATATCACTTATTTCTGCTCTAATTTTTATTATTTCCCTTATGCTGGTTAGGCTTCATTTGTTGTTCTTTTTCCAGCTCCTTTAGGTGTAAGGTTAGGTTGTTTATTTGAAATTTTTCTTGCTTCTTGAGGTGGGCCTGTATTGCTATGTGCTTCCCTCTTAGGACCACTTTTGCTGCATCCCAAAGGTTTTGGACTGTTACAGTTTTGTTTTCATTTGTTTCCATGTATTTTTGATTTCCTGGTTAACCCATTTATTGTTTAGTAGCATGTTTTTTAACCTCCATGTATTTGTGGTCTTTCCAGATTTTTTCCTGTGGTTGACTTCTAGTTTCATAGTATTGTGGTCAGAAAAGGTGGATATGATCTCAATCTTTTTGTTTTTGTTGAAGCCTGTTTTGTGACCTAATATGTGATCTGTTCTGGAGAAGGTTCCATCTGCACTTGAAACGAATGTGTATTCTGCTTTAGGATGGAATGTTCTGAATATATCTGTTAAGTCCATCTGGTGCAGTGCATCACTCAAAGCCATTGTTTCCTTGTTGGTTTTCTGTTTAGGTGATCTGTCCGTTAATGTAAGTGGGGTATTAAAGTCGCCTACTATTATGTGTTATTATCCATATAGTTCTTTTATGTTTGTTATTAATTGTTTTATATATTGGGCTTCTCCCAATTTGGGGGCATAAATATTTACAATTGTTATATCTTCTTTTTTTTTTCATTTTTAAATCATTTTACTCTTTATACCATAATCACATTAAAATTGGCAGAACTCCCATAACCAACAGGACAGAGACCTGTCAGGCAAGGCAAATAGTGAAGGTTTCATAAAGCTGGAGAGAAGTACCAGGGTTCCACAGGATGGCCGCAGCGATCTCAGACAACAGTGCCACGGTGTTGGTGTTGGAGCAGGTGGGAACACAGGCGGCCACAGCCATAGCTGGCCTGAGGCCACTGCTGTTTCCTAAGGGGGATTTCCTAACATGCTTGGAAAGCAGATCACTTGAACAGAAGTGCATGGAGCAGGGTACTGCTTCTGCTGAATAAATTCTACAGGTTCCTGGGCAGGGTCTACAAATCTCATGTGATAAATGGTTGCTGAATTAGGATTTTGCAAAGGCAGTCCCATAACCAACATCCAGGGAAATTTTACCACCAGTGAAATTCTTAGGCCAAAAAATAAATAGCCACACATACCAAACCTACACACCGTGAATTAAAATGGTGCCATGTTAGGGCTTATGAAAGAACCAGAGCAGGAAAGATTATTCAAACAGAAGATCCTCATCCTTCTCTTCAGCCAAAAGATAAGCAGGCTCCATCACCTCACCAGCTGCCCTCCGTTGCTCCAAGTCTTTCTCCGATTTTTCCTTGAGAATCTTTTTCTTCTCCTGTATTTTCTTTAATCTATAGAACTCTTCTCGCTCGCTCTCATCCAGCTCTGTGATGATATAAGCAAGGATATGTTCAATACGGGGAATGATGACGCGTTCAATGGCATTGACACGCTTGTCGCTTATCTTAATGGCTTCATCCAAAGTAACAAAGGAAGTCTGAAGCGAAGCTAGTTCCATCAGTAACTCCACTGCTTTGGCATAGTTCCTCTTTAATTTCACCAGCTGCTCCCCACCTCTGGCTAAACCAGTCAGTTCATAACTGTCAGTTCCTTCATGGTAATGTTCAAACACTGGCAAAGTAACACCTGCTGCGTTATCTTTCTTAGCTCAGATCCTCACTTGGGCTTTATTTACATTTTGGATAACTGTGGTGCTGAAATCCCCTGCTGTGAACTTGGCCTCAGCAAGTGAAAAGGCAGCCTCTCTCATCACTTCACCCATCAACATTTTAGTCTCTATTATCTTCTTTAGGATCTGTCGAAATCGAAGAGTTAAGGCATCAGATTTTTTCTTCAGGAGGTTTCGACTTGTCTGTGCTTCTTTTAATTGAGCCTTCATGATGGTCTGTGCCATGCGTGAGGGAAAGATTTCAATTCGGTCTTTGCCCGACATTCTGACAATGATAGTTTGGCTTGGATCCCTCACCGGGCAGACGAGGCTGCAACAGTCCCAGCCACAGGGTTGTCCTCTCTTGTTATATCTTCTTATTGGGTTGTCCCCTTTGTCTGTTTTTATAGCCTTTGTGTTTTTATAGTCTTTGTAAGTCTGGTTTGTTCAATAGATGCATTGGTACTCTGGCTTTCTTTTGACATCCATTTGCGTGATAAATACTTCTCTGCCTCCTCACTTTCAATCTGCAGGTGTCTTTAGGTCTAAAATGAGTCTCTTGTAGGCAGCATATAAAGGAGTTTTTTTTATCTGTTTTGACACCCTTTGTCTTTTGATTGGAGTGTTTAGTCCATTTACATTCAAAGTAATTATTGATAGACATGTATTTATTGCCATTTTATTACTTATTTTCTCGTTTCTGGAGATTTTCTCTGATCCTTTCTCGCTTTTGTCACTTTTGGTCTCTCCTTTGCACTCACAGTCCCCTTTAATATTTCTTGCAGAGCTGTTTTAGTGGCCACAGATTCCTTTCATTTTTGTTAGGGAAGCTTTTTCTCTCCTTCTATTCTGAACGATAGCTTTGCTGGATGGAGTATTTTTGGCTGCAGATTTTTCCCATTCAGCACTTTTGAATATATCATGCCACTCTCTTCTGGCTTGCCATATTTCTGTTGAGATATCAGCTAGCCTTATGGGTTTTCCCTTGTAAGTTAGGGACTTTTGTCTTGTTGCTTTTAAGATTTTTTTTCTTTATTACTATATTTTGCAAATTTAATTACAACATGTCTTAGTGTTGACCTGCTTTTATTGATTTGTTGGGAGTTCTCTGTGCCTCTTGAATCTGGATATCTGTTTCCTTCCCCAGATTAGGGAAGTTTTCTTCTATTATTTCTTGAAATAAATTTTCTGCCCCCTTTTCTCTCTCTTCCTCTTCTGGAACACCTATGGATACAAATATTACTATGTTTGATGGAGTCACTAAGTTCCCTAAGTCTACTCTCATGTTCCATATTCTTTCTCTCTTTTTTCAGCTTCTTTATTTTCCCTTATTTTCTCTTCTCGCTCAGTAATTCATTCCTCTGTTTCTTCCAGCCTGCTTGTCATCGCATCAAGCCTGTTTCCAGTCTCATTTATTGCATTTTTCATTTCTGATTCTTTTTCAACTCCTTTATCTCTGTAGTAAGGGTCTCACTGATATCTTCTATTCTTTTCTCAAGCCCAGTGAGTATTCTTATGATTGTTGTTTAAATTTCCCATCAGTTATGTTACTTATATCTCTTTTGCTTTGATCTCTGGCTGTGGCCTTATCTTGTTCTTTCATTGGGATAAATTACCCTGTCTTGGCATTTTGTCTAGTCTCTGCCTTTTCCTGTGTGTTAGAAAAGCCAGTTAGGTTTCCTGCCCCTGGTAATGGCCTTTATGAGAAAGAGGTCATGTAGTACCCAGAGCCTGGTGCTTCAGGGAGTGTCTCCAGTGTGTGCTGCCTGCACTCTGCTGTTGTGTTTTGGCTGTTCTGTCTTTTAGGCCAGTCGTCTGCAGAGGCTCTCCTTGCCTGCTGTGGACAGTGTTTGGTTCCTGGCCTGAATGTGGTGAGTTTTAACTCGGTGTGCTCTGGTCTCCTTATGACATGAATCCTGATACCACTTCCACAGAGGCGCTGCAGAACTCTCTGGTGGGGAGATGTGGTGTGGGCAGGGGTTTGTGCTGGTCTTCTGGGGTAGTGGCCCACCACGCTTGGACTGAGGCAAGCTTGACTAAGAAGGCAGCCCTAAGAGCTCAAGAGTGTGGGGTTTCATGTAAGCAAGTTGGACAGCCAGTGTCAGTGCTGAGCTGCTTCCTTCGGGTGGCTCTGTGTTTATGCTGAGGGGTGGTGGAGGGAAATGGCACCAGCCAGCTCCTTTGTTCCCAGAGAGGTGTCTCTGAATGTTGATAATCCCCCCCCACCCCCCCATGTCCCGGCATTTTTTCACAGGGCTCTTTCCATGCTGTCTGCACCCAGGCTGTTTTCCTGCCTTCTCTTCTGGAGCACAGTGCCCTCTGGGCTCTATCCCAGCCAAGCCTGCTGACCTTTAAAACTCCAGGCTTTAAGCTCCACTGGTTGCAAGAACTCACAAAATTAACCCCTTGTCATTTTCCAGGCCAGTGGCTTCCAGGAAATATCCCCTGGTCGGTTCCACTGGCTGTTCCTCTCTCTTGCCCTTCTCCATGACCACAGCTCCCTCCCTGCCAGAGCAACCATGATTCATTTCTCCCCTAAAACACAGCTCCACACTTCCTGCTTCTTTGATGTGGCCTCTTCTATCCCTTTGGCTGTGGAGCTTGTTCTGTCAGTCTTAAGGTCGATTTCTGGGGTATTTATGCTGATTTTATCATTTTCTAGTTGTGTTTGTTGGACAAGATAAGCCTAGGGTCCTCCTACTCCACCGCCATCTTCTTTTCTTTCTCTGTGTCTTCTTGAGTCAGTTTCAGTGGTTGGTGTCCTGTGAATTTGTCCATTTCATTTAAGGCGCTGTGTTGTGGTGCCACCATTTTTTTTTGCCAGTCTCAGAGCTGCAGTTCTTGTGGTGTGGTTATCCGAGGGTCCCTAGCCACAAGTCTAGTACTATTCCTGACCATAACAACACAGTCAATGAAGTAAGGTAAGGAACATGGTGGTATTATTTGTTGTGCAGAATATAAGTAAAGATTATTTTAGCATATAGTTCCTGAAGCTTAAGTATGAAAAGGTAAGAGAAGAGATAGTATGGTGGATTCTAGGTGCTTCTAGTCTGAAGAAGCAGCCTTTTCTTTAAGCGTCTGTTCCTGCCACTAGGGAGAGGAGTTAGTTACCTATTGAAAGATATCCTAATTCTTGAATGAACAAAGGCTGAATCCATATCATGTCTGTGCTTCTTGGAAGTGTTCATCAGAAAATAGGAAACTGCAGCATTTCCCATTAATGTTTTTGATGTTTTCCAAACCAAAACAAGATCAGAAGGGTACTCTACTTGTATTTAAAAGTGTTGCTTTCCCAGAGCTTTGCCATCAGTTAACATGGATTGTAGCAGGGAATTTAAAGGTGTTTCTGTCTGGTAGGTATTACACAAATCAAAGAGAAGGAGAGCTTATGACAGATGAAATGATATGTATAGGAAGTGACTGAGCTCTAACTTTTGGTCAAAATACTTGAAACTCCTTAACCCTAAAGGTTTAAGGTTAACCGGTCAGTTAAAAAGTTAATTTTAGGGGTACCTGGGTAGCTCAGTTGTGGGATCAAGCCCCTCGTCAGGCTCCATGCTCTGCAGAGTTTGCTTTAGATTCTTTCTCCCTCTCCCTCTGCCCCTCCCTGCTTGTGCTCTCTCTCTCTAAAAATAATACATAAAATCTTAAAAAAAAACAGTAAACTTTAAAATTTTAAGCCAAGCCAGTTTCTAGTCATTAAGTCAGCATTTATTGGCTTAGCCAGCCATTGGCTAGATATAATCCTTAGTACAGGAACCATGTAAGGAGTAATAACTCTTGCAAATCATGCAGTGTTACCTGTAGAAGCTGGGATGCCATAAAGAAAAGCCTCATGATGGTTTATTAGGAATATAACATCTAAGCGTTTAAATATTTATATATGTCTCTATGTAAAGAAGATATGCTTAACCATTTTGAGATTCCCTGGCTGGAAGTTAGGTGCTTGGTATACTTGGTTATTAAATTGTTTCTCAGTTCAAGTGTCCTAAGTCCTAGCTCCCCCAAAGAAATCTCTAAATCTGGGAGGTGACATAGGACAGTGACCAAGGAGGCAGTGGTGTCTGTCATTGGGCCCAAAATTGTTTCTAGGGTTCCCCTTCTTATCAGCACAATTGATGAGCCTGCTCAATGTAGCCTTTCCAGGCCAGCCATGAACTCAGTAAGAAGCCACCTGGCCTACATACACTCTCCACAATCTGCCCCCTTTCCTCACAATTTAAGATCCTAAGTTTTGAGATGAGACTGAGGTTCTTAGTAATATCACCTTATATTCTAAGTCCTGTCACTATTTCTGAAATGTTGTGGGCTCCAAGCAGCTCTCATGTGATTTTAGGATTGAGCACACATGGTCCAACAGTCACTGGCCCCAACCTTTGTTAGGTCAAGTTCAAGTTGCCCTTGTGTATTTCCTTCCCTGTGAGTGTGGGCAGGACCTAGTGACTGGCTTCTAAAGAACAGAATATAGCAAACATAATAGGATGTCTGTTCCAAGAGTGGGCTATAAAACACTGCATTCTGCCTTGCTCACACTCTCAGGCTCTTGTTCTGATAAACCAAGCTGCCCTGCTCTGAGATTCCCTAAGGAGAGGCCCACATGACAAGGAACTTCATCCTGCCATCGACTGCCTGAGTGGGCTGAAAGCACATTCATTCCCAGTTAAGCCAGAGTATCCAACTGCACTCTGTCTAGATTCTGGAACCATGGAAGCTCTGAGATCTTAAGTGACTGCTGCTTTAAGCCACAAAGTTTTGGGTTAATTTGTATGTAGCAATAGATAACTAATAGAGCTTCTATAGAGCGAATTACCTAACATGGTGATGTTTCAGATTCCTCATCTATAAATTAGGCACAATAGTGTCTACCTTCATAAAGTTATTGTGAAGTGCTTACTGCCTCAAACACGAGATACGGTACTACTGTTACTGTGTGAGCTACACAAGATCTAAAACTACAGAATGATTCCAGTACGTACACACATAGAAGGGATGGGAAAGAAATATACTAAAACGTTATCTGTTAGCTCTGGGTGATATTATAGAGAATGTTTACACTAGATGTTTGTCTTTAAAATAAAAGAATAAGTACAGTAGGCATCTTTCAATCTCATTAACTCTGTGATAAGATGAACAGAGGCATAAAGACAACATCACTTTAGACATTTCTTCTATTAGGTAGATGCACAAAGTTACTTATGATAGATTGGTGCCAACAGGAATTATGTATCTATTCGAAAGCTGTTTTGTAGTTTTTAAGAGTTGTCTAGCTAGTGATGATTTCACCACTTCTCAGTTTAGAGTAACTTCTGAAAGTCATAGAGTAGAACTGACATAAACCATGATTTCAGTGGTTCCCAAAGTATATTTTAAGACCCCTGGGGGTCTGTAAGACCCTTTCAAGGAGTTTACAAGGTCAAAAATATTCTCAAAAAATATTAAAATCTGTAGTAGTTTGAAGAGTGGTCTCCAAAAATTCACGTCTACTCAGAGCCTGTGAACATGACCTTATTTGGAAATAGGGTCTTTTTTTTTTAAAAAAAAGATTTTATTTATTTGACAGAGAGAGAGACAGCGAGAGGGAACACAAGCAGGTGGAGTGGGAGAGGGAGAAGCAGGCTTCCCGTGGAGCAGGGAGCCCGATGCGGGGCTCGATCCCAGGACCCTGGGATCATGACCTGAGCTGAAGGCAGACGCCCAACAACTGAGTCACCTAGGCGCCCCTGGAAATAGGGTCTTTATAAACGTAATTAGTTAAGATGAAGTCATGCTAGATTGGAGTGGACCCTAAATCCAGTGACTGTGGCCATATAAGAATGTAACGTGAGGAGACACGGAGAAGGAGGCCACATGACCACAGAGGCAGAGACTGGAATTGGTGTGATGTAGCTATCAGTTAAGGCACACCAAAGACTCTGGCTACTGCAAGAAGCTAGGAGAGAGGCAGGAAATCTCTTTCAGCCTCTAGAAGGAACCAGCCCTCGAACACCTTGGTTTCAGACCTTTGGCTTCCTGAACTCCAAGAAAATAACTAACTTGTCTTAAACCACCCAGTTTGTGGTAATTTGTTATGGAGGCCTTAGGAAACTACTAGTGATACCAGGAAGCGGGGTGCTACTGGAACAAATGCCTAAAAATGTGGAAGTGGCTTTGGAATCAGGTAATGGGTAAAGGCTGGGAGAATTTTGAGCAGTGCAATAAAAAGTCTAGGTTATCTTGAAATGACCTTTGGTAGAAATAAGGACTTAAAAACAATTTTGGTGAGGGCTCAGAAGGAAGCAATGGGGAAAGTAGAGAAAGCTATCATCTCGGAGAATTTCTACATCATCATGAACAACATGTTGATAGAAGTACGAACATTAAAGGTGCTTCTGGTGCGACCTCAGACAGAAATGAACGTGTTGTTGGACACTGGAGGAGAAGTTAAAAGGTGGCAGAGACCTTGGCTGAATTGTGTTCTGCTTTTGGGTTTAAGGTAGAACTTGTGAACAATGACATTGAATATTTAGCTGAGGTTTCCAAGCAAAATATGGAAGATGTGGCCTGAGTTCTTACTGCTTATCATAAAATGCAAGAGAAAATAAATAATTTGAGGAAGGAAGTGGTTAGCAAAAAGGAACCAAAACATGATGAGTTCGAAAATTCACATTCTGTCCATACTGCAAAACAATGCTAAGGCATACTCGAGCAGTCACCACGGGTGTGTGGTGGAGAGATTAGCTTTATGACCAAGGAAACAATCAGGCATCTCAGCAGAAGCCAAGAATAGAGGTCCGGTTATCCAGGAAGGATCTCTGGAGAAGCCTCATGTCTAATGATGTGGATCTCCTTGACATCCATGAAGACTGACAGATTTTTGAGAATGTTAAATCAGCAGAAATGCTGCTGGTTTGGCCTGACAGGGACAGAGATGGGACAAGATGAAGGAAGACTGCCAGACTTCTGGTATTCTAAAAGCAGGAAATGGGCTTTTTTTTAAGATTGTGTCCCAGGCTGAGGACGAAGAGGGTGGAGCAACAGGACCTCTGAAGGTCTAGAGGTTGGGGCTGGTGAAGCCTCTGTGGGCCCAGAGGGCAGATCAAGCCACAAATGATTATTCTAAGGCCTTGAAACTTAATGAAATTTGCCTTGCTGTGTCGCACACTTGCTTTAGCCTAGTGACTCTCTTCCTTCCACTTTGTTCCTTTTGGGTATATCTATCCTATGCTTTTTCCACCATCGTGTTCACACATCCACCAATGGAAGGGAGACCAAGGCAGGTCATACCAGCATCTTACCCATACTTGATTTCAACGGATGAGATGTGAGTTGATGCTTATTTTGATGAGAATTTAGGTTTGGAGTTAATGCTGGAACGGGTGAAGAATTTGGGGAATGTTGGGATGGGATGATATATCTTGCATATGGGATGGATGTGAATATTGGGGGATCAGAAGCAGATTACACTGGGTTTGTCTCCACAAAATTCATGTCTACTAGAAACTGTGAAGATGACCTTAAGATGACATTCAGGATTAGGGTAGCCCCTAAATCTAATGAGTGGCATTCTTATAAGGAGAGAGACAGAAATATATACAGAGGGAAGAATGCCATTTGAGACAGAGGCAGAGATTAAAGTGATGCAATAATAAGCCAAGGAACACCCAAGAATTGCTGGCAACCACCAGAGTTAGGTGAGAGGCATAGAACAAATTCTCCCTCAGTCTCCAGAAGGAGCCCCCACCCCACCCCGACACCTTGATTTTGGACCTCCGGCCTCCTGAACTATAAGAGAATATCTGTTGTTTTAAGCCACCTGGTTTGTGCTACTTTGTCATGGCCAGCCCTAAGAAACTAATAAAGATTTGTTAGAGTAGCATCCATGATACTATTTTGCTTTTTCTCTCATGAGCATACAGTAGAGTTTTCCAGAGGCTGTGTGATGTCTGATATCGTGACAGACTGAATATAGAGCAGGCGGGATAATCCAACTGTGCTCTATTAAGCCAGACATTGAAGAAATTTGTAAAAATGTAAACAATGTCCCATGAATAATAAATTTTTGTTTTGGAAAATAGTTATTTTTCATTAAAAAATATCTATGTTAATATATTGGCTTTATTATGGTTTTTACATTGTAAATTTTTCCCAGTTTTCATTCCAATTTGGTAAATGTGATAGCTATGACCCACATGAATGAAAGCTCTTTGGGATCCTTAATAATTTTTAAGAATATATAAAGAATCTCGTGTCCAAAATGTTTGACAACCATGGGCTTAATTGTAAATTTTCAAGTCCAGAAGGACATCCTGGTATTGGTGCTCCTGCTTTTTGGAAGGTCAGCTTAACATTGAAAACAGTGCTTAAAAGAACAAACTTCAGAATCACATTGAAGTAGGTTAGATTTTTACATCATCTACTTAAGATTCTCTGAACTTCACTTTCCTTATTTATAAAGTGGGAAAGATAATATCTATCTTATCGGTAGTATGAGGATTAGATATGATCATGTACAGAGGGGAGTAGCCATTATAGTTATTTAAAACAAGTATTTCCATCCCACCAGCTTAAGTGGCTTATTGGTTTCTGGCTGTAAGGAGAGAGGAGCAAACATGAGGTCTAAGGCCTCACATTTGAATGGTTAATGATCAAGTTCCCATTTGTTACTTACTAGACCTAATGCTGAGAAATTTTACGGGACATGAAGATTCCAAGTGTAGAGGAAGAAATCGTAGAAGTCCTGTGGACCGTGGGATTTTCTTTTCCCTGAGGAAAATCTTTTGGTCTGTTATCATAATTGCTACTTGTTAAAACTGGTAAAATACTTGTTAAGGCATATGACTTTCATGATCAAATGATTTGTATATACAAATTCATAACATTTTAGAATCAGAACCTCTTCTCTAGCATCATCAGCTCCATTTTGGGTACTTTTCTATGCAATGTGAATTCTACAGACTCAGGCTTATGGAATGAAGGATGGATATTGACTTCCTGGATTTCTCCTGTTCACTCGGTGTATGCTTCTCTGCTGACTGTGGCTAGTCTTCCTACAGGAGCCATCAATTACCATAACCAGGTCCCAAATCACATCAACATCCAGATGTCATGCTTTTTTTGTGGGGAAGGGATAGATCTCGGGAAATGGGCTATGAATTCTCACTATTGATTTTAGAAGTAGATAAAAGATCTAATAAAACTCTCTTCCCCCTCTATCTGTGCCTAACTGATAGGTGGCTTTTAATCTATGAGCACGGAAATAGACACTTTATTAAGCAGAAATGCAAAATGACTTAATTGCTGCGGCCGGCAGCAGGGATCAGGTACTCTGGATCAGTATCCAATAACCTGCGTGAAGAGGATATGAAGACTTGACTTAATTCCTAGAGGAAAAAAACTGGTTCTTTGGTTAGGTTCCTTCTATCACTACAGAGAACCCTGCCATCACATCCCCAGTGAGGTTTTTCTGAGCACCCCACTTCAAGTTGGAATCCTCCTTAACACTCCCTGTACCCCCTTTCCTACTTTTCATTTTTCTCCATTGTACTATTAGCACCATTATAGTCCATATTTTACTTATTTTTTGTCCAGGCTCCTCCCACTGGAATGTAAGCTACATGAAGGCAAGGATTTTTGTCTTTTGTTCACTTTGCCTAGAGCAGTTCCTAGCACATTAGAGACACTTATCTTTGAAATAAGTGGACAAATGAATTGAGCAGCTCCATTTCTACTGAAATCAAGGTCATTTGACAAAGTTCCCCTAAATTTCCCCTTCACCTCAGAATGTCTGGATCCTTAGCCATCTTTGCCCACTCCCTCGCCAAGACCAACCCTTCGGCTCTGTTCTTGATTATTCTCCTGCTCTCCTTTGGATCTTGCTGCTTCAATTACTTCCTCTCATTCATATTTTTTAACGTTTCTCTTCTGATCCATTCCCTTCAGCCAAATCTAGCAATCTACTTAAATCTGAATTTTCCTTGACATCGCTATAGTATCTGTCAACTATGTCCATGTTTTCCTTGAAACTCTTTCTGTGGCTTCTGAGATATTTCCTGGCTTTCTAATTGCTTGCCCTGTCTCCACCGGCTCCTCTTCTTCCTCCTACTCCCTGAACAGACCCCAGACCTCTGCTCCTTTCCCATACCTTCAATCGTCACCTCTGTGTAGATGATGCTTAAAATGATTACATCTCCAGCTCTAACTCCTCAATTGAGATCCAGTCCTGCACATCCATGATTCATTACTTGAGCCCGAAACCTTGGAGTTGAACTCTTATGTCCTCCTACTTCCTTCTATCAATGGGTTCCACCTCAGATTTTACAGCACACCCCCATCCCCTGCCAAATGTCTTTCCATCCATGTCTCTCTCCCACTTTTGCCACATGATAGTTCCTGTCCTTACACTTGGCTTACTGAAGTGGCCTTCCAGTGCCTCTTTGCTTCTATTTGCATCCAGTTGCTCTTCTTCAACATATCCAGCACAGTAACACTGGATTCACTTTTATGAAAATATGCTGATTATATCATCCACAGGATCAGAAATCTTCAGTGATTCACTCTTGCTTTATAATGAAGTTTAAGCAAGGATTCAAAGTCTTCCACAACTTGATTCCAACCAACTTCCCACTGTGTTTCCTAATACTCCCTAAGTTCTCAACAAATTGAACTCCCTACCCTTCCCGACACCTGGAGCTCTCTTATTGCTGTGGATTTGTTCATTCTTTCTACTTTAAGTCTCCTTTCATCAAAAGTTTTTGCATTTATAAGACCCAGCTCAAATACCAAATAGATGAATAACTACAACACAAAGTACTATATGCTTCATGTCACTGGAGTACAAAATAATATAGGAATCAGGTGGGAAGAGTTTATTTCTACTTCTAGATTATATAAGTCTTTTAGGAAAGTGTCCAATTATCATTTTTATGTATGAAAACATAATACTTTGCATATACTAGTTTACTTGATCTCTGTATGTATCCACATGCAAGAGACACCAATATGAAGGTGTGTGTGTGTAATCCGGTGAGTATCCATTTATCCTTTATCAGAAGAAGGTATCTCCTACTCCCTAACAAGATTACAAGTTTGTTTTGATGACAAAGACTTGCTTTTCAAAACCATTCTGATTGTCTGATACCCCGTAGACAGCCATTAACATTGGCATTTGTTCAACTCACAGTTACTACTGTGCACGTACTCTGTAACAGGCATCTTGCTAGATGCTTCCAAAGATGAAATTAGCTTCCTCCTAAGAAATTAAATTCTATGGTCTTAAAAAATTAATGAAGCTATGGAGTATGCATGTGAGGGGGTTAGGGAATAGCATTTTGACTTCTGTTTTCCCCTTGTTCAAATGTAATTTTTGTTCCACTTATGACCACTTAAATTGAGCTTTAAAGGATATTTGCTTCCACAGGTAAGAACAGGACGTCATGCTCAGTCATAATCTCAATATTGTGTGAGATGTGTGTTGATCCCTTGGCACCATCCCCTCCAACGGCCATGGCAAATAACTCCACCTTCAGTTCAGTCTGCAAACCAGCTGCCACCTATAGGACACAATGTAGCTTTAGAATCAGACATATCTGAGTTCAGATCTTGGTTTTAACCTGAATTTGGGCTAGTTACACTCTCTAATCTTATTTTCTCATCTATATGTTTGGCACTCATGAATGAGTGCCGTTATGGCATCTAGAAGGGTTACTGTGTAGATTAGTTAGGTAGAGTTCCGTTGAGCAAATGGGACCCAGGACAAACTGTTGAAGGAGAAAACCAGATGCTATTTAGGAAGAAAATGTCAGAGTACTGGTGGTGAACTGCAGGCAAACTTTTGCAATGCCCATAGTTGTGCTATTTCTTGAATGTCAGCAGTGAGCTTTTATGGGATCCTTGCAGATAAAGGTAAATTTAAACCAAGAGAGTACCTGAGCCCCCAACTTCCCTGCCCTGCCCCTTGGTTTATAGTGTTCCTAATGGAGGACCTCTGATGTGACAAAGCCAGCAGAGGGAGACAGAATGAGTTTAAGTGCCAAACTGCTTAGGTCTGAAAGCTATGTGGAAGAGGTCTGGACAGACAAAGAAGAAACCCAAAATCTAATGAAGAAGAAACATAGCAAGGAATGGGCTTCTTGCCTTGTTCCTTGAAGAGAACACTGGCCAGGAAAGAAAGAGCTGTTTATGTTCCTAAGCTGCCTCTCCAGGAGGTAGGTTAAAAAGCAGACTTGAGAACAATTATCTGGAAAAAATACATCAGAAACCACCACATGGAAAGCAATTAAGATACAAATATGTTTTTTTTCTTCAGTATATTCTATAAAAATAATAGAACTGAAAAATGTTTCAACTTCTTCAACAATGTGCTTGTGAAGGTCTGCTTACTGGAGGGTATCCAATGCTCTGCGTCTGAGGACCAGGCCCTTTGCGCTGGAGCCCAACGATGAGGGCGGGGCTGGGATGACGTCACTCTGCCCGAGGCAGCTGGCATCCTGCCAACGACTCAGGTCTCCCTGGACTCTGGGCATATTCATTCAGTGTTGGCAACTAAGCAAGCTGAATAGTGGTTAGACTTACATATGGAGAAGTCTGTAGATTTTATTTTTGCAGAGCCAAAACTGACTGGCAAAAAGGAAAAAAGTAATAATAAAAAAAAAAAAACCTAACAGACAGTGAGCTTCAAAGAATACACGCTGGGTTTTTAATACCTACAAAGGTTGATCCAACAGTCATTTTTGGCTGTTGGCATCGCCCCCACTTTAAATGAAAAAAATTTGCTAACTTCTCAGAACAGTGGAAGAAGAGCTCGCTTTGATTTTTGCTTTTGCTTTATGTTGGGAAGTTTCTGGAATCTTGACACAGTACAATGATGAAATGTGACAGGAGGGGTACTCATGAATTGGTGGATCTAACCCCAAAGTATATTTCTGTTTGGAACTGCAGCCCACAAACTACTGTTCTATAGACCATAAGATATAAGGGCTGGAAACGGACTAAGAAATTATCGGGTCCAAGCAACTTCTTTTGCAGATGAGGAAAGCAAGGTGCAGAGGGTTAATTAACCAACATCACTGAGCTGCTGGTAAGAGGCCAACTGATTCTGCACCCTATCAAATGGACCCTTCTGGGTCAACATACAATTGTGAATGTTTTAAGGTCTTGGGACTTTGTTTTAAGGTCTTGGGACTCAGTGAACACCACGTGCTGGTTCTGGAAGTGGACGCCCTTGCTTGGTATTCCCATGAGACTGTGTGTTCCTGTCTGTGATGAACAAGCATGTGTCTACCAGATGTCCTCACTTCATTCTGTCACTTAGTCATACATTGCAAGTCCCCACTATGTGTGCAGCTCTGGGAGCAACTTATATATGTCTACCCACTTTTAACACCCCCTGTCCCCTGTCTCTATCAGTGGTATTCAAAGTTTGTTGAATGAAATGGAAGGAATGTTAAGATGATGCACTGACCAAGAAATAAATGTTGAGATTTACAAGTGTGATTTTATTATGTTTTATATGTTATTTTATATATTATATTTTGTCTATTTATATATTTGTAAACTTTCGTTTACTTGATACTACATTTCTGAAATTATAATTTAAAGCATGTGGCAATATACAGATTTTTTTATTAAACACCCCATTTTGGGGAATGTAGCAAATAAAATTAGAATAGGTTGACATTTTAAAATTGGTATTTTCAGAGCTCTTTGGAGAAATGAGGCAGCTGATGACTTTAATATACTACTATTTCTTAGAATGTCATTAATAATATTCTCTGGCAAATAGCAAAAGAACAAACCAAATTTATATAAAATACAAAAAATAGAATATTTATTTTTCCAAGAGATTTGTTTTCATTTTGCAGAAGAATTTATTACAGGATACCTTTAGGTAATCAGCTTTCCAAGTGCATGTCAAATCATATTTAATTTTGAAAAAGGTATTTTTCATGCAACTGTGCATAACTGTAGTATTGGGACAAATGAGTGAACTTCAGAAAAGTTTCCATAGCTGGAAGTTTAACTATTTATGCAAAGGATCTGTCTCACGGCTATTACATGCAATACGCAATGTCAAGCCACACGGCATACCCAAAAGGCATCTTTTGCTTATGATACTAGAAAAGTTAGACTTACACATGATTTAAACTGAATGTGTAGAATGACTTAAAAAGCCCACTTCCCTGGAAACACACACACATTCACATGCGCACACACACGGACACACACAACAGGTAGCGCATAGGACTTACAGGCCCGGGTTTGTAAGTCACTTTCAGTCCTGTGCTGGGTGGGGGCTGCTTCACCCTAAACCTACCAGGCAAAAAGACGGGAATAAATGTATGCCATAAGGAAAAAGCAATGAATAAACCGGGATGTTATAAAATCAGGAAGGTGTTAATATTTGCTACAAAGGAGCAGGGGGTCCATACCATTAGGAGAGATACTCTGGTTTCTCTTCAGATCGCATAAATCTTTCGCCTTTTACCATACCATTAGGAGAACAACCTAATCATCACTTGGTAGAAGAATCTGGGGCCCATTTCACAACTGCCTTTCCAACAACAGTTTTCATCAGCGTCAAACAGACTCCAACCCCAGTTTCAACCCTCGGTTATTGGATGCTGCCGAGCCGCTCGGGCTCGGGCAGACTGTCATGAATGTTTGGCTTCTGTGTGTTTTGCAGCGTGGCCACCAGCATGAACACCGAGGCTGACTGCCAGCTCATTAAGCTGAAGAATAAAGGCTCTTTTGGAAAGCTCTGGAGCATGGGAGCCAGGCTTGCTCTGTCGTGGTATGGCGCTTGCATGTTTGGGCAGAAGAGAAACAGAAAAGGCTCAGAGAATGTTGGAGAACTTGAAAAGCCCTGTGCTCACACGTGGGGCTTTATTGATCTCTTTCCCTTCCTGTGGTTTGTGGGTTCTGCCTGAAGGTTAAAGACCTGGAGTAAATTAAAATGCCAGGGAAAGCCTACCTCTACGTTGACCTCAATCCCGCTCCTTCTACCAGCAACTTTGCTGTGTGTGCTGGAGCAGCTGAATTTAACAAGCTGAGGAGTGAAATCTCGAAAGCTAAAATTCTATACTGAGTAGGTAGGATCTGCACAGATGAGTTTTATTAGTTTGAAGTTGATCCTCTATTTTTCCCCACCCACTCTGTTGGCAGCCATCTAAAAAAAACCAATAATGTCTGATCTGGTGGCCTGGTTGTGTCCGAGGAACAAACATAATTCCTGAAGCTGGGTATTTGCCTCAACTAAAATGGGATGTGGATCTTTTCAACTGGATGTCTCTGTAGCTTTGTTCCATCTGATTTCCAATCTTGAGCCCAGAATTATAAACTGGAAGCACTTGCCACTTACACTGAGCATAACTCAGCAATTGAAATAAACATTTATTCCACTTTTTTGGGGGGGACCCACATTACACCCAAGTTTAATGCAAAATAGAATAGGGGAGCTTTTGTAATTGGGAGTTGTCCTGTATAGACATAGAATATATTGACCCAATGGGAAGGACTGAACTCCCATAGGAAGCAGTGACCATAGCTTTGCTGATAAAGCTCCGTGCCACAAACAGGTCCACAGAAGACTTGAGATCCAGCCTTGCTCTAGCCTACAAGACCTTAAAACATATTACTCTGATCCTTTATAATAGTCTCTAAGGTCTGTCTCTATAAGTTCCACAATTCTATTGATCTGGAAACAAAGGACTCCTTTTCTTGTCACTGAATGCCAGATACAGAGTATTTTCAACTGGGAGGACAGGTTGTGAGTTACGGTCAAGTCAGATCTTCAGAGGCAAAAGGGCCCTAATGACTCGGGTGATTTTTTTTCCCTTTTTGCCCCAATTATGCAGAAATAAGGTAATGGAAATCACTTATGGATCAGAGAGGGCAAACAGATGTTAGCCGGTATTACAGTTGGTGGCAGATTTGAGAAATAGACTTTCAGGTTTTGTGCATTAGTTCCCATAACACTTGCACAACTCCCCCTTCACTCTTTGCTACTGCAGATCAGTCCTGAGTTGCTTCTGCCAAAGTATGAATAATGATTAATGGGAGGGCCAAGAAGTGCCCACCACATAGTTGAGGCTTGATAAACACTGAGCTGAGGAAGAATGAATAAATGAGTAAATGATGAATGAATGATGTGAAGATTCAGGAGTCAAGGTATAATTAGAGTTCAGTTCAAATAAACATGTGTTGATGGAGGCAGCTGAAGACAAGTCCCAGCATAGGAGAAGGGGACCTGAGCAGACCTTTGGTGCCTAGGCCTCACCTGCAGAAGTCCACTCCCACGTTCTTGAGCTTTACGGTGGTGGCATAGATGTGTCCCTCTTTAAGCACTCCAAACTTCACCGATGGTGGGAGAAGGTGGAATCCAAAAGGGGATGAATTCACATTGTTAATGGCAGCGGATGCAACAGAGGATGTTTTCACTCTTCCTCCAACCGAATCTCGCACCTTTGCATTAAAGGAACAGTAATCAAATAAAAGAAAATCGATTTCTACATTGTGTTCCCAAGATAAGAAAAGGGCTCAACTGCCAGAGGAAAATAACCGCTTGGCCGTGGGAGGAAATGAGCTTAACAGTCTTATGTAATCCTTGCAAGAGCGCTGTAAGGAGATATTTTAGGTTTTGCTGTAAGGATAAAGAAGCTCAGGTTCAGAGAATTTGAAAGACATCATTTGCTCAAGTGGTAAGTGGCGGAGTAAAGTTTCAAACTCGAGTTTGCCCGATTCTAAACTTTATGCTCTTGGTGCCAGTGATTATCAAACTTCAGCTTCCATCAGAATCACCCGGGAGGCTGGTGAAGACCCAAATTGCTGACTCCACCCCCAGAGTTTTTCAATCAGCAAATCTGGGATGGGGCCCATGAATTTGCATTTGTAAGAAGTTTCCAGGCCCTTCCAATGCTGCTGGTCGGGAAATCACTTTGAGAACCACTGCCCTATGCCCTTGTTATTCCCCAGATCAGCAGCACAGAGCTCACCTGGGAGCTTGTTGGAACTGCAGGCTCTCAGGCCCCAGTCACTCAGAATCTGCATGCTAACAAGATCCCCAGGTACTCCTATCACATTATCAGTTACGGACATTGCAGTAAGTTCTGTGGTGACCATGAACACGGACTGCCATGTAAGCATCGAAGGCTGACTCTCAAAACTGGATTGGTTGACTCAAGGCAGGGTTCCCAGCAGAGAGGCGAGGGAATCTTAATCTTAGAGGCCCTGAGGAAGGAAGGAGCTTGGTGCTTTTGGAGAACTAAGAGAAACCCACAATGGCTGAAGTGAGTATGGGGTATAATGAGGGTAGAGAAGCAAACAGGGCTTGTCATGATGCTGTCATTTGGATTTTACCCTAAGAGTCATGAGAAGGGTGGCCAGTGATCCCCTTAGCCAGTAGCGTGCTGGTAACCTGGCTCTTTGCAAAGAACAGTTGATCGGTAGCATTTGCTGATTTCCATGGTGCAAGAATCCCTAGCAGGCTGATTTCAAGCTACCAATGGCTTAAGAGCTGGCTCAGCCTTAGCTCATCTCTGTGTGACCTGAATGCCTTCATGGGGAGGTGATCTCGCACGTACAGTGAATAGCAGTTACCCAACCGCTGGAAATCAGCAACTTCAATGAGTCAGGATTACATAAAATGCCGGCTGGCTCTGGGAACTTGGTTCCCATGTCTGGTTTACCTTGGTGAGAGGTTGAGACTTGGGCTTGGAACTCAGCAAGTAGTGCGGCAACCTCACTTTCTCTTTCCTTGCTTGTCCTGAGACATCCTGCAGCAGTGACTGGGTTGGAATTTTCACGGGCGCACAGGATTCTGGGTCTGTTAGAAAGTTTAAATTATGCCACATGGACATTTTATTCAAAGACATCTGAGGTCCTACCAGAGTTTATGAGAACATAAACCAACTTGGGAGACGTTTCTCCTTTCCTTTTTAGGTGAATTCACATTGTTAATAAGTTAAAGAACTTATTCAAAGGAATAAAGGTTTTTTTTTTTTATCAATTCTAGTGTTGCATCTTTACATTTTACAAAGAGATTTTACCTAACGTCAGTTCTCACAACACCGCTGTGAGATGGGCAGGGCAGACGCTTATTAGCATCATCTTTCTAAATAGAGAAAAGTCAAATTCTGAGAAGCTGAGTGACCAGATCTCCCCAGGGTTCATTCCATTAAATCAACAAGGTACAACACAATAAACACCGACTCTAAAGATCTCTTAAAACCAATGGGAGAGAAATCATAAGTTTTTTTGGTTCAACTCCTACATTTATACTTCTAAAAAGTGGCTTAGTAATTACATATAAATTAAGCCAGGGAGTTAAATCCTCAGATCACTGAACTTGGCAAAGGAGTGAGCAAAAGTAGGTAATTTACATAGCTGCAGCTGTATGCATTTCTCCAAATATCCAAGAGGTTGAAACAAAAACAGTATTTTAAATCATCATATTTAAATATCTTTTCACACATTCAAATCATCAAGAGAGGGAAGGCAAGGAAACAAATATTCTAGTGTCCACCATCTGCAGGCACCACAGGTATGTTTTTACATACAGCATCTTACTTAATCCTCATAAAATCCTACGAGCTGAGGGCAATGGTAATTATAATTATTGTACGTTCAGCACTCTCGCCATTGCCCACCTCTACCCCCAACTCCTACCACACATACTTCCGGTGCCACCACATCTCTGGCCCCAGCCTTCAAGATGGCACATAACTCATGTATAGCCAAAGCAGGCCCTTCACCAGGATATTCCCACAGAAGGCGATGGGGATAATCCCAACTTGCCTACTGAGTTATGGATCTGGAAGAATCAAAATCTTGGACCTCTATTGTCGTGGTACTTGCCACATGGACATAGTCTGTTCTTTGCAGGAGAGGATAAACCAAACAGGGACAAGTAGGGACGGGGCAAGATGGAGGCAGGGGGATACCCAGAGAGAGGGGCAATCAGACAAAAAGACACCCCGGAAAAGCTAGAGCACCTGGATCCAGTCATCCCTGGGCTGGCACCATGTCCACTACTCTGTGGTTAGCTTTTGAGCACCAAGAAATGTCCCCCATTTTTCTGTTCAGTGAGTTTGAGTTTGAATTCAGTTACAAATCAAAGCGTCCTAACAAATAATAGTCTCTCTCTCTCTCTCTTTTTAACAAATGAGGAAACTGAAGTTAAAGAACTTGTCCAAGAAACTAAAAGAAGTGGCAGGGCTGGAATGTGTGCCTAAGTGAGTCAGCCTCCACCAGGAATGTGCTCCTACTAGTGTGAGATAACAGAAAACCTATATATTGGTTTCCACCCCTGGTTCCTGGCACAGAACTCCTAAAACCCTGGGAATTTCCTAGATGATAAGAGTGCTAGGAACATCTTTTGTTCTAAGATTTGGTCTTTGACCCAGGTTCCTGACACGAACTCTTAAATGTGTTGGACTTTCCTGGGTGATTGCAGTGTCTTTTGATCCGATGAGGCTACTCTTGGTGGGCTCCTGGATGGTTTCAACATGGGGGCCGTTCCCCAGAAAGACCAAACCATGATTAGAAGCTTGGACCTTCCAGCCCCACCTCCATCCTCTGGGAAGGGGAGAGGAGATGGAGATTGAGTTAGTGATTGATCATGCCTGTGTGGTGAATCCTCCATAAAAATCCCCACAGTGTGGGGTTCAGAGAGCTTCTGGGTTGGTGAACACATCCATGTGCCTTGAGGGTTTGCACCCCAACTCCACAGGGAGAGAAGCTCCTGTGCTGGACCCTTCCAGACCTTACCCTATGTACCTCTTCATCTGGCTGTTCATCTGTGCCCTTTATCACATCCCTTATATAATAATATATGAGTTCTGGGCGCCTGGGTGGCTCAGTTGGTTAAGCGACTGCCTTCGGCTCAGGTCATGATCCTGGAGTCCCTGGATCGAGTCCCGCATCGGGCTCCCTGCTCAGCAGGGAGCCTGCTTCTGCCTCTGACCCTCCCCCCTCTCATGCGCTCTCTCTCTCATTCTCTCTGTCTCAAATAAATAAATAAAATCTTTAAAAAATAATAATATATGAGTTCTACCAAACTGTAAAACCCTAGAAGGGGGTCCTGGGAACTCCAATTTATAGCTGGCTGGTCAGAAGCACAGGTGATAGCCTGGACTTGTGACTGGCATCTGAAGTTGGGGGACAGACTTATGGGACTGAGCCCTTAACCTGTAAGGTCTGTACTAACTGTGGTTAGTGTCAAAATTGAAGTAAATTGTAGGACACCCAGTTGGTGTCGTGGAATTCCTTGGTGTGGGAAACCCCTCCCTCCCACATCTGGTCACAGAAGCGTTGTGTATGAATAGTGAGTTTTTCCTAGACAACTACCCCAGTGTATCCCAAACTCATCCGTGCATCATAAAGCTCCTGGGCTAATTCTAGAAAAATAGAGATTCCCAGGACACTTGCCAGACAAGCCCTATTATAGACCAAAACAGAATCAAAATCTCTGGCTAGGGAACTCAGTGAGCAGTTTTTTAACGTATTTTATTCTCTTTGGTCACCATCTCCAACATATGCAACCATTCTAATGGCTTGACGTGTCTTTTTGTTTGTATTCCTACCATATGCATATTACTGTTTTATGTGAATGCATTTTACCAGTCTAATGGGTTCTAACTAATCGCTCATACTGTTGTTATTAATAGTAAATACGGATACCACGTTTACACATGCCAGGCACTACTCTAAAAAAGCATCTTACAGATACTCATTTAATCCTGACAACGCCGTGATGTATATACCATCATTTCCCCCTTTACAGAAGAGGAAACGGGAAGAGACAGAGGGCTTAGACAGTGTGCACAAGGTTACACATCTCTTCTCGAAGGAGCCAGGTAGAGCCTGGATTCTTAGCTCTGCTCTGTACCATGCTGCCTCCCATAATACAGATGCACAATCACCCCACTGAGCTGCCCCTGGGCTTCAGCAGGGATTGAAAGAGGGGAGAGGAGTACTAGAGGGTCTTAAAGCAGCTGATACAGAGGTACTTTAATATTTGAATTGGGATGGTTCTCTAGTGGTATCATCTGAATATGACGTCTGGGCCTGACCCCCCTGAAGAAGCTGTCATGGCTCCCCATTTCTACACTGAGGCAGACTAGAGTATCTATTCACAATAATTTTTTCCCCCTTCCTCTCGGGGCATGGCTTTATTTGCTTCCTCTCTGAGCATGTCTTCCCTGCAGGTGGAGCCTATTTCTCTGCCCCACTGACATTGAGCTCCGCTACAGGACTTGAGCTGAGCAGTGAGAGTATGGGTAAGGGGCAGGGGACCAGCTCCAAGCAGAGGCTGTGAGGGGCAGTGCGCATTTCCACTCACCTCTCTTGAGCTTCGCCCCTCTGCCCTGGGAGCAGCTAGTCCCAGGGGGTGGCAGCTCCTTTCATTTGGGAGCTCGGACACCCCCACATTTCACCTGCAGCCCTTGGAGTGCTGGTAAAAGTTTAAGAACTGCCTCTCTGGAGAAAAACTGCCCTGGTTTGGACACTTTGCACACTTGCAGTATTTGCGGATTGCTCGCCTGGCCAACTCAAGCTCTTGGTGTGGTGTCACCGAGTGTGGATTTGGGGAGGGAGGTGCACACTCAGATCTCAGGGGCCTCGTGGGGCCCCTAGTGTGTCCACCTGAAGCCTGGAACAGAGGCTCCCACAGCCCACCCTTAAAATGCGTGTTTTAAACCGCTATTGGGTTTATACAATTTTATTGCAGCAAATACCAAGTACATTTTTATTTTACAAAATCCAGTCCTCCTCTACCTGACTCTATTGATGACCAAATAAGAACCACTGAACTATTTATGCTAGTTTCCAGTTCATTTCTACCTTCAGGGTTTGGAACACATTACCCCCCCCCTTTTTTTTTGGTATAAATATTCTTTCCTTCTTCCTACATCCGGAGGGCAGCATAATAAAATATAGAAAATGAGGAGTCCAAAACCTCATTTTCTTGCCCTCCCAGATTCGCTGTATGATTTTAGATGTTGCTTGACTTCCTCTAGGCTTCAGTTTCCTCAAGCAAAATGAGGGTTTTTCTCAGTGATCCAATTTTAAATCTTAAAACCTCTGAAATCCAATCTCTTCTAGGCTAGCTCTCCCAGAGAGATTTCCCCCACTCTCTTCCTATTCTGAACTTCCTTAAACTGTATTGTTTAAATCAAAATGTAATCTACTACTTTCAGCGAGTCGCATTATTTTCTCTCATTTCAGAATCTCCAAGCCTAGGGGTGCGATAGGTGTCCTTGTTTCAAAGACTTTTTTTCCTTCTTCAAAAACTCCTGTTTCTTAGAAGCTCGTGCTATCAGACTGTATTCCCTATGCTGTCCCCATGTATCTGTCATCTACTGACCTCTCAATTGTTCCCTGGATTCCCTGGAGATCTTGACACCCTGGATGGACTTCCAGGTCACCTCTCGGTGACATCACCTGGACAACCCACCCAGCACCCTGCACTTCTCCCCCCAGAAACTCCCATGGTCGAATCTTGACCTCACCAACACCAATAATGTTCCCATTTTCAGAATCCGTTCCTGCTTTCCTCTCTAGGTCACGACCTTTTAATCTTCTAGCTCATTACTCCATGGTATCTGGCACACAACATTTGACCTCGCTGACACCTCTAATCAACTGACACTGTCACCTGAAACAATCGGTCACCCCCTTCCTGCTTTGCTTCCTTGTTTCTCTGGAATGGACTTTCTATTTATCATTATACCCACTCCTCTGCCATCAGACTTGCTCATCTGCCTCATACCAAACATGCAAACCCACCTGCCAGTGTACCCATATTCCTTCTCCTCTCTCCTGTCACTATGGATGAGGTTGGCCCTACTTACATCCAAGGTCATCCCACTCAGGGATTGCCCCAAATGTCATGTCCTCTCACCTTCTATAGAACTTTACTCTCCTACAAGTAGGCTTCCTCCTCCTGCATTGTAAATTCTCTCTCGCTATTGGATTATTGCTTGCAAATCAACATCCTCCCGTACATCTAATTTTTTTACATCTCTCCCTTGGTCACGCATCTGCCCCCATCTGCAATGCCATTTCTCTCTTCAGCAAATCTCTTGTGGGAAGCTGTGCATTCCTGCTGCTGGTTCTTCTTCAGCTGTTCCATACATAGCCCACAGCCCACTTCAGTTGGCTTCAGGCTCCTCCATGTCCTGTGAGCGCTCTTGCCAAAATCACCAGCCATCTCCATTTTACCCAGTCCTGTGGGTGTTCCAAATCTCACTGGGCCTCCTGGGGCCCTTTGAGCCACTGGAAACACTGATTTTCATGCTCCTGTTTTTCTCCTACCTCACTGGCTTCTTCTCAGTAGCGTTTTGTGGTCCCTCTTCCGCCTGATTTTTACATTCTACAGTTTGCCTTAGGGCCATGGTTCTCAAAGTGTGATCCTATACCAGCAACACTGGTATCACCTGAAACTTGTTACAACGACACATTCTCAGCCTGATGACTGGTCACGCGGTACATACCCTGGGAACCACCCTTGGCTTCTCTTATTCCTCAGCCACACATCCAGTGGACCAGCAAGTCCCATTGGCTCTACCTCCAGAATATATGGTTCCAGTTAATTTGCTTCCCACCTTCTCTGCCTCCACTGCCCTTGTCAGGTCTCGGCCGGGGCTCACATGTCCTGCCGTGGTGGCTTCCTCCCCCCCACCGTTTCTACTGGTCTGCTCCCCCTTTCCTCACCATGAGCTATTCACACAGCTACTGGGATAATCTTGTAAAAATAGAAATTAGTCATGTACCTTCCCTATTCAAAACCTTCCAGCGGTGCTTGACTACAAACTACACTTAGACTAAAACCCAAAGCTCCTTATGCGGCATCACACAGTCTTATCTCTACCCCTCCCTCTGACCTCACCTTCCTTTGCTTCTTCCTTTTTTCATTTTCTTCTAGCTCTATGCCCATTTTTCTGCTTCTTTTCCCCTAAGGGTCTTCATACTTGCTGTTCCCACTACTTGCACCATTCCCCTCCCCCACTGGTTGCATGGCTGGCTCCTTCTTGTCATCCTGTCTAAGCTCAGATGTCCTTTCCCAGAGGGGCCTTCTCACCCCCTAATGAAATGCCGTCCCTCTCCCCAGGACACTCTCTATACATTATATATGGTTTTACTCTGTGCTAAGCAATCTGAATTTATCGATTTCATTTGCCTACTTACATTCTACTTACTGTCTAAGTCTGCCCATAGTAGGCACGGCTCTATAAGACTTTAGCCTCTTAACTGTTGCCATTTCTGGTGCCTAGAACATGCCTGGTGCACAACAGGTATTGAGCAAATTATCCACTAAATGAATAAACGTTATACAAGAGATCACTTTAAAATTAGGAAGGCAAAAGGGAAATCCCTTAAGTTACCCAAAAATGTGGCAAGATGCTCCCTCTGTAAGAGGTAATTAAGACCTACTGGCAGACTCCCAGCTCGCTTCCACTATGGACCATGTCCACAGGCATCAAGAAGTGCAAATTCACCTACACGATTTAAGTTACTCTGTTTTTCTTTTTTCTGACCAACCATCAAGTTGAATTAACTTCAGTGAAATCAGTGTAATGTGATTCCCCGGTACTACAATTGCTTTGTATTATTCCATACTTTAATTTCTGCTACCTCGGTGAGATGATGTGCTGCACAAGCTAGAGACTCTATGTTTCTCTTCTAGCACCTGCAGACCAAGAAAGCACTGAAATGGTAGGTAAATCTGAGTCCAACTACCAAATTACTGACTGCTTCATAAAAGCTACCAGGTTCCTGATCTTTAGTAAATAAGGCAAGCTCTCAGATCCGTGAGGGATAAAATCAAATAAGGCAATAAATTAATTAAAATAAAATAAATAAAATAATAATATAAAATAAAGAAATAGAATACAATAACAATCTAGAAAAACATATTTCCCATCTTTTCCTTTCAATCTTGGACTTGTAGTCATTCTCAAAATATTTTTTGAGATACTTTGATGTGCTAATAAACCTTACAAAGTTCTTTAGCTCCAGGATCTGTGACCCTTTAGAATTTATTCTGTAACCACAAACCACACATTCAGCTACCAGTGCCATCTTCCCTAGTCCCAAAAGACAATGTTCAGTTTTGAGAAAGAATAGGATAAAACAAATGACTACCATACCTTCAGTAGGTTTTTCTAAATTTTCAGTTTGGTTCTGGCCAGCATTCTCCTTGATATTCACAGAATTCTTCAGTTTTGGAAGACCCAGTGGGGATTGTGGGGATTTGTCTTCTGAATCTGGCTGGCCATCTAGAAAATCCCAAACAAATACTATAATAAGTGATACTCTGGACAATGATACAGGGACTACTGATGTTTTTATTCTTCTTTATAATAAACAAGGTGCTCCCCCATCCCCGCCTTTAGAAAGATGAAATGGAGAAGGCCATTCAGAGGGAGAGATTCTTCATTATATGATGCAATGTCTGCCATTAAAGAACAGGACAGTATCTGCAAAGAACACAGTCCCCAGGAGTTAGCCGGTTCTATAAGATAATGCAGTAGTTATCTTGGTTGGACTATGAAGCAGAGACCAAGTAATTTAGCTTACTTTTACCTAGCAAGAAAAACTGAGATGTGATTTTTTAAAAAAGTTTCCAATCTTAAATCCATTCATTATTATGACAATGTAGCTCTTTACTAAACTATATCTAAGTACAACATGAAACAAATTTAAAATAAATCTATCAAGGGGTGCCTGGGTGGCTCAGTTGGTTGAATGTCCCACTCTTTTTTTTTTTTTTAAGATTTTATTTATTTATTTGACAGAGAGAGACACAGCGAGAGAGGGAACACAAGCAGTGGGAGTGGGAGAGGAAAAATCAGGCTTCCCGTGGAGCAGGGAGCCCAATGTGGGGCTTGATCCCAGGACCCTGGGATCATGACCTGAGCCGGAGGCAGATGCTTAACAACTGAGCCACCCAGGCGCCCTGAATGTCCCCCTCTTGATTTCAGCTCAGGTCATCATCTCAGGGTCCTGGGATCAAGCCCAGAGTCCGGGATCAGAGAGGAGTCTACATCAGGATTCTCTCTCTCCCTCTGCCCCTCCCCATGCTCTCTCTCTCAAATAAATAAATCTTAAAAAACAAATCTAACAAGGACTGGGGATGCAAATACATTTCAACTTGTATGTGGGCCACCCTGGCTGAATGCTGGTGGCTGCCTGGAGGATTGTTGAGGAACCTGTGCATTGCCCCCTTTCAAGGGGACAGTAGGCTTCATTGATTAGAGTTGTCTGCCTGGGAGCAGATGGGCACCAGCACCATCAGCCTTCATCTCTGATTTCTCCCATCTTGTGTTTAAGTCATTGTTCCAGCATTACTCTTTGCAAATTCTGTGATAATCAGATATTTTCTTTGTCTGTGCTCATTCCAGGCAGTTGAGCCTCTGTCTTGTGCTGTGTACTAGAAAACTCCTCTATCTGGGTAGTTTAACTACCCAGTTTATTAAAGAGAAAGACTAAATTCCATTTCATCCCTAAATTCTCCAACATGCATCTCTTGAAATGGAGACATTGTTCTACATACCCATAACACCATCATCACACCCAAGAAAACTCAAAGATATTCCACAATGCCCTCAACTATATAGTCCTCTATTCAAACTTGTGTAGTTGCTCCAAAATATCTTTTATAGCTCTTTATTTTCTCAATACAGCATCCAAATTTATGTGTAGCATGTAGTTTATATGCCTCTTAAGTCTCTCTCTCTTTTTTTAAGATTTATCTATCCATTTGAGAGAGAGAGAGTGGGGGGGCAGAGGGAGAGAAATCCTCAAGCAGACTCCCTGCTGAGTGGGGAGCCCAATGTGGCGATTGAACCCGGAGATCATGACCTGAGCCAAAATCAAGAGTCAGCCGCTTAACCAACTGAGCCACCGGGTGCCCCTAGTCTTTTTTAATATAGAAAAATTATCCTATTTTTTTTTCTTTTAATGCCATCGACTTTTTTAAAGAGCTCAGGACAGTTATTTCACAGAATATCTGCATTCTGGATTTGTCTGATTGTTTTCTCTTGGTTAAATTCAGGTTAAGGATTTGGGGCAAGAATTCTACATAGGTCCTAGGCACTTCATATTGCATTACATGAGAAAACACCTAATGCTAGGCTGTCAAAATTGGTAGAAATTTGATCACTTGGTTAAGCTGGAAAATGCTACAGCTCTCCATTGTAAAGACACATTTTCCTCCTTATAATTAGGTATTATGTGAGGTGATAACTCGAGCCTGCATTTTTGCCTTGTTCTCCACCAACCTTTCATTACTCCCCTGGTTTGTACATTAGTCAGGTCTTCTAAATGTTTTTAGGTAAATTTTAAGCATACAGGATGAAAACTACATTTTATTTATATCTTGGTTTCCTCAAATAACTCAGCCAAATTTGTAATCTACAAGTCACAATAGGTTATGCCATTAGCTAGTCCTGGCACAAAAGCTGGTAGGAACTGGTTATGTCTTAAGAGGCCATTGTTGGGCATTCTTCTTTTAAGCACATTAACAGGAATGACAGCGCCATGAACACATTACCTGGATGAAGATCGGATGTATTCTGAGGAGTTGCTTTGTTTGTATCTTCCTCTCTCTTTGTAAAAGGAGGCAAGTTTTTAGAAAGGGTGTCCAGATAATTAAACTGAAAGGAAAAACCAAAAGACTTACTTTAGACTTATGCAAGCCTGGAAGGCAATCGCCGCAAGCACATTAAATTGACAAGCAACGATGAAAGCAATTTTTTTTTTAAGGCTCTGAAAAGAAAGTTTGCAAACTAAAAGTTTTCCAAGAGACTGTTTAACTCAGTTCTAGATTTCGTCAATCTGTCATAACTTCCTATAACTTCTTCTCAGGCAGCTTTTGGTTAATAATAGAATCTGGAGAATCCATAGCAATATAGGGAGCTCAAAACACATGAAAATATTCACTTTGCTTGAGAGTGTCAAGGTTTCATAGAAGAGGAGTGCTCTGTCTCCATGGGCTTCCAAGAACTCATGATAATTTAGTGCTATTTCAGCAGCAGACGGGTGCAGACATTTTAATGGAATAAAAACTTCAAAATGGAATCTATAAGAGGATAAAAATAGGGAGAATTTGACCCAAAAAAGGGCTTAAAAGAGAGGGGAGAGGGTAATTAATAGTGACAATGCAAGGCAGAGAGGTGGAGTGGTAGGAATACATTGGCAGCGAACTTCTCCTTAGGTGTAAGACCTGAAATTAGTTTTCCCTCTCAAATCCTTGTGAGGACATTGATTTGATGAAAGGTAAAGTCAGTTGGGCTGATGCAGGAAAGAAACGACAGGAAAGGTTGATTACATAATGACATATGCATTGCATCAACTTTTGTAAAGACTCTTATTCAATTGTTGTTAATTACATTCAATTACCTGAGACTGACAGAACTTGCTCAATTCAGACTTGAAGTAGGGTGATACTACTTTGTTTCTAATTTCCGTTAGGTAGTTTTGTGTGTTTTCAATTTCCTTCCTGGTTGATATTTCCATAATGATAAAAAGAAGACACAGAATTTTAGCTTTAATTCCCACAGAAAATGGAATCACCAACACTAAAACTGGTAAGAATTAACTCATTAGAAATTTTTTTTTTTGTTGGGGCGCCTGGGTGGCTCAGCTGGTTAAGCGACTGCCTTCGGCTCAGGTCATGATCCTGGAGTCCCGGGATCAAGTCCCGCATCGGGCTCCCTGCTTGGCAGGGAGTCTGCTTCTCCCTCTGACCCTCCTCCTTCTCATGCTCTCTGTCTCTCATTCTCTCTCTCTCTCAAATAAATAAATAAAATCTTTAAAAAAAAAAAAAGAAATTTTTTTTTGTCAGTTTGCTTTGGTTCATTTTCTGCTCCTTCTAGAATCAGTCACATTTCCTACTTCAGAAATCAGACTTTAAGATAGGAAATAATGATGCCAGGTGGTAGTGTGTTTTTACAGTTGATCTCAAAAGACTAAAATCCACACGGTTGACCTTTTTTTGCATGTCTTTCAATTCTCTGAGGTTTAAATGCCAGTTTAATTCTACTGTTCTCTATAATTTCAGTAGGAGGGGTAACAAAAGCTAAAAGCCAAACCTAAGGAATGGTTTATGACTAGTGTGATCAGTGATTAAGAAGTAAAATAAAAGCAATCATGATAACCCTGCTAGTTGTCTTTCCAATATCAGAACCCTATATTGGGGAGGTGATACACCAGCTAAAAACTTCACTTCCCAGCCTTTCCTATATGCAGGGAAGGCCAATGACAAGAAACTGAAGCCACTGGGTAAGACCCCAGATAGCCTTTAAAGAGGGCTGACACAGCAGAGAGGCTTTCCCTTTGTCCTTGTCTCATCTCTTTTCCTACTTCCTGAAATATGGATGAAATGGCCGCAGCTGCAGCAGTGATTTTGCAACCCTGAGGCAAACTTGAAGATGGAAATCATGTGCTAGGATTGATGAACAGATAAAAAAGAAATCTGAGTTCCTGACAATGTTGTGGTGCTGCTTACCATGGACTGCCCACTTCTGACTTCTTTTACATCAGGAAAGGTAAGCTTCTTTCTTGTAAAAGCGCTGACTAGGGGGGTTGTCTGTTAAATGTAGCTGAACCTAATCTTATCTGAGATAGTTCTCATTTTTAGGTCCTTATTACATGCCAGAAATTTTACCAAGTCCTTTACACATCTAATCTTACACTAACTCTATGAGTTACTTTTATTATCCCCATTTTACTGGTCAAAACATCAAGGTGTAGAAAAGGTAAGTAACTTACCTTAAATCACATAACTAGTAAGAGGTGAAGTCTGAATTAAAACCCAGGTTGCCTGCCTCCAAGCCCATGACCTTGATAAGTGCATATGCTAGTCAGCTATTAACGACCTAATGTGTGAGCTGAAAGATACTTCAGGTATTAAATGGCCCAATCATCCTCATTTTACAGATAAACACACTGAATTCCTGAGGTAAATTTTACTGAACTAAACCCACCAAATTTTACTGAACTAAAACAACCAATCATTCAGCTGTAAGTAATCAAACTGGAACTGACTCTAGGTCCACTGGCTCTGAGACTAGCCCCTTTCTCTTATACTAGCTGGCCTGTCAGAAAATACTGACCAAATCAAAATATCATCTTACTTAAGCAACTTTAATTTCCTATTAAAATATCTTCTCTCTACTGCCTCACCTGATTCGTTCCTCAGTCTATGGCAGTGTGGCCTATTGCCTACAGTCTCTTAGAGCTCGTCTCACAAAATAAATCTCCCAGGTGATAGACCCAAATTCCTCTTTCCATTCTCCTTTCTGATTCCTCCACAGAATCTGACACTTGTTGATCACCCTCCATTTCCTGGAAACTCTCTCATTTCTTAACCCTCCTCCCCAGATCCATTTCCATGCTGCCAACACTTCTCTTTCTATGACACAAATCTAATTATGCGTTTTACTGTCTTCTTCAAAAACTTTCGTTGGCTTGCCATTATCTTCCTGTAGGTTAAAATCTGAAATTGTTAATGTTTCAAAAAATTTTTAAATGTGAACGGATAACACATGCATATAATTCAGAAAGTATTAAAGAGTATGTAATAAAAAGGAGGTCTGCATCCCACACTGTCCTCTAACCTCTCCATCTCCTTCCCCATAGGCAATCATTGTCACCAATCTCTTAGAACTCCTTTCAGGGATATTCTATGAGACAATACATACCTTCTAGTTTGACCTTGAATATAGGGGTGGCCCATAGACGGAGGGTCCTATCTTACCACTTCTCCCACACATTCTACAAGGTAACCCAGACATTTTTATGAAGAAGAATCTTCATCCTTCCTCCAGTCATTGTGGAGAGGAGCCATGCAAATGTGTGCGACAGTACCATATGAACCACTATATACTCAGTAAATATATCTGGCTTCCTTTCCTGATGGGGTGGTATCCTCAGCTAGGAATAAAAGGAAACCAAAGCACATAATGCTTAGAGCACACTCCTCATCTGAATTATAAGAACCTTGAAGGCTTATGACTAGGCTCTGCATTAAGTTCTAGGATATTTATTAGTATATTAGAATTAACAGAGCACAGAGAGTACCTGAGAACTTTCTTGCTTATGAAAAGGACTGGATCTACGTAACGGTCAAATGGGCTTCCTTTAGAAATGGCGACATCCTCACTCATAAGCTGAGTAACCACTTGGAAAAATGTAGAAGAGATTCAAATAACAGCAGAGAGCCTGGATGGTAGGACCTTTCAACCTATCTCATTTCCATGACCCCACGAAACTGGTCCTTTTCACAGGCTTAGATATACTTCAAGATAGAATTACCTCTTTTGTGCCAACTTTTCTTTCCAGTGCTTTGCTTGTGTTGTGTACCTGGGGGAAAGGAAAGGAAAGTATGATGGAAAAGGGCAATGCTCTCAGCTTACAAAAATACAAGAAAAACCTCCACTGTATGATAAATTGTTGACAGTGTAGGAGATGAAAGTCTGAGAGTTCATGGATGTCATCCCCCAGAGTCAGGATACTGTCTCTCCATTTCCTCAGTCACTGTATGCTTCACACTAATTGGAACACATTATGGGATGAGCTTACCTCCATTTCTTTTCAAAGAAACCTGAATCCAGTGTTTCTGGCAGATGTTTCGGAGCAGTAGGCAAAGATTGCTTGAATAAATCGGTTAGGTGGGCTGCAACTTTAAAAAGAGACAAATTTAACTTTTATCCTCACTTCTTGATGGCACAATGCATGGTCAGTGCCCGATTACTCACTTGAGAGGATTTCTAAGAGCCTACATTTAATCTATCAAGTGTTTTCTAGAATTTCCATGACCGAGCTGTAATATAACAGTAAACCAGACCACTTTTAGGAAATAGCCTATGAGAGAACACACATCTTCTTGTCAAAATGTAAAATGTAGTGACCTCTCGTTTATCCCACAGCATTAGGGGAATCAGTGTTTTGCTTAACTGAATTTCTTCATATCTAAAACACCAAAACTTAAAAAAAATTAACCATTTTGTTGAAATTGTTTTTCTAAAAAAAATCTATGGATATGAACATAATACCATAGTTATTTGATAATTTGGGCAGTTATTCTGAGCCTATTCCTCAGAACATGGTCTCAGTGGGATGTTAACAAAGATTTAAAAAATTAAAAAGGTTCCATGTTTTATGGCTATATGAGCTTGGGAAACATTGATTTATACAAGGTTAAATATGTTTTGTTAATTTACACTGTGGCTCTCTAAAAAATAGGGCAAGATACAGGATTATCCAAACTTATTTTATCATAAAATTCATTTTTGGTGCAGCCATTTCATAAATGAGTGTTTTGGGAAATACTTTGGGGAGAATTGACCGAAAATCGCCACTCTTAATATTTCAAGGGCAGCTGTGAGCATGCAAGATCTTGTTTGACTCTTGTGTCTGTTTGTATGTTTGAAAAATATATTTAGTTCGTCCTACATTATTAGGCAACCTACCCATTTACCTCTATGGTGATTGTTCCCTGATGCCACAGGTTTCAAATTCAAATGCTACAAGGTAGAGATCCCAGATAAAGTACAGGGCATCTAGTTACATTTGAACTTCAGATGAGCAACAAATAGTTTTTTAGTATAAGTATGTCCCAAATCTAACATGGAATAAACTTATACTGAAAGGTTACTTGTCGTTTATCTGAAATTCAAATTTAACTGGGCCTTCTGTATTTTTATTTGCTAAATTGACAATCCTAGTATAATGGGCTTCCCAGGTGAAAGAGTGACAGGAGTGGCAACTGAGGGTTGTGATTGATTCTTCTGTTCATGGTCATTCTAAAGGGGCAGCTGTTAATCTCTTCAGCCAAACGTCACTATGTGGTAATGTCACATTTCAGGAGATGGAAAATTCAGATAAACAAAAATAAGTGTGCACACCAAACACTGTGGGGGACACATAATACATATCTGTGGGCTAAATGAAGCCCATGCCTGCCAGTTTCTGACCTTTGTCATATGGCCAGAATAGAAAAGAAAAAAAAAATCCCAAACCACCAAATTGTTCCGGGCTTGACTGTTGTGAACTATGAAGTCATATAACTAAGTTTGCTGGGGATGTATATTCCCCAAATGAATATGCTTTGAATGAGGCTATTTTCTTAGACTGCTTGAGATATATAGTGCAAAGTTTTGGTGATACCTATAGTTGCTCAAAAGTTCTGTGTGTGTGTGTGTGCCAGGAGGAGAGTGTTGGCTGGTTGACTGTGTCCCTCTTGTATCTTAGCTATGTTGGAAATACAAGCTGAGGTTAACATAAACGTCAAATGTCAACTGTTTCCTTTCAACAAATCAAAGTTAAAAATAAATTAGAGGCAGTCACGGTTTTCAAGGATCTCACTGTTCAGGCAGAAAAAAATATGTAAAAAATCATTACAATCCAACGTGGCCAATATGGCAACAGAAATGTGTACGTGGTACTTTGCTGTCAGATGAAGGAATGACTGAGAAGTGTATTTAAGATTTTTAAATATTTTGCAGAAAAATATTAAAGTTAAAATATTAAAGTAGTTACCTTCAGTTACATGACTTTTTGTAGTTTTTTCCATTTTAGGGAATGACTGAAACGAAGATAGAATTCCTTAATGATGATGATTATATTACATACACATTCACTTTGCTTAAAAGCATTCTTCATGTGCTCAATAGATCTTTTATGGAAACTACTATAAAATGAATTAGTTTTTAATGCCAATACAAAATTTATTAGATCTTTTTAGCCATTCCTTTCACTTAACAAATTTTTTAAAATGCAAATCATTTTAAGTTGTAGAAATTCCTCTTTCTTCCTTCTTCCTATTTCATTCATTCATTAATTCATTCAACATTTTGATGAACGTCAGTTTCTCCAAAGACAATTAAATTTTTATTTAAGAGCCTTCACAATTATTTATGATTTAAGGAAAAGCCTAAAAAGCATTTGGAAAATTCAGTACATGAGGAATCAGATTTCCCCAGAAATAAGAAATTACAAGGAGGGAGCAAAGGCTCCATAGAAGTGGCAGAAACAGCTTTAGTTGTAATATTTTATCTTGAAGCACCTAATATTGAAACAACAGTAAAAATATTGGTACATAAAATATTTTGTTCTCACCATAACTAGCTTGAGGAGGTCTGCAGCGTTGCCCCTCTCCTCCTCAGTTCTGGAATCTTTAACAGTCATTTCCTGTAGCTTGTCCTCTTTCTTTAGAATATGGTTTATATAATCCTAAATCAGCAGAATAAAATAAATCATTATAAAACAGAAATAAGGTAGAAAGAGATGCCAAAATGGTCAATATCAACTTGAAATACTACAAAATGAGTAAGAATATATAAGATCACAATGCTCAACAAACCAGTTGCTAGTTGAGCAATCTGGAAAACCTTTTCCTTAATTGTATTAATTAGCAAAGACCTGAAAAGTCCAAAGGCAAAGCTTGGAGGGCCACAAGATATTAGAACTGTATGAAGACCCCAGAGAGGTCCAGCTTCTAACTCTGTGCTCCAGTGTCCTCATCAATAAAATGTACAGACTTGGGTTAGATGGTTTCTAGAGTCCTCTCCAGGGATAGTCTTTATGATTCTTCTATGAATGTAAGTTTAGGCTTTGTCCATGCCTTTGCTTCCGAGAGAAATATACTTTACTTTTTCCCTAGGTACCTATTTTCATAAATAAATGGTCCCTTGCTCTATGCCAGGTGCTGGGTATATAACCATAAACAAAAAGCACATGATCTTGTTCTGAGACCATTACCAAAGTAGACAGTGAGATGGTACAGATGTAGCTGGTACAATTGACTATATATTTACAAATTCTTAAGCCATTTCCAAAAACCAACAATGCTTTTCTTCCATGGACAAGTATCAGATGAATAAACAGATCTACCTTTTTCCAGAGGTCATTAAACCAGTTTCCCATACAGTAAGAAAGAAGGGGGACTCTATAAGCAATCACATGTAAAAGTTATTTATCTTTTCAATGTCTCAGGGCCTCAATACTTCCTATACCTTATGGGAACCATTAAGTATTTTCTACCTCTCAACCTCCTACCCTCTGGAAAATTGACATTCATGTGTTGCATTAGATAACTAGTGGTAGAATTACATAATTTCAAGTTCCTCAGGAGACCAAGAGGAATAATTGCCCTGTTCCTGATTCTTCTGGATCAGGTTACCTGAATTCCATTACCTTAAGGGAAATCTGCAACTTCAATTTCACCTCATCCTTTATGACCTCGTGCTGGATGAACTGGCGCATCTGTAGCACTTTGGGGCTCTTGAGTAAAGGGGTTGGGGCACTTACTAGCTGTTTGGGCCCAATGTCAAGGCCCTTCCAAATCTGAGTGCCAAATGGAGGTCCGGGAGTTTTTTTCTGTTAACAGAACAAAGCAAAACCACCATCAAAAAAAAAAAAAAAAAAGAATGTTTTAACATTAATTTTATTTATTTAATTAATTTATTATTATTATTATTATTATTTTTTTTTTTACTGAGCCCTTATTTATATAGATACTATGCAAGGAACTACTTGTTAGGGAATGCAATAGTAAAAAAAAAAAAAAAATCCCTGCTCCCTAAAAGTTTCTCAAATATAAGGAAAATTGGTAACAGAAATGGGCAAGCTTTCCTCTTTATAGGTGTTACCAGGAATCTGGATATTTTAAAATCCTGCTGCGTTATGTCCCACTGAATAGCACTTAGGGGGGCAGTAAGCAATGTGGTATCATGGAAGTGGAGCTTAGCTTACGCCAAATGCCTGTGACTATTGCTTACTACCCACAAGTAGCCTAAGACATTTGGAATAAGCGGTCTTGAACTTTCTGTTTTCATGTTCATTTTGACCTAGAGAGACTGAGAGAGAAATCATCCCATAGATTTGGGTGGTCTTTGAGCTCACTCTAGATCAAACATGCTTCCAGAGTCTTGGGCACAAATGTCTGCCTCAGAGCCGACTCACGTCTTTATGTTATCCTTGTAACTGATTTTCAGGAGTAGTGTGCTTCGATGCCCTATGTCCTATAGAGTGTGTGATGTGCTTCACTGTAAGCTGCTGTTCTGTGTCCGATACCTGGTCAGAGATAACCACGCAGAGGCTTGCCTGGGCAGAGCCCACTACTACTGGACATAGGAGGTCATTGCTATAGGAGTTGCAGAGGAAGAGAATGAGCTTCCTTCATGCATCTTAGATGTGGCATATTACTGGTCAACAAGCACTACTTTCAACTTGGATATAGCCTGAGTGAGCCATTTGGTATGGCCTTTTTATTTTTCAGATAAGGAAGTAGAGGTCTAATGTGTCTTGTCCCAAATCCCACATTAATAATTGGTAGACTCAGGACTGGAATTCAGATCACCTTCATTCACCATGTTGGTTACAGTCACCAAATTAAAATATAGGACTAAGAGGTCTTTGTTATCTTTTTAAAAAAATATCTTATTTATTTATTTGAGAGAGGGCAAAGAGAGAGAGCACGAGGTGGGGGGGAGGGGCAGAGGGAGAGGGAGAAGCGGGCTCCTCACTGAGCAGGACCCTGAGATCATGACCTGAGCTGAAGGCGACTCTTAACTGACTGAGCCACCCAGGCTACCCAAGGTCTTTGTTATGTTAAGTGTTCATTATCTGTGCCATTGCTATTATCAGATTGTTTAGGGGAGCAAAATTCATTATACATCAAAAACATTATCCTCCCTACCTAACACTAGTATGTCTCTCTGATCATATTGTCAATGTCTTCATTGATTTAATAATTTAACATCTGATAAATATGCTGGACATATTACACAAATTGCTTGCAAAATGAAATGTCAAATCTTGCACGATGCAGGACTTCATGATTCTTGCTCAAGATGTTTTCTTCCATTCTTTAAAAACACTTTAGGTGGGGCTTCTCTAATCTGACATAATTACAGTGTTTACTTTTTAACATTGTAGTTGCAAATCCTTTGTATAATCTTTCACATTCTTCTTCTTTTTTTTTAAAGATTTTATTTATTTATTTGACAGAGAGCACAAGTAAGCAGAGTGGCAGGCAGAGGGAGAGGGAGAAGCAGGCTCTCCGCTGAGCAAGGAGCCGGACGTGGGGCTCGATCCCAAGACCCCAGGATCCCGACCCGAGCCTAAAGCAGCCGCTTAACCGACTGAGCCACCCAGGTGCCCCTCTTTCACATTATTCTTACATGCTTCAGTCTGTGCATTAGTAAATTAGGGGAGAAAGGGAGTGTGAAAGACCTAAATTGTGTGTTAAAACTAACAGATGAGGAATGAGAGAAGGAAAGATTTCTGTATTGCATAATATCAGTAATTCCATGATAGGAGAGGTAGAACATGCATTACTCAGAGTGGATATTTTCATACTATAGGAAGATGTTTGAGCCTGCAATATAGGCTAAAAGAAATGAAACTGAGATTTAGCTAGTCAGGTATATTTCTCTAAAATCTACAAATGTTAAAGTCTTCAAATATAAATCTCCTGAGCCCATTAACAATTTATGTAAGAATGAAAATATGTGAATATATAGGAGAAGACCTGAGACTCCAATACATTGATGGATGGATATGCAAGTGTAGTGACTTCCCAGAAGAAAAAATTTATACCTCAGTAGAGGGAAATGTCTCCCATGACCTTGACTGGAGATTAGGAGGAACAATTGTGTCTAATTCTTTCTTCATTAGCCATGGTGATGCTTCATGAAAAGGGCGAAGGACAGTGATGCTCAGGGTGCCTGGTTCAAAGAGTTATCAGAGGATCATTTCTCTATCAAAAAGATTCTGAGAAATTCAATAGGTTTTCATTAAATTCAACAAACACTTTTTTAAAAAGACTTATTTATTTATTTGAGAGAGTATGTGCAAGTGGGGAGAGGGGCAGAGAGAATCTCAAGCAGACTCCCCACTGAGCATGGAGCCCCATACAAGGCTCTATCTCACGACCCATGAGATCATGACCTGAGAAGAAACCAAGAGTCCGACACTTAACCAACTGAGCCAAACCAGGCGCCCCTCAACAAACACTGCAATACACAGTGATTATGATTAAGAACCTTATGATCTAAACAAGAAAAGTGAGGCTTTTAGCTACTGTGACACCTGGAGACTGGGTTTAGATCACATGGAATTATTAATTGATACCTTACCATTCTTTAAAAAACCACATCCAGGTCTTGTTGGTTCACTTGAGCACATCCACTGACCTACTTTGGATCATTTGTGTCTGCGAGATCCTGTTCTGGGCTACAGCAACAACCAGCTTTTCTACCCAGATCTACTCTGCGACTGAATCCCGCTAGCAGTCAGAGTGACTGATTACATTAGGCCATGATTTAAACATTTCTTTGACCTCCCACTGCTTGCCGGATAAAACTGATACCTCAGTATTTTCTCATCCTGCCTCAACTCACACCATTCCTCCTTCTATGTAGCTACTTTGGCCTTTTCCTCCCTCTTCTCTATGGCTTTTGCTTTCTGCTTTGTACTGTCTCTTCCAAGAAAGCTCTCCCTACTATTTTAATCAACTGCTACTTTTCCACCAGTTCTTAGCTCCACTGTCTTCAGGGAAGACTTCTAGACTACATCAGATTCCTGCTCTAATGGAAACATACTCCTGGGCGCCTGGGTGGCTCAGTTGGTTAAGCGACTGCCTTCGGCTCAGGTCGTGATCCTGGAGTCCCGGGATCGAGTCCCGCATCGGGCTCCCTGCTCCGCGGGAAGTCTGCTTCTCCCTCTGCCTCTCTCTCTCTGTCTCTCTGTCTCTCATGAATAAATACATAAAATCTTTAAAAAAAAAAGGAAACCTATTCCTTTCCTTCAAAGACCTTATTCTAATTGATAATCATATAATCACAGTTATTGTGTGCTATACAATTAATGCCTATCTCTCTCATTAAACTCTAAGCTCTATGAAGGCAGGATCCACGCTGTTTTAGCTCACTACTGTATTCCTAATACCCAGCCAGTGTGTTTGCACATTGTAGGTTATCAAGTAGATGCTAGTTCAATAACTAACAAAGCCATTTGCCATGAATTCTCATATAGTTCTACACATGCACTGCACAACCAGTCAGAGCGCCCACTCTCCATATTCACAGACAAAGAACAAGGTTTACTATATCATGCACATGTGCATTGATACACTAAAAGATGTAAGTGTGCAGGGATGCAGGCATATTCATAAATAAGTGTAAAGTATATCCCACCAACCAGAGAACAGATAAAAAAGGAACATACATAAACCTAGATACAAAACATTGGTTCGTACATAGATGACATCCAAGTTTATATCTATGTTTAAATACACATATGACATAAACTGATGTTTCTTTTTTTTTTTTTAAAGATTTTTTTTTTTAAGTAATCTCTACATCCAATGTGGGGCTCAAACTCACAATCCCAAGATCAAGAGTTGCATGCTCTACCAACTAAGCCAGCCAGGTGCCCCTCTGATGATTCTTTCTTGATGCATTATGTGTCTCTAATCTTTAGCCACACACTGATTTCTTTAAAATTGATGAGAATAATATACACAATGAATATATATATATATATATAAACTTATCCTATATTTCAGGTTGGCTTTCTAACTCACACATCAAACATATTTTCTTTTCTTATTATATTAAATTCATCAAGGCAACACCTTCAAAATGACAAAAAAAAAAAAATGAACTTACAAGCAATATCTCACTTTTCTTTTTTTTCCCTACCAAGATGAAAGGAACACATAAATAGAATCATAGCTACATACCTAACATATCTAAAGACAGATTCAAATCTGCTTACAGGTAGGAGAAGGACTCATACACAGTTTATAGGCTGATGCTCAGATAAAGCTTGGAATGAACATAAATAACTGTAGACACAGGTTGACATGGCCAGGTGGCAAGTAGAGTTGAAAAGTGAGCAAAGGAAGAAAGTAGAGTTGACATGGGGGTGGACTGGATAAAGAGGCTGGGAGCTGGTAAGGAGACACAATGACTTCCAGAATTCTGGATTCCCTACCTGGTTGTTCCTGTACTGGGTCCTGGAGAACAACAGTAGAGGATTCTCCATATGCCAAGGATAGGTATTCTTCTATGTCACTGTCACGAAGAAGTTCCACTCCTGATCCATCAGCATAAACGACAAAAAACCTATTTGAAGCAATAAAATCAAACCACTTGAAGTATTAGTTAAAGTGCTCCTTAAACTTGGAATTTAAAATAAAAGTCAGTGGTGCCTGGGTGGCTCAGTTGGTTAATTGTCTGCCTTCAGCTCAGGTCATGATCTCAGGGTCCTGGGATCGAGCCCCGAGTTGGGCTCCCTGCTGAGCGGGGAGAGTCTGCCTCTCCCTCTGCCTTCCCCCTGCTTCTGCTTGTGCTCTCTCTGTCTGTCTCTCTCAAATAAGTGAATAAAATCTTTAAAAAAAAAAGTCATGGTATTATTTTTATCATATTACCTGGGCACGTGTTCACCATAGATTTGCAGATGATTCTTATAAAGGTGAGTAGATGATAAATTATCATAGCCTTCAGCTTTTTCACTTAGATCCTCTTCCAAATTGTTTTCAGGTACCACAGTTGATATGCTACCATCAGCCATAACCTAAGGGGCAAAGTATGTAAGGAACTAAAAGAAAAGAAATGTCATGAAGCTTGTGTTTCCCATTTGAGAAAGCATGTGGTCTTTTGGTATATTCAGAAAATCAGGGATATTTATCTCCAAGGTAATATTAAGTACAGTTGGCATTAATAAAAGTGAAAACCCAGTGGCACATCTCTACTTAAAACCACACCTAGACTGTGAATACAAACTGGAAGACAAACTGGAATATACTCAGAGGAAGGTGGCAAAGATAGCAGGGGACTCAAAACCTTATCTTTTGAGCATTAGTTAGGAACTGGGGATTTAAACATTGACGAGAGACTACTTATGTGATAGATGTCTTGAAATACTCAAGAAGCGATAGTATGGAGAAGTTTATATTCTGTGATTGCAAGTGCAGAATCAGGATTCATGATACTAAAGATTTAGTATCAGCATGAGATTTAGTATCAGCATGAGATGTAGTATCAGCATGAGAGGAAAGGTTCTAGCCATTACTACTATTTAGATATGGCATGGATCTCTCCACGAAGGAGTGTGGTTCAGGCTGAAAGACCATTGAAGGAGATGCCCAAGAAGAGCATTAATGCCTAGAAGAATGCTTGGCCTGAATGTCCCATGTGTTTAAACTTAGAGGGTTTAGGGCTTTAAGGTTCAATTTCAATTCACTATAAATTGAAATTTGTTAGCAGCCTGAACTCATGCTGCGAAGAGTCTCATTTTTTGAGGGCCAAAAAACCAAGCAGGATCAGGGCTACTCTGCATACCAAACCAAAGCTGGGGACTCTGTGCTATGGTTCCAAATCTGAAAAATAACTTCACCACCTACTAGCTGATACACAAACTTCTACTGTTGGGTGGAGGAGTGAAACAAGGAGAAATGCTTAGAGCAGGGGTTGGCAAACCATTTTTTTCAAGGGATAGGGAGGAAATATTTTAGGATTTGTAGGCCACACAGTTTCTGTTGCAACTACTCATCTCTACCATTGTATGCAAAAGCAGTCGGAGACGAATGAGCATGGCTGTAGTCCAATAAAACTATATCATGACATTGAGATTTGAATTTCCTGTAATTTTTATGTGTCATGAAATATTCTTCTCCTTTTGAGTTTTCCCAACCATTTAAAAATATAAAAGCCATTTTTAGCTCATGGGCCTATATAAAGAGGTGGCCATGGTTTGCCAGCTTTAGGCCTGGATGTAAGAGGATAGTTGTGGTGTTGAAGGACAGAGAAACAGAAGATAGAGCTCTACCATCTACTAGCTAAGTGCTGCTCCCACCTCCCCATCTTCAATCCTACTAGAACCCTCACTAATTGATACTTCTCACCATGGATTCTCTGCCTAGTCAAGCAAACTCGTTCTCAATTATCCTGGATACAGACCATTCTTATATCATTTCTTTTTGTTGGCATTATTTTTAAATGTTTAGTAATGTTTCTTGCCTTCCATTCTAATTCTTTATTTGGCCTTAACATTTCTACCGTCCCAACTGTTTGACTTTCTATCTCCTTGGAAGTACACTTGAGAAGCAAAGATGTTGACATTCATTATTGCTTATGCAAAGTATCAGCAGTAAGTGGATAACTAATCCCAAGGCCACCAAGGTATAAGCTTCATGGAAGCGCTCTAGTGTGAAATATCTCAAAAAAAAAAAAAAAAAAAAATCCAGCCCCTTTCTCCATTCTAATGATGCACTTTACCTGAAAGGTATTTCCCTCAGGATCCAGGACCTCACAGATAACCTCTGATGTGTGCTTCATGATGTACCTGCTAGCTCTTAGCTGCTCACGTTTTTGGAAAGGGTGGTATATATCACTGCTTAATTCATGGCAATATATAGCTGAGCAATCCCTATCAATGTGGAGGCAGCCTATGTTTGGAGGTAACACCTGGAAGGGTAACAGAAAGAGAGAAATTATTTAAAATGTCTTGTTCAACATGAAGGATTTGGAAAATCATTTTTAGGAAAAAAAATTATATATAGATCTCAGCCATAAATTGTTTTTATCCAGGAAAAAAACAAACAAAGAAACATTATCCAAGAGAGGACTTGAGCTTTGGGAAGGGGTCCCTGATAAAGAGGCAAACTGAATAATCAGGGTACAATTCCTTTTGTGTACTCATAATTTATCTACTCACTTTAATATCTTTTCCAAGTACTTGCCTTGTGCCTTCTTATGTCAAATATTTAACATGAAATAATAAAAATATATTTTAACTGAAGTCAACACACTCGCCTCTATTAAAAATGTTTGGAATCCTTCATGTTCTTGGGCAAAATGTATCTCAAACAGTCAGAAGCTATAGGACAAATGCTTTTAAGAACTCTTATTTGTCTGTGTTCCTCTGGTGGCTGACACGGTCCTTAAGTATTAGCTTTCATGTAATAACTTCTGGTTCAGATAGACTCATTTTTGAGGCATAATTCACATACCATAAAGTATACATTCAATGGATTTTACTATGTTCAAAAACATGTGCAAATGTTATCACTAATTTCAGAACATTTTCAGCATCCCAAAAAGAAACACTGATGTCATGAGCAGTCACTCTGCATCAACCGTGACCCTATCCTGGCAACCAGTGATCAGCTATCTCTATGGATTTGAATATTCTAGACATTTCATACAGATGGAAGCATGCAATATGAGGCCTTTTGTGTCTGGCTTCTTTCACTTAGCATAATATTTTCAAGATTCATCCATATTGTTGTGTGTATCAATAATTCATTCTTTTTCATGGATCAATACTATTCCATTGTATAGATATATAAAATTTTGTTTATTTGTGAGTTGATTGGACATATGTGTTATTTTCACAATCTTGCTATTATTAACAATGCTATCAACATCTGCATACAAATTTTTGAGTGGATGTATATATTAATTTCCTTTGGACACCTACCTAGGAGTGGAATTGCTGGGTTATATGATAACTCTTATTTTTAACTTTTTGAGGGACTGCCAAACTGTTTTCCAAAGTGATTGCACCATTATACATTCCTATCAGCAATGTATGAGGGTTTCAATTTCCCCACAATCTCACTAACACTTATTACTGTCTGTCTTTTTTATTCCAGTCATTTTTGTGTGTGGGAAGTAGTATCTCATAGTTTAATTTCCAATTCCCTAATGACTAATGATGTTGAGCATCTTTTCATGTGCTTATTTGTCATTTATATCACTTCTTTGGAGAAATGTCTATTCAGATCCTTTCCCATTTAAAAAAATTGGGTTGTTAGTCTTCATTGCTGAGTTGTAGTAGTTCTTTATATATTCTGGATACTCGACTATTATCATTTGTATGATTTACAAATAATATCTTCCATTCTGTAGGTTGTCTTTTCACTTTCTGGGTGGTGTCCTTTAAAGTGCAAACTTTTCTCCTTTTGATGAAAGTTTGTGCTTTTGATGTCATCTAAGAAACTGTTGCCAGATTCAAAGACATGAAGATTTGCACTATGTTTTCTTCTAAGAGGTTTGTCATTTGAGCTTTTACAATTAAGTCCTTATGCTTTTGAATTCATTTCTGTGTATAGTGTAAGATACAGGTCCAACTTTATTCACCATTTGTTGAAAGACTATTCTTTTCGCCACTGAATTAGCTTGGCATGCTTATAAAAAGTTTATTGACCACAAGTTGGTAATAAATGAATACCTAGTCCTATCCTATTGATCTATATGCCTATCTTTATTCTAGTACCACACTGTCTTGATTACTGTAGCTTTGTAGTAAGTTTTGAAATCAGGAAGTGTGAGTCATCTAACTTCGTTCTTTTTCAAGATTGTTTTGGCTATTCTGAGTACTTCGAATTTACATAAGAATTTTGGTATCAGCTTATCAAGTTTTGCAAAAAAGGCAGCTGAGATGTTAATAAAGAATGTAGGGAGTACTGCCATCTTAACAATATTAAGTCTTCCATAAACTTAACATGTGATGTTTTCTATTTATTAGGTCTTCTTTAATTTCTTTCAGTGATATTTTGTAGTTTTCAGTGTTATTAAATTTATTTCTAATTATTTTATTCCTTTTATTCCTTTTTTAAATCCATATCACCTATTTCACCATCCCACACTCACCTCTCCTCTAGTAATCATCAGTTTGTTCTCTATGGTTAGGAGTCTCTTTCTTGGCTTATCACTCTATTTTTTCCCTTTCTGCATTTGTTTTTTTCTTAAATTTCACATATGAGTGAAATCATAAGCTATTTGTCACTCTCTGACTGATTTATTTTACCTAGGGTTATAATTATACTCTGTAGCTCCATCCATGTTGCTGCAGATGGCAAGATTTCATTCCTTTTTTATGGCTGAGTAATATTCCATAGTGTGTGTGTGTGTGTGTGTGTGTGTGTGTGTTTATATATATTACGTCTTCTTTATCCATTCATCTATCAATGGACACTTGAGCTGTTTCCATAATTTGGCTATTATAAATAATGCTCAATAGACATAGGGGTGCATATATCCTTCCAGATTAGGGGTTTTGTATTCTTTGGGTAAATACCCAGTAGTGCCATTACTGGGTCATAGGGTAGTCCTATTTTTAACTTTTTGAGGAAGCTCCACACTGTTTTCCACAATGGTTGCACCAGTTCAAATTCCCACCAACAGTGCAAAGTGTTCCTTTTTCTCCACATCCCCATCAACACTTGTTGCTTCTTGTATTGTTGATTTTAGCCATTCTGACAAGTGTGAGGTGATCTCTCACTGTTGTTTTGATTTGTATTTCCCTGATGATGAGTGATGTTGAACGTCTTTTCATGTCTGTATGTCTTCTTTGGAAAAATGTCTGTTCACGTCTTCTGCCCATTTTTTAATTGGATTATTTATTTTGTGTGTGTGTTGAGTTGTGTAAGTTCTTTATATTTTTTGGATACTAACCCTTTATCAGATACATCATTTGCAAATATCTTCTCCCATTCAGTAGGTTTTCCTTTAGTTTTTGTTGATTGTTTCCTTCACTGTGCAGAAGGAATTTTAATGTTGTCCCAACAGTTTATTTTTGCTTTTGTTTCCCTTGCTCCAGAAAACATATCTAAAAAAGATATAGCTACAGCCAGTGTCAGAGAAATTACTACCTGTGCCCTCTTCTAGGACTTTTATGGTTTCAGGTCTCACATTTAGGTCTTTAATCCATTTTAAGTTTATTTTTGTGTATAGTATAAGAAAGTGGTTGAGTTTCATTCTTTTGCATGTAGCTGTCCAGATTTCCCAACACCATTTGTTGAAGAGAAGTATTTTATTCCTTTTGATGCTACTTTAAACAGAATTGTTTTCTTAATTTCAATTTTGGATTGCTCTTTGTTAATGTAGAAAAATACAATTGACTTTTGTATATTGATCTTATATCTTGCAAACTTGCTGAACTTTTTTATTAGTTCTAATTGTGTGTGTGTGTGTGTACATTGTGTTCTTGGCAGATTGCCTTCCTTAGGATTTTCTAAATACACTTTTATATCATCTGTAAAAAGAGAGATGTTTTACTTTTTACTTTCCAATCTGCTTGCACATTATTTATTCTTATTGTCTGATTGCCCTGGTTAGAGCCTTCAGTACAATGTTGAGTTGGAAGGATGAGAGCAAACATTCATGTCCTGTGCCTGATCTTAGGGGGAAAGCTTTTAGTCTTTTACCAATAAGAATGCTGTTTGTTAGCTGTGGGTTTTTTTGTTTTGTTTTGTTTTGTAGATGCCCTTTATGAGGTTGAAGAAGTTTCCTTCTATTCCTAGTGCATTGAGTTTTTTGTTTTTTTTTTAATCATGAAAGGGTATTGAATTCTGTCAAATGTTTTTTCTGAGTCTTATGTAGATAATCATGTGGTTTCTGTCCTTTATTTTTTAATATGGTATATTATATTGATTGATTTTTGCATCTTGAACAAACCTTAAATTTTGGGGATAAATCCCACTTGGTGACAATGTATAATCCTTTTTACATGTTGCTGGATTCAGTTGGCTAGCATTTTCTTGAAGATTTTTATCTATCTTCATAAGATATATTGGTCTGGAGTTTTCTTGTGATAACTTTGGTTTAGGTAACAGGGTAATACTGACCAGATAGAATTAGTTGGGAAGTGTTCCCTTCTCTTCTGTATATTGGAAGAGTTTGTGAAAATTCTTCAGTATTAATTCTTCTGTAAATGTTTGGTAGAATTTACCAGTGAGGCCATCTGGGCCTGGGCTTTTCTGTGTGCTAAGTTTTAAAATTACCAATTCAATCTCTTTACTTCTTATAGGTCTATTCTGATTTTTTAGTTCTTCTTAACTCAGATTTAGAAGTTTGTACCTTTCCAGAAATTTATCTATTTCATCTATGGTATCTAATCTATTGATATTCATAGTATTTCCTTATAATTCTTCTCATTTCTGGAAGGTTGGAAAAAATGTTTTCTCTTTCATTCTTAATTCTAGTAATTTGGGTCTCTCCCCACCCTTTCTCCCTTTCTCTCTCTCTCTCCCTAAAGGTTTTTCAATTTTGTTGATCTTTTCAAAGAAACAACTTCTGGTTTTGTTGACTCTCTCTATTGTTTTCTATTCTGTCTTTTATTTATTTCTATTATAATCTATTATTTACTTCTATATGTTTGCTTTGATTTTAGTTTGCCTTCTTTTTTCTAGTTTCTTAGGTGGAAAGTTAGGTTATTGATTTGAGATCTTTTATAGTATACATATTTAGGCAATATAAAACTAGAAATTTTCCTTTGTGCATTGCTTTTGCAGCATTCCATAGGTTTTGGGATATTAAGGTTTTATTTTCAGTCATCTCAAAGCAATTTTCTTGTGATTTCTTCTCCGTGTTAATTTTCACATATTTGTGGATTTCCCAAACTTCTTTCTGTTACTGATTTTTAATTTAATTCCATGGTGGTGGTAGAAAATATTTTGTATGATTTTGATCCTTTTAAATCTACTGAGACTTATTTTGTGGTATAACACATAGTCTTTCCTAGAGAATGTTCCATGTGCACTTGAGAATAATGTGTTTTATTGTTGATGAGTGGAGTGTTCTATAGATGTCTAGTAGGTCTTGTTGGGTTATTCTGCTGTTTAAGTCTTTTATTTTTCTTTTATTATTCACTTTTATTGTTTATTATTTTATCCATTACTGAAAATGGGCTACTAAAGTCTCCCAAATATTATTGTTGAATTGTCTATTTCTCGTTTTAACTAAGCCAGTTTTTACTATTTAAAACTAGACTTCTTTTTCTTTGATTCTGAGCTCAGATCAAGTGTAGAAGCCTTTATAGTTGTAAAGGTCAGTAGTAAAACCTTTTCATCATTGCTCAGAACTCATTAGTCTCACACACACACATCTCCCCTTCTCCTTCCCCCAATCTCATTCATCAAGTCCTCAGTTATACACGGTCACCTTTACACACACACACACACACACACACATCTCCAGACACAAGCCCTTATTATTTTAAATTACGTTTGCTTCTCAGAACTACAGAGATCATGCATCAGGTAGACTGCAAGGTCTTCTGACGCTCAGATTTGGCTAATTTCATCACTGATCCACTTCAGTAAGAGCAGATCTCAGAGAAAAAACTTGACATTTTAAATTGTATAATGTACAACTCTGGAAATACTTAGATGTTTTGGACGTGTTGTTAGGTGCCTAATATGTTTATAGTTGTTATGTTTTCTTGATGGAGTGATCCTTTTATCATTATAACATAACCTCTTTGTCTCTGATAATATTTTGTTGTAAGATCTATTTTGTCTGAATTAGTATAGCCACTCTAGTTCCCTTTCAATTACTTATTGCAGGTCTATCTATTTTCATCCTTTTCCCTTCAAACTGTGTCTTTGACCATATAAATGTATCTCTTGTCAACAGCGTATATGTGGATCATGTTTTTTAATCCATTCTTCCAATATCTGCTTTTTTATTGGGTTATTTAATCCATTTGTACTTAATGTAATTAGTGAAGTCAGATTTATATCTTCCAATTTTTTATTTGTTTTCTATATGCTTTATGCTTCTTTTCCCCCTGTATTCATCCATTACTGCCTTTAAATAGACATTTTTTGCCACTTTAGTTCCCTTGTTTCTTTTACTATATATTTTTCCATTACTTTCTTAGAGTTTCTTTTTTTTTAAGATTTTATTTATTTGCGAGAGAGAATGAGAGACAGAGAGCATGAGAGGGAGGAGGGTCAGAGGGAGAAGCAGACTCCCTGCCGAGCAGGGAGCCCGATGCGGGACTCGATCCCGGGACTCCAGGATCATGACCTGAGCCGAAGGCAGTCGCCCAACCAACTGAGCCACCCAGGCGCCCCTTCTTAGAGTTTCTTGAAGATCACAAATAATGTCTTAATTTATAACCATCAAGATTGAAATAATACTAACTTAATTTCAATATTATACAAAATCTTTGCGCCTATATAGCTCTATTCCTTCCCTCCTACTTTGTGTTAGTATTGTAAAAAAAAAATTACATCTTTATACGTTATAAGCACATATTCCTTGGAATCTAGAAAGCCACATTCATGTGCAGGACTGTATGCATGCCTGGAAAAGAGCTCAGAAAGCCCTAATCTTTCACTCTTGCCGATCAAGAGGATCTGCATAAGCAGGGAGTAAAGGCTAAGTAGAGTTATAAACTTTCAGCTGGAGTACTGAAAAGAATACCCCAGTATGCAAACAGAGCCCTCAGAAGAGGATGATTCCAAGGAATGTGTCAGAGCTTTTCAAAGCCTTATATGGGCTTCTGTTCCCCAGCTGTTCCTTTTAATTTTTTTGTTCACCCTCTTGTTTGTTATTGCCACTTCAGGCAGCTGTAATGTTAAATAATTACCTCCATTTGGGGAAAAGTCTGTGGTGAGTGAGCTCAGAGTCAGATCAAATAAAGATAACCCTTGCAAATGGGGTTTCCAGGGAACAGCCAAACAGGTCAACAATGACAATATTTTGTGGTGAGACTTTTGGAGAGCTCTAAATCTATTCTTCCTCTTTCAGTGTTTGCTGGCATGCTGGTTTTCATTGCTATCATGAATGTGAGGGTGTTGATTTTGAAGGGTACCATGAAGCTGGGGGCGGGGAGGGGAATATGGCAAGTGAAATCACCATGAATCTTGCTGTACTTCCCAGGATCAAGTCTTTGTCTTTCTTTGCTTTTCTGATTGTTGTAATCCTTTGGTTAATTTCCAGAGTTCTGAAAAAGTTGATTTTGACAATATTTTCAGTTTTCTAGTTGTTTTTGTGTAGTAATGTATTTTCAGAGGTCCTTACTCTACCATTCTGGAAGTGTCTCATACTGACTACCCACCATTGCCCAGGCCCAGAGAACCCCATTTGACCTTGGCTAATTCTGAGACTTTTCTGTGGTTTCAGGCACATTTTAGAGTAGGCACTGGTGGCTGGTAAATTTGCAACTTTCCTGGCCTCCAAAAGTCCTCATCAAAATGGACCCAAACTGTCAGATTTGACTCCATGATTTACTGAAAGCTGCTCTGGACAGAGAAGGGATGTCCTGTAACATCCACTGTTAAGACACATACCATAGACCAGGTGAAGCAACAATATAGAAATGACAAAAGTAAACCTGATAAACAGGACGTGCATTTCTTTCTAGGAAGTTAACCTGGAGAAACATCTATGCTGAAGCCTACAGGCTCAACATGGCAAATATAGTGATGACCCACATTTTCTGCTAGAGATTGTTTCTGATTAACCTGATAGCCAGTTAGCAAATAGAATTCTCATTTTACATTCTCATATTTTATATATACTGCTGAAAGTTTACTATAAAATTTGCCTCTTCCAACTGATTTCACATACCGAGTAGAGGATATAACCACATTCCATTATTATAAGGTGTTTGTTTATGGTATTGCTAACAAAGACAAGGACTCTTGAAGTCCTCCTCCAAAGTATTCTTATAAATGCTTATTACATTTCTGTATCTTCCCCAAAGGAACCACTTAGGCTGGATCATACTGGCATAGAAGAATAGTCTGACTACTCTCTTTCAGAAGCCCGTTCCAGCACATACACACACACATACACACACTTTCCCCAGAAAGACAATAGGCCTTCTGGTCTAGGGAAACTGGTTTCAGTTCCTAGAACGAGGGACAGAGGAAGGTTTCCCATGGGGGCTAATAGACCCATATTTACCATCTTGTCTTCCTGAAACCCTCTAGCTGGGTGGATGGTCCCACCCCTACTTGTGACACATTATAGTCATAGAGGATAGCAACTGTTATACCTGCCTCCTATTTGATGTCTTGGTTAATCTTTTTAGTGCTGCTAAGGTACAATGGTAGATAATACCAAGATCTACCTCCTTTTTTTTTTTTTTTATTACATTGCTTAAAATCCAGCCTCACTCATCATACTGCCCATTGTTCTCATGCTGGTGAGTGATGAAGTGATGACCAACCAATAGGGGATGGGCAGAGGGTATATTTGAATGCCATCTTTCAGTGCTATACAACTACAGAACTATAATAGGTGTTGGTAAATTTATTTGGAGGTTTTTTTTTTTTTTTTTTCCAGTTGGGAACTAAGGTCTGTGTGTTTCTCAACCAAGAGTGGTCAACCTTCCAATCCATTCTTGGGCTGTGTTTTGGGAGATTGGGCAAAGCTGGAAGGAACAAGTGGCTACACAATAGTGGCAGACACCAAATGTGTCTTAGTTGGATCTCTTTTCTGTTTATGTCTCTTTCTCCAGTGGCAACTGTCACTGGTTCTAAAATTCCTTTGCCCTCATAGTTGTAACCATTTGAGTTTGGGACTATGATAAAAACAAGACAAAAAGTGGACTCATCACACAATCTTAGGGGATTCTCATGACATCTGGTAGCACACGTGGTACTGGAATATGGATGCTGCCAATCTGCTGGAAAAAATGGACATTCTGAGTATTGTAGAAGAAAAATTGCACCCCTTAGCCAACTGCCACACTTCACAATCGTGTCTCATTTTCAGCACCTGCCTTGCTCCATAACAGTCTACACTGGAAGAAGAGGGAGTAGGATAACATTATTTGGAGAGATGGGAGGGATAAACTGGCTTTAGCAGCTTTCACAATAACAAATGTTTGTCACTGAGGTCTTTGTCAGTCATCTTCTGGTTTTGTGCTCTCAGCATCCTGTGACATTGTATGTGACATCTTGGCACTTGTGTCTCTTCTCCGGCAAGTGGAAAGATGAGGGCAAATCCTTCCAAGGCTAAAGGGACTACAGGCTGACACGAGGTGGTTGTGATTAATAGGGAAATGGAGGAAGGTACAGGAGTTGCTAACAGTGCTCCCTCCTGAGCCTTCAAGAACAAAGCTTTGCAAGCTGCTCTCCTAGGACCACACAGATCATATGCTCCCTCCCATCCTGTGGGGACTCTTGGTGAAGTGGCAATGGACTGGAGATGGGAAGGACGGGAGAGTGTGAATAAGGACAGAGGTGGCAGGAAGTGAAGCTGGTCGGGTAGGCACAGGACAGATCACATGAGTGCTTCTAACAGTGCCTGCCACCTACCACATAAAAGATCCCCAACAAATACATTCTGGTTTAAAACCTTGATCCCAAAATACCAAAGCATTGTAAGACAAGCAGGACAGTGTTTTTCTGTAATGGACTGTCAAAAGAAGATGAGTAAGTAAAAAGAGACTGAGGAGTGTGTTCTAAGAACATGAGACAAAAGGAACGACAGCTGTACATGGCAGGAATATTCACCGCCCCAGAGGAGTGGGTTTTCTTAGTTGAACGGACACTTCCCTTTGGCACTCCTCATCTCCCCCTAGACCCACCTGGTATGTTCCCTGTGGCTTTGCAATAATAGACGTCCCATCCCCAAAGGTGGCACAGCAGCTACTGTCCTCGCAGTTGGTGATGATAGTGGCGTAGTGTGAGTTTTCTATCCGCATGCACTTCACCTGCCTGGTGACAGTTTGAGGACTTTCAGCTGCAAGCAAATGCAAGGTAAGCATTTGACAGGACGCACACACTGGGAAACACGCCTGCCTGCTGAGTTTGCTCCTGTCTCCTGGCCACCTGGACTAGAAGTTGAGACCAAGTGCTGAGAACTCACTCCACGGGGCTGGTGTGTGGCCTACTCACTGTCAGTGCAGAGTCATTCTTCCAGAATAATTCTTCCTACTTAATTTAGTGTGCTCTTTTGTTCTCACTACTGTTTTTATTTTGAGAAATTGAAAACACCCCGAAGAGCATAACAAATAATTTAACTATTCATATACTCACCAATCAGAATTTACACTTGTTAATAGTTTGCCATATCTGTTTCAACATTCTTAATATGTATATAAGAGAAAAATTACAGGTGAGTTGAAGTTCACTTTTCTCCTTATCTCTGGGTTTATTCCCTTCTCTTGAAGTCTACTTTTATCTTTTCTATAAATATATGAATCAAAATAATATATCATCTTTTGTGAGCTTTAAATATGCATACATTACATATTACTGTATGTATCCTTCTACACCTACTTTTTTCTACTTGACATCGCTTTGAGACCTTTAGCCATCTTGATATGTAGGTGTGTGGGTATTTGTGTGTGTATGTGTGTACTTCATTCCTTTTAACTACTGTATAGTATTCTTTTGTAAAAATATACTGCATTTGGGGCGCCTGGGTGGTTCAGTTGGTTAAGCGACTGCCTTCGGCTCAGGTCATGATCCTGGAGTCCCGGGATCGAGTCCCGCATCGGGCTCCCTGCTCGGCAGGGAGTCCGCTTCTCCCTCTGACCCTCCCTCGTCTCATGCTCTCTCTTTCTATCTCATTCTCTCTCTCAAATAAATAAATAAAATCTTTAAAAAAAAAAGACTCCTGATATAATAAAGTGCATTTCAGGACCATTTAAAAAAAAAATACTGCATTTTATGTTTCTATTCTGCTGTTGATGGACATCTATTTCCCAGCATTTTGATATCATACTTGGTGTTGCAAGTAGCACCCTGAACCTATTTCCTTGTACAAATGGGTAAGAGTGTTGTTAAGAGTGTCTTTCTACATATACCCAGAAGTGGAGTCAGTGCATCATAGGATATGCACATTTTAAACTTATATTTTTAAATTGCCCTCTCCAGTGGCTCTTTTAATTCTCCCTCTAACCAGTGGGATATGAAGGTTGGTCTTTTCCCACTTGCTTGCCGGTTTTGTTGCACTTAATTTGGCAAGGAAGCATTTAATGCATTAAACAAATAAAATCTGGAATTAAAGAAAAGGGAATCAGGGAATAATTTGCCTTTAAAAATCTTGTTTAAATTTAGGTTAGGAAAGGCGTTATGCTTTTAGAGTCTCTGCCCAGGTGTCTGTTAACTAGCATCTGCAGCTTGTTCTTCTCTCACACCGTCTCTCTGATAATGAGAGGCATGTTCCAAATTGAAGGAGGACCTTACTGAGGTCACCTATATGCAAATCAGGTTCCATAAGTATCAACAGAAACAGGTCTGAGAGCTAATGTCCCAGGCAATGAAGTCATGATCATTAACTTTTAGTTGCCACCAATCCACACTATATTTTAGCAGTGAAAATGGAAAAAGGTACTATTACTACCCATCTATATAGTAATAGATAGCCAACTAGATAGCCAACTGGAGCTTTTATCACTCCCACATCTGTTGAGGATAAAAAAAAGTAACAAAAGGGCCACAGAGGCCCTGCTCTAGACTGCACGTGTATTCTTTGGTTAAGAGAGTTCTTCAAAAAATTATTTTTCTTATGTGTGGGTTAAAAAAAAGCAGTGACATTTCTACTCATCTTATTCTAAAGACACAAATATTGTCACATGCTTGAAAAATAAACTTACTTATTTTGTGATCATCTGGAGGAGTAATATGATCTTCATAAACTTGATAAAAGGTTGTGATTCTGGTACCATCAGCATGATCCACTATCCGAGTACCATCTTTTCTTTCCACAATGACCACTCTGTCTTCTCGAGTTGTCATGACCTGAACATACAAAGGCAGAGCACGATCATTTGGTCAGGTGGTTCATCCCAAGTGCGTTTATTTTTATACCTCATTGAATACCATCAAAATCCTGGTTATCCGTTTATAAGCTAAAGTTTGATCTCCTCTACTTGGTCAAAGCTTTGCAACAATCCAGGAAGGCAGACAGTGCTATCCCCATTTTGTAGATGAGGGAATGTAGGTTTAGAGAAGTTAAGAAATTTGCTCAAGTTCACTCAGCAAGCACTGGGGCTGGTGTTCGACTAAGGCTGTTTGACTTGGAAATTGATGCTACTCCCGGCATTGTGTATTTGTGAGAAACTTCACATCAGGACTGGCCTGGCCCCGGTCTGTCTGGGAAAATGATCCCAGGTCCTGCCTCCTTGAAAATTACAGGTGTAAGGTGAGCATGGTCGGTGGAGGCTGCATTGCCTGCCATGCCACCTCAGTCTAATGTCATCAGAACAGAACATGAAAATTGGTGGGGAACAGAGGCTGTGGCTTCTCTGTGTTTCAAGCCGATCCACACGCTCACAGGCTCTTGTCTGTGGCTGCTGGTCGTGCCCCATGTGGGCTGGAGGGGTAAAAGAAGCTGTGCCTGTGGCTTGTTGCTGGGCCACCCAGTTGGACGAGGGCGCCCCACTGATCACGCTGCATTTGCTGCCTTGTGTCCTTCCCTAAAGCGGAGCAAATGCAGGTGCAGATTAAAGCCTGGATGTTTGTTAGTTTGATTGTCAATTTTAACCTGTAATGTCTTCTATTCCGGTGGAGAGGGTTACTGTGGAAGATGGATGGAAGGTCTGAGAAGGAAATATAGCTGTTATCATCCAAGGCAGGAAGCCAAAGGGTGGTAACCTGGTCAGCCCCGTATGTCCCAGGTCTGTTCCAATGTGGAGTGCCGGCCATGTGCTGTGAACTGTGACAGGTGCTGAGGGTACGATATGGGATGAGACTAAAGTTTAAGTCCCTATCCTCCAGGAGTTACAGACCATAAGAAAGACACAGATCATATGCTCCCTCCCATCCTGGAAGAAAGACGGTCATTAAGGAAGACCCCAAAGGAGCCCTTGGAGGGATCACCTGGTCAGTGTCTATAGTGAGACTTCTGATGTGGTTTGGCTTCCCCTCAGAGGAAGCAAGGCCAGAGCTTGGTTTGGGTGTGTTGGTGCAGGGGAGCAGCACGGGGGACTCAAAGGACCCCAGGAAGCAGTGAGGAGAAGGGTGGGAGATGAGGCCAGAAGGTGAAGGATCAAATGAGAGAGAGCTTTAAACTGTGATTAAGGACTTCAGCCTTTCTCCCAAGCAGAGCCAAAGCAGGACTAAAGAGTAGCAGTCACAGAAAAAAAATTCACTTAGTTCTGACAAGTGCTTCACTCTGAAAGAACGATCAGGCCCTTACATACAGTAGCTCAATGGTTGACCAGTGAAGCTCTACACCCCCAGTTGTGTGTGTGTGTGTGTGTGTGTGCAGATGTGGCAGATACGGAGATGCACGGCCTGTATCTCTCTTCAAGAGAGGACTTGCTCCCCAACTGTGGGGGGGGGGGGGGGGGCTATCAGCAAACAGCTTCCGGCTCTCAGCTCTTTCTGTGTCTGCCCCAGGTGCAGAGAGATGCTCTGCCTGACTCACAGCTTTCCAGAGTAACTGTGTCCAGTGACTGAGTGAGGCAGGGACGTACCAGTCTGCTTCCTGCTACCAGACTCGGGACTCTGAGGCAGAGCATACTGGCTCCTGAGCCCCAGCCAGTTGGCTGAGGCTTTGTCTGGTCTGTGCCTCAGTTCAGCTTCTCCCTCTGCCCATTTATGCTTCCTTCCCTCCTTCCTTGCACGGATGGTGTCCAAGTGGCAAGAACAGTATTGCAAATTATGTAATACGTATTTCAATCATTGAGTATTTTCTAACTTGTACTGTCCTAAGTGTAAGGGACACAGTATTTCACTGAAGAGTCCAAATGGATGTGACAGCAGGTTTGTTAGCTGTGTTTTGATTCAAATATCTGTGGCTATTGGAAGCAGGTGATAATTGCCTTCTTATCTCTTTATAGTAGGCAGAAATCACTATATATGAGAGAAATGCATGCTGTCATTATTTTAGGTTCTTATCATTGGAACTCTCAGCCAATGTGTTAAATGAGAAATACTGCTGAAGAACATAGTGGTTGAAGTCAGAATGGCTAAAATTAACAAGTCAGGGAATGACAGATGTTGGCAAGGATGTGGAGAAAGGGGAACCCTCCTACACTGTTGGTGGGAATGCAAGGTGGTGCAGCCAATCTGGAAAACAGTATGGAGGTTCCTCAAAAAGTTGAAAATAGAGCTACCATATGATCCAGCAATTGCACTACTGGGTATTTACCCCAAAGATACAAAAGTAGGGATCCGAAAGGGTACGTGCACCCCGATGTTTATAGCAGCAATGTCCACAATAGCCAAACTGTGGAAAGAGCCAAGATGTCCATCGACAGATGAATGGATAAAGAAGATGTGGTATATATATATACAATGGAATATTATGCAGCCATCAAAAAATGAAATCTTGCCATTTGCAACACTGTGGATGGAACTAGAAGGTATTATGCTAAGTGAAATAAGTCAATCAGAGAAAGACAAGTATCATATGATCTCACTGATATGAAGAATTTGAGAAACAAGACAGAGTATCATAAAGGAAGAGAGGAAAAATTAAACAAGATGAAACCAGAGAGGGAGACAAATCATAAGACTCTGAATCTCAGGAAACAAACTGAGGGTTGCTGGAGGGGAGGGGGTGGGAGGGATGGGGTGGCTGTGTGATGGACTTTGGGGAGGGTATGTGCTATGGTGAGCACTGTGAATTGTGTAAGACTGATGAATCACAGACCTGTACCCCTGAAACAAGTAATACATTATATGTTAATAAAAAAATTAAAAAAAAGAGAATATAGTGGTTGAGAGCATGAGCTCTGGAGTAAAGCTGCCTGAGTTCAAATCCTAACTTCACAGATGGCTGGGCAACTTAGGCAAGTGGCTTAACTTCTCTGTGCTCTAGTTTCCTCATCTGCAAAATGAAGGCAACACTAGTATCTTCTTCAGGGATGTAATGTGGATTAAGCGAGAAAATGTTGGCAAAGTGATTAACATTCAGTCAGTCATCAAGTCAGCAAGGGTTAATACTAGCTCTTTAGCCAGTAGAGATATTTACTATTATTTAGAATTATTCGAACATTTCAAAGCACCACGTAACACTGACACTTTCTGGTCACCATATGGTGGGAAAATTATTATTCTCAGTGGTGAGAAGAATACAGTAGCAAGAATATTTACTGAACACCTGATAGTGTTGGATCTGGCATCAATCTTATCAATTGTCTCAGGTATGACTATTATCTCCATTTTGTAAATAAGAAAAACTGGATTAGAAGCTTGTCCAAAGTCACACAACCAGTAGGAGCGTGGCTGGGGTTCAAACCAGGTCTGTGTCACTACGAGGGCAGTGCCCACACCTCTAATTTAGTGATACTTCATGTCAGGTGTCATGAAAAAACATCGATTTTCAATTTTGTTTTGTACAACCGTGTGATATCTTGGCCCTTATTTCCCTGGTGGCTAAGCACACGGGATCTGGAATGCAACCTTGGGGTTCACATTCTGACTCTACTACTTGCTGTGTGCTTTTGGGAAAATTACTTAACCTTTCTGTTTTTGCCTCATCTGTAAAATGGAAACAACACAAGTCTGTTGTGAGAATAAAAGGAGAAGAGGGCTTAGCAAACAGCAAGTGATCAGTCAATATTATTATTACTGTTGTTTTTATTTATCTCTTAGGTGTCTGATGTTCAACGAATGCTTGAATCCAGGCTCTTGGACATTGGTTCATGCTTCCATAATGGTGATAGGTAATAATTAGGGAAATAGAGAGTTACTAAGAAATATTCATCGCATTTGCATATTATGCTAAATAATCTACATCAGGGGCTGAATGAAAGGGAGTTATTTGAAGTGACCAGAAAAACTTCCTGAGATAATACGTACTTTGAGTCTCACAAAAAATACAACTAGCAGACAAGGTAAGAGATTACAAAATTATTTCAGAAGTAGACTGAAGAAGAAAGGAAAACACGTTTGTTTAGGTAATGTAATTCATCATTGCTTTTGACCAGCAGCACATTGTTATAAACAAGGGTAGGAAGTCTCAAGCCCAGATATAAGGCAACTACCCATCATGTCATGGGTACTGCAAAGCTCCACATGAGATGTCAGAGGACTAGCTGAGGAATGGAAAGAGCTCAGTTTTCAGTCACCAACAACTGTTTCTAATTGGGATCCAGCACTTCCTGGATGTGTACTCTTGACTGCATTACTTAACTTGCTGAGGCCCAATTTCCTCACCAGAGTAGTATAATATTCATTGGTGTGGAGACTGAATGAGATAATGTACACAAAACCCCAACCCCCACAGGGTGCCTGGGTGGCTCAGTTTTAGGTGTCTGTCCTCAGCTCAGGTCATATACCAGGGTCCTGGGGTTGGGCTCCCTGCTCGGTGGGAGGACCGCTTCTCCCTCTCCCCCTGCTTGTGTTCCTGCTCTTGCTATCTCTCTCTCTGTCAAATAAATAAGTAAAATCTTAAAAAAAAAAAACCCCTAACAGAAGGCCTGCCACATAGAAGGTACTATTGTTCATCCCAGGAGTTTTGATTTCACATAATAAGCCAAACCATTCTTTTCTTTTCTTTCTTTTTTTTTTTTTTGAAGATTTTATTTATTTATTTATTTATTTAATTTATTTATTTATTTATTTATTTAAGAAAGAGGGCACATGAGTAATGGGAGGGGCAGAGGGAGAGAGAGAATCTCAAGTAGACTCTGCATAAGTGCAGAGCTGGACATGGGGCTCAATCTCACGACCCTGAGATTGTGACTTGAGCCAAAACCAAGAGTTAGACGTTTAACTGACGGCACCATTGAGGTGCCCCCAAACCATTATTTTCTATACCACTCATTTGTCACTTATTCTTAGGCTACAAATCTTTTGTCCAGTTGCTCTGTAATGTTGCCAAATTCTTGAATTATTTAATGTAAACATCTCCTTAAATATACTATACATTCTTTGAAGTCATGGATCATGAATAAATTTCTACCACTCATTTCAGTTGCACACAAAGAAATAGGAACAAAGTGTAGCCCCTCAGCTTCTAGAAGATAAGACATACACACAAATATATCCAAGATAAAGAAATATATGACACAATCTTATATGTATTAAATGTGATATAGATATTGATGATCTGTTTCTCATTTCAAAAATTAGTATTTCATGGTACATTTTTCTAGTCAAATAAACCACACAAAGGTTTTGTGTTTGCAAAGATGGATCCATCTGTTCATCCATCAACCCACTATTTACCAAGTAGTTACAAAAAATTAATTATTTGTCAGGTGCTCTTCTAATGTGTTGTTTCAGAACTCTAATGATTTATAAAAATTTTGCAATATACAATAGTTTGCCATACCGTTCCGTTGACAGGATCTGTGGCCTTAAAGGATAATAATGGGGTCATGTCTGTTATTCTTTCTAATCCTTTGGTGCCAATCCGATTTCCTTCAGGTGTGGTTGTAAACCAGGTGCCTACATGAACCTCCACAGGAGTTACTCTTTGAACTGTCTCTGGGTGAGGTTCATGGCTTTCATTCTTATGTGCAATTGATGACTGATTTTTGTGACTTTTTCCTGCAGAAGTTCAAGTAAAATCAAACACAGTATAATTATAATATCAATTATATAGATTATTCATTAAGTTTTAACACACTGTAAGCTACATCAGACACTGTGGCATAGAAATTCTAAGTTGTATTCATCAATTATATTATTTCTCAAGTGGGAAAAATACCTATTCTGGTCAATTTCTGTATAATTTTGGGTATTGCCTATAGCTCCCTGGATTCCAGATTTGGGGTTTTGTACCCTAGTTTTTAAAGCTTACCTTTGCTCCGTACCTCAGATTCCTTCTTTTGACTTACTGAACTCTAGCATTTTCCCAGATTTTTAACTCTTCATTCCCCTGATTTTGTCATTTTGTTAGTCTTAGATAGGAGACAGCTTTCTTTAGCTCTGGATCTGGAGAACTTTACCAACCAGGCATATACCTTTGGCCTCTCACTAGGGGAGAGGATTTGTACAATTCAACTACTACGTGGATAATCATTTGACGCATCCCTCCTCCCAATCCCCCCCAACACCACCTATTTGGAAAGGAATACGGAACTGAAAAAACCTTATCGAACTCTGTGAATAATACCTCAATCCCTGTATCATGGATAGATTTGCTCCATTTGTATAAATAATGATGAGTGATCTGTAGATGAGATTGGCCAGTGTTATCAAACCTCAATGATGATGTAAACTCAGACCCAGAAGCAAATTACAAACAAAGGTAGTGAAGGATTATTAGCTCTAGGAAGATTCCTCAGATTCAGAGTATGAAATGTGCACCAGAGCATGGATCTTGGCCTAAGATGCAGATTTAACTAATGGGACGAGTCCAATAAGACATATGCAGGAAGCTAAGCTTTAACTTTGCCCAAATTTAATTTGGACTTATTTCTATTTCCAGAGCATTAAAAGAGAACTGATAGACCTAACGAAATTATTTAGAATGACTCTCAGAGAGTCAAAGTAATAGAAATAATAAAAGAGAGGTAAAAGTCTCTTATATATGCAAAAAATGGAACAGAAACAACATTTAAAGAGGTAATTATTGAGAATTTTCCAGACTAAATGAAAGATACTAATCCATAGATTCAATAATCCCAATTTATTCTCACTTGGATAAATAAAAAGAAATCCACACCTAGCTAAATTGTATTGAAATTATAATAAGAAAAATAAAATATTTTCAAGGCAGTTAGATTATCTTCACGGCAACAACAATTAGACTGAGAGCCAACTTTTCGACAGCAACAGTGGAAGCAAGAAGAATCTAAGGAATTTTTGTCAATATGCTGGAGAGGAAACACCTATTAATCCAGAATTCTGTACCCAGTGAAATTATCATCCAAGGGTGGGGACAACATAAAGACATTTTCAGAAAATACCTGTTATACAATAAATGGATTAGAAGCTCTGGTTAAAAGACAAAAATTATCAAATTAAAATTTTAAAATATTCACCTATAAGTTGCTTACAAGAGATATATTTAAACATAAACCACTGAAAGTAAAATAAAGTATGAAAAAGTTATAATGCAAAGGGATTAAACAATAGCTGGTGTGGCTATAATAATATAAGCAAATAGACATAAGGGCAAAAAAAAAAAAAAAATCCTAGAACAAAAAGCCACTGCTTACTGATAAGAAGTTAAATTTACCATGAAGATATCTAAATTTGTAAGTTAATAAAATCACATCCTCAAAGTATATAAAGAAAAACCTTACAGAACTATTAAAAAGATATAATAATTTCAGAAATAAAGATTAAATTAAAAGGAGTATAGCACCTGGATAGACTATTTTACCCTTATTTAAACATACTTCTGCTACATCAAAAACTAATGATGTACTATATGGTGACTAACATAACATAATAAAAAAATAAAAAATAAATAAAATACTATTTTCACTCTCAAAAAAATAAAAAACATAAGTAAATATTAGTATTATTATTACTAAAAAAATTAACATACTTCTGTTGAATAAACTGATATAGTAGATTAAAAATATCCATGAAGTTATACAATAGGGATTGGCAAATTTTGACATGTAGAGCAAATACGGCTTGCTGTCTGTTGTTGTAGTCTGTGAAGTAATGCTTCTTTTGACATTTCTATATAGTTAAAAAAATCAAAACAATACTATTTTGTGATACATGAAAATTATATGAAATTCAAATTTTAGCGTCCATAAATAGGTTTTATTTAAATCCAATACACCATTTCATTTAATTATGTATGGTCTATGGCTATTTTCATGCTACAACGGCAGAGGTGAGTAGTTGTGACAGGGACAATATGGCTCATAAAGTCTAAATAAACACTGGGTGTTATACACAACTAATGAATCATTGAACACTGCATCAAAAACTAATGATGTACTATATGTTGGCTAACTGAACATAATAAAAAAAATATTTACTATATTGCCCTTTGCAGAGAAGTTTGCTGAACTTGAAAATAGATTGGATAACACACCTAACAGTTTTGATCTAACAGTTATAAAGAGAACACTATACTCAATAACTGCAGGATACATGCCCTTTTCAATCATACACAGACTTTTTTAAACACTTGCCCATATTTGAGGCTATATATCATGTTTCAATGAATTTCAAAAAATTGGTTAAAAATTGATTATTTAAAAATCCTAGAAACACTTCACAGTTTTGGAAATTTAGAAACATGTTTAAGTAACTTGTGGGTCAAAAAGGAAGTCATTATGGAAATTAGAAAATATTTAGAGCTAAAAAAATAATGAAAATACTAAATAGTATTTCTTGTGAGATGGGAGAAGCACTTCTGGAATGGCAAGAAAGGACCTTCAAAAAGCCATTCTTCCAACAAAACAATGAGAACACTGGAAAAAAAAAATCAAAATCAATTCTATGGGGCGCCTGGGTGGCTCAGTCGTCAAGCGTCTGCCTTTGGCTCAGATCATGATCCCAGGGTCCTGGAATCGAGCCCCGCATCGTGCTCCGTGCTCAGTGGGAAGCCTGCTTCTCCGGCTCCCACTCCCCCTGCTTGTGTTTTCTCTCTTGCTGTGTCTCTCTGTCAAATAAATAAATAAATAAATAAATAAAATCTTTTAAAAAAACCCAACTCTTTCAGAACTCTGGAAATAAACCAAAGAATTGCAACAATCAGCTGAATCTCAGGAAGAACCACTGCTTTGTGGTGTTACAACTTGCCCGATTCTCATCCTCCATCTTCCCCATCTCCAACTGCGCAGGAGCCTTGAAAAACAGTAGCCTTGGAATCACAGTAGCTGTGAAAGCCAACAGTGTGGCAGCTGCTGGAGGGGGCCAATAGGCCTGGAATTCTCCCTAAAAGCCCCATTCCTAGAGACTCATCATTGTTTGCTCTGAAAATTCCCCGAAAATCCTCACTCTGACCTGAATCAGAATTCACTCACTGTAAACAGCCTTATGCTGGGGCCCTTGTTGAAACAATCGGTGGCCATTAATCATCATGTGGCTGTCTCAGGCAGCAATAATAGTTGGGGCAAACAAGAGGCTGACCTAAAAACTTGAAAAGCTGGAGAATGAGATGACTGTAGGGACTTTGAAAAATTCTGCCATTTTCCTGTGGCCAGATGAATGTGTAGGATTGTACTCATGTCCAGGAAAGACCTGAGAAACACCAAATCTCTCACCTCTGGCTGACCTTGAGGCTAAGGCTAGGGTTTAAACTGTGAGAGTGATGAAGGAATGCCCCAATAAGCTCCCTTGGCAAAGGCTGGGAGACTTTTTGGCTTGAGGCATGTAAGTAAATCCCCACCTAATCACTAGCTGATCACTAAGCTAATACAGCAGAGACTTTAGTAGCCACACAGGACAAAGGAGAAAGACTTGCAAGAATAAGTTCAGGAAAGTCACTAAACAAACAGCAATGACAGCAACAACAACAACAAACACCGGGGGCTGGGATCTTATTTCCAAAGTTGCTGCAAAGCAAAAAATATTGGAGTAAGAAAGTTCAGCAAGGTTTCACGATACAAGGCCAAAATACAAAAATTCAATTGTATTGGTGTACACCATCAATGAACAACCCCAAAATAAAATAATTCCATTTATGATAGGATCAAGAAGAATAAAACACTTAGGAAAACTTAACAAAACAATTGTTAATAATCGTATACTGAAAACTATAAAAAAGTGCTGAATGAAATTAAAGAAGACCTAAATAAATAAAAAGATATCCCTAGTTCATGAATTAGAGACAATATTGTTAAGATGTCAATGCTCTCAAAATTTATCTACATGTTCAGTGGAATCTCTATAAAAATCCCAGCTGCCTCTTTTGCAGAAATTAACAATCTGATCCTAAAATTCATACAGAAATGCTACAGAACCAGAATAGTCAAAATTACATTAAAAAAGTAAAACAAACGTGAGTGACTCAAACTTATAAAGCTATAGCAGTCAGGACAATGAGATGTTGGCAAAAGGATAAACATATAGATCAGTGGAGCAGAAATAAGAATCCAAAAATAAACCTTAACATTTATGGTTAATTGATTTTTGACTGAGGTGCCAACCAATTCAATGCGAGAAATAATTGTCTTTTTAATAAACTTGAAAGAATGAATTTGGACCCCTATCTCATATCATATAAAAAAAATCATATAAAAATGGATGTACAAGCCCCTAATGCAAGAGCTAAAAATTTAAAACTCTTAGGAGAAAATACAGGAATAAGTCTTTGTGACTTTGGATTATGCAATGATTTCTTAGATACAGTACCAAAAGTACAAGCAACCAGAGGGAAAAAAAACCAGATAAATTGGACTTCAGCAAAATGGACACCATGAAAAGACACCAATAAGAATATGGAAAGATAGCCCAAAGACTGGGAGAAAATATTCACAAATCATGTATCTGATTTGTATCTGATCAGGAACTTGTATCCAAAATACACAAAGTATACTTACAACTCAAAAGTAAGAAGACAAATAATCCATTACAAAATTGGGGCAAGGATTTGAATAGACATTTCTCCAAAGAAGATAGACAAATGTTCACTAAACACATGAAAAGGTATTCAACATCACTAACCATTAAGAAGATGCAAATCAAAATCAAAATAGGATACCACTATTATGCCCACTAGAATGGCTCCAGACAGAAAATAACAGTGTCAGCAAGAATGTGAAGAAATAGGAACCCCCTCATCCATGCTGGTGAGAATAGAAAATAATGCAGCTTCTTTGGAAAACAGTTTGTCGGGTGCTCAAAATTAGAAACAGAGGCACTATTCTAGCAATTCCACTCCTGGGTATCTACTCAAGAGAAATGAAAACATACGTCCACACCAAAACTTGTACAGAAATATTCATATCAACTTTATTTGCAATTTCCCAAAAGTGGAACAACCCGTATGTCCATCAAATTGATTCGTGGATAAACAAAATGTGGTGTATCCATACAACAGAATATTACTCGACCATAAAAATGAAGTGCTGACACAAGTTACAACATAGATGACCCTTGAAAATATTATGCTAACTAAAAGAAGCTAGTCACAAAAGGCCTTATACTGTATGCTTTTCCTTATGTGAAATGTCCAGAATATGTCAATCCATAGTAACAGAAAGTAGATGGGTGGTTCCAAGGTTCTGGGTAGAGGGAAAAAGAGAGTGTCGGCTCATGGGTACTGGTTTCGGGGAGAAGGTGAGGGGAGAGAGGAATAAATAGAGCACAGGTTTCCTCCGACTCCCCCGGGGGGTAAAATTATTCTGTATGTTATTGTAGTGGTAGATTGACCACATTATGCATTTGTCAAAACTCTTAGAACTATATAACGCGAAGAACGAACCCTAATGCAAACTATGGACTTCAGTTAATAATAATGTCTTGATATTGGCTCATCAATTATAACAGATGTGTTTAAAATAAGGAAAACTGTGAGCCAGGTAGGGAGGAAGTGTAGGGGAATTCTGTACGTTCTGCTCATTTTTTTTGGTAAACCTAATATTGCTCTTAAAAAGATAGTCTATTAGGGTTTTTTTTTTTTTTTTAAATGTATTATCTTAGATGGATGGGCTTTAAAGAAATCTGGAGCACACCATGCTGGAGGCAGAAGCCCTTTGGAACCCAGCCAAGCTCTAAGAGAAGTGGTTACCCTTACATCAAGTTTTCTCCCATCAAAAAAGGAGGGGAGGCTTTGAGCTGGGAAATTTGAAAGCAATGAGGACGCTTTCATTCCCTTCAACCAAGAACCCTCAGCTACTACTAAGGAAAAGTCTATTTCATTAAATTTTGAGTGTAACCCCAGTCAGAATGGCTAAAATTAACAAGTCAGGAAACGACAGATGTTGGCGGGGATGCGGAGAAAGGGGAACCCTCCTACACTGTTGGTGGGAATGCAAGCTGTGCAGCCACTCTGGAAAACTGTATGGAGGTTCCTCAAAAAATTGAAAATATAGCTACCATACAATCCAGCAATTGCACTACTGGGTATTTACCCCAAAGATACAAAAGTAGGGATCCGAAGGGGTACGTGCACCCCGATGTTTATAGCAGCAATGTCCACAATAGCCAAACTGTGGAAAGAGCCAAGATGTCCATCGACAGATGAATGGATAAAGAAGATGTGGTATATATATATATACAATGGAATATTATGCAGCCATCAAAAGGAATGAGATCTTGCCATTTGCAACGACGTGGATGGAACTGGAAGGTATTATGTTGAGTGAAATAAGTCAAACAGAGAAAGACATGTATCATATGATCTCACTGATATGAGGAATTCTTAATCGCAGGAAACAAACTGAGGGTTGCTGGAGTGGGGGGTGGGGTGGGAGGGATGGGGTGACTGGGTGATAGACACTGGGGAGGGTATGTGCTCTGGTAAGTGCTGTGAATTGTGCAAGACTGTTGAATCTCAGATCTGTACCTCTGAAACAAATAATGCAATATATGTTAAGAAAAAAAAAAAAAAGAAGAAGGTAGCGGGAGGGGAAGAATGAAGCAGGGGAAATCGGAGGGGTAGACGAACCATGAGAGACGATGGACTCTGAAAAACAAACAGGGTTCTAGAGGGGAGGAGGGTGGGAGGATGGGTTAGCCTGGTGGTGGGTATTGAGGAGGGCACATTCTGCATGGAGCACTGGGTGTTATGCACAAACAATGAATCATGGAACACTTCATCTAAAACTAATGATGTAATGTATGGGGATTAACATAAGAATAAAAAAAAAAATTTTGAGTGTAACCAAAAAGGGAATTCAGTTTGCCTCTAAGCAAGGTTACTGGTTACTATGGGGAGATGTGTGAAATTGACAAAGAAGATTAAATCTTGGTCTCAGATCACCTAGTCCTATGAGAAATTGAGAAAAATTTGCAATGCAGATGCCCAGTCTCCAATCCCAGCTCTACCACTTAGTAGCTGAGAGACCTCGAGGAAGTTACTCCACCTCTCTGTGTCTCCATTTCCTCATTTGTAAAGTGGAATTATTAAAATATGTATCACACAGAGTTGTTATGAGGATTAGCTGATTTAATATTTTAAAGTATTCAGAATTGTGCCTGGTACACAAACACACATCTCCTACATATAAAGATCTCTTAAAAATAAATATGAAAGTAATGAACATCCCAATAGTAAACTAAGAAAATATGTGAATAGAAAATTCACAAAAAAAAATTGATAAATGTTTAGCCTCACCAATAACAAAGAAATGCAAAGTCACATAATAAAAAGATTATTATCTATCAAATCAAATGGAATAAGATTAAAAGAATAAGGAAATCCAGCATTGGCAAGGGTATGAGGAAGCAGATATTTTTATACTGCATTGGAGGTAGGGATGTAAATCGAGAATATCTCTGAGGAGAACAAATTCATAAATTAGATTATGGTAGGCACGGTTGACTGCTTACTCAAGAGTGATCCAGCTTCATTTTTCCCTAATAGTAGTGCTCATCTCCTAAAAAAAATTCGAAAATGTCAGATGCTTGTTTTCCCAGCCTAGGTCCTTGGCCAGGTCTAGTCAATAGGATATAAGGGGAGGTCTGCTGGTGGGGGAAGGGGGTGGAATCTGGAAATGTTTTCCTCCCTGATAAAAAGAGACACTTGAAAGTTCTTGTATTCACTCTCTTTGCTTTTTGCTTTGAGAGGTATCATATGAGAACCTCACACCTGGAGCTGGTGTGGCCTTCTCCCAGCTTGCAGCTTGGAGGAAAAAGGTCAAGAGAACCAAAGAGATGCCTAGTTAGAATCTTGACATCATTGGTCTGCTCAACTAACCCTAAACCAGTAGCCCAGGCATTAGAGCTAATGCTGTGTAAGAGTATATGTTGATTATTTATTACTAAGAGAAAAAAGCAGTTCATGAAACAGTGTGTAGTGCTGTGATTCAATTAAGATGTATACGTATGGGGCGCCTGGGTGGCTCAGTTGGTTAAGCGACTGCCTTCGGCTCAGGTCATGATCCTGGAGTCCCGGGATCGAGTCCCGCATCGGGCTCCCTGCTCGGCGGGGGGTCTGCTTCTCCCTCTGACCCTCCTCCCTCTCGTGCTCTCTGTCTCTCATTCTCTCTCTCTCAAATAAATAAATAAAATCTTTAAAAAAAAAAAGATGTATACGTATGTATGTATGTGAACGTACATGAGCATATTCATAGAAAAGATGAGAAGTATAAGATTTATTAAATACATTATAAATTGAGAGGCTTCAATTATTACCTTTCTTTGGAATGACAATCTCAGATGGTGCTGTTTCTGACTTTTGCTGAAAAACTGTGTCCATCAAGTCTCCGCTGTGAGGGCTTGGTGGCATTTCAACAGGAGGAAAAACAGGACCTGAATCAGGACTACTGCTCACAGCACCATCTGCAAAGAGAACCTGAAGGAAAAGCAGAAATTCTTACATTCTCAGAAGCAAGAAAGAGGCTGGTTAACATTTAACACAGTGTATCAAACTGGTAGAGGTTGAAATTAATCCAAAGGAAAAACGCTGTTTGCAGACCTCCAGACTCAGCACAAAGTATACTATAGGGTGGTGGCTTTGGAGCTCAGAGACTACAGCTTAATAATGAGCATGATAATATATTCAATGTTTTCCATTTACCTTCTATTTTGTTTCTTTTCTTTTTATTTCTTGTCTTTTATTGGATTGACTTGAATTTTTTTTTATATTTATTTGTTTAATTTTTATTTTCTCCATTCTATGCAACTAGAAAATTACCCATTCTTTTTCAATTTATATAATGACTACATTTAAAATTTTATTACATATTTAAATGTTTCATCTCTATCAACAACTATCTCTAGAATGTGTCGTGTCTATATGTATCATCAATACATCTATCTGGATCAGTATCTATAACCTACCAATGAACATGACAAGAACCCCCACCAGTGCTGCTAATGAGAAATCTAACGTCCATCCAGTTCTCATTCTATAGTAGGTAACTGGTTTCCTTTAGGAACTTTTGGGATTGTCTATCTGTGCAGTTCCAAAATTGCACTATGACATATCTAGATGATCTTTTAAAGATAATTAGTATCAATCCTGCTTGGCACTTGGTCGTCCTGTTTAATCCAAAGTTGTTTTTTGTTTTTTGTTTTTTTAACTCTGGGAGAATTCCCTTGATTATTTCTTTCATTATTTTCCCCCTTCACTCCCACTATTTTCTTCTCCTGGAGATTATATTTTTCAGATCCCTTTTCCACATCTCTTTTAACTTTTCTCTTCCTCATAATCTACTTTCTCACCTTAATTTTTCACAATTGTTTTTCTTCTTTTTTTTCTCCTTTAAAGTTTTTAACTGAAGTATATTGACATACAATATTATATTAGTTTCAGGCATATTATATATATACATATATATAATATACCTGAGTGATATATATATATACACATATCACTGTAACACAGTGATTTGACACACAATAGTCATTTTTAATATCTAAGAACTCTTTATTTTTTTCCACAGCAACTTTTTTTATTGTTATTTTGTAGACTGTTAACTCTCAAGTCTCTGCCTATGTTACTTTTACTCTCAAGTTTTTTGTTTAACAATTTATTCTTATTTTTAGATGCTATTTCTTTAATTTTTTGATTATTCTGTAATTTACTTTCATGCAGTTGGTTTTTCTCTAAGCCTGATGATTCTTGGGTGCATGGTCATTGTTCTCCTTGAGGATCCCTTTTCACTTCTTGGTGGTGTATCCTCTGATCACAGAAGCAATTTCCCTGTGATCACTGGGGAGGGATAGTACAGGGCATATGGCTTCTGGATATTATGACTTCTGGTTCCCAACCTCCAGGTTAGCAGGTTTTCTCTTGTACATGATTTAAACTTTGCTCTTGTTTCTCCAGCAGTCTGGTCTCATCTGACTTGCATTTTCTAGAAATTCTCCTAATCTTCTGATCCATTGATGGCACATTTTGTTGTTTTCCAGTACTGTTATGAATTTATTATTTAAAAGTGTTTTTTAAATTATTCTAAGGTGCCTTGAGATGCGGAGGAGATAAACACTGTGTTTAGTCTGCAGTCTTGAATCATATACAGAATAAGTTTGTTTGTATCCTGTATTGCACAGAAGACTATACTATTCTCCGTTTGTCATTTTAAGTGTCTCTCCATTTTCAAATGAGTTATCCCTTTTGCCTACCGTAACACTGTTCTTTACCCACAGCTTGTTTGTATTTTACTTTGCAGCAGGAAGGAGTAGTATTTATCTAACATTCTGTTACCTGTGTGGATCCATCCAACATGTATTTCACAACTGTGCCTTGCCTGGTGATAACTCTTGATGCCTCCTGATCCACTGGTGGCATCACCGTTTTGTAGAATTCATAGTGCTTCACCTTCTGGAGGTAGCTCTGCCGAACCATAATGTCCCAAGTGGGTTCCGCATCCGTAACATTCTGATCTTAAAAAAGAAAAGAAAGACAGCCTTCCTGTGAACTGGGCAATGCTGTGTAGCTGGCGTTTTATCTTTTTGCTTAATTTTTTTCATTCTTCTGTCTACATCTGAATAATGGGGCAGTTTTCATATTATGACAGATGGCCCAGAGCACTGGTGTTTTGCCACCTTTGTTATAGTCAAGTGTAGTAAATACGGTCAGCTACAAGTACTTAATAGGTACCTTTCTCCATGTATAACCCATTCTTCTAATGAATTCCAGGACATCCTTGGCAAAATTAGGAAGGAAGCAGATTTTTGCTCTCTTAGATGTTCCTTTTTCCCCTGTTGGTACTTTTCTCCTGCCTTTGAGGAAGCTCTTGCCCCTGCATGCACAATGCTCTCCTGGGATCTCCTGGTTGCCTGGAGCGCCAGGGGAAGTTCCTCAGGCTTGCCCTTCCTAAATCATTCATCATCTTTCAAAGTAAACATAATCCCCTCATCTCTAACCAAATCCAGACTTTCTCAGGGTTCTATTCTTAGCTGGCAATCAAGGAGAAAAGCACCTAATAAGTTCCTTCAAAAGAAAATATTATTATTGAGAATTTCTGGCATATAGAAACTATTCAGTTTTTGCTAACTGAATACTTTCCTCTTCTCAACTTATAAAGGGGCTTATCAACACGTAGTGATTTCAATGACTGTATCAGGCTGACCGAAAAATATTTTGGAATGAGGGCCCTTCATGATACCCTCTAAGTCACAGAAGTATTAGTAACAATAACATAATAAGCATTTACTGAGATGTTTATATATGTTAAATGCTTTGTATATGTGTTTTATTCAGCCCACCTCAACAACCCTTTAAGAGAGACACTCTCACTTTCCAGAGTTTCAGATGAAGAAATGGAGGCTTGAAAGGGTTATAGCTTCTCCAAGGTCACGCAGTCAGTAAGTGGTAGGGCTTGGATTTGAACTAGTCTCTATGCTTAACTATTTTCTCATGTAAAAACAACAGCTGCTACCCTGACCAAAAAACAAACAACCTCCTCCAAATCTAACACTAGAATAGTATGCTCCAGATTAGAAAGTATTTTCACATTTAATACTTGTAACAACCCTGTTTGGTATATGACATAATTTTATAAATGAAGAAATTCAGGTGGAGAGCGGTTATGACCTGTCCAAGGTCACCCAAGAAAGCTCATTCTTTTTTTTTTTTTTTAATTTTTTATTTATTCATTTGGCAGAGAGAGAGAGAGGGAGAGCACAAGCAGGGGGAGGAGCAGAGGGAGAAGCAGGCTTTCCACTGAGTAGGGAGCCTGATGTGGGGCTCGATCCCAGGACCATGGGATCACTACCTGAGCTGAAGCCAGATGCTTAACTGACTGAGCCACCCAGGCACCCAGAAAAGCTCATTCTTCTTATACTATGTGACCTTCCCTTCCTCTCTCCAAAGCTGACCCAGAGTAGGTAATGAAACTAATAATAATTAAAAAAACAGGTGAAATAGATATTAAGCTGGGGTTTGATAATAGGATCAAGCAAACAAACCAACAAACAAATATCGTTCTTATCTAGAAATATCTCTGTTAGTACACTCATAACATCTTTGACTTTGACATTGGAAGACCCTTACTGGCCATTACACAGTCAATCCCATCATGGAAAACCTGGACCACTAGGAATCCTTGGAAATAGAAACAAAGTTTCATGGTCTATTTTTCATATTGATAAAGCCTAATGAAAAACAAAATTGAGACCAGCCAGATCAACTGCAACATTTAGTTTCTTTTCATTTGGGTGGCAAGTAAACATGACCTTGAATTAGTTTTCAATAGGTATACTCTTTTTCTTTGATAGATACTCTTTTCAAATATGGTATATGTAAAGGGATTATAATAAAGAGGATATTTGGTTGTGAATAAAGGTCAGGATCTACTGATACAACAAAACATTTATCAGATGAAGAAACATGGTCCAGAGATAGTAAGGTAACTGAAAGGGCCATATATAAAACTTAAGTCCCAGGCCAGTGCTTGCTTTGTCGCGTCTGCTAATTCTATTGCAATAGTGGGCCTCCATTTAAATGATATTCAAATTCAGTCACTAATGTAGATGCCACATCATGTTAATTAAAGAGATCCTACTTATACTTATTTAGTCATCTTAATAAGTTAGAGGCCATGTACAGAAATAACAGACTTTATAAAATTACATCCTAATATCTGGAACAAACGGATTTCCTTCAACCACTTAACCTGTATTTGCCTCCACTTACCTTATGCTCACTGTCCTTTGATTTGATCAGACCAGCAAATAATTGTACCTTGGCCCTTTGTAGAGCCAGGAAGAGAGGGTCCCACCCCGTAACAGTTGTTAAGAATACTGGCTTTGCCATCGCTGACCAAGAATGACCTTTAATTTCTGCCACTTACGAACTGAGGGACCTGGGAAAGTTAATGAACCTCCTTCCTGAAGCCTCAATTTATTTTGTAAAATGGAATTATTAGAACTTAGCTTATAATAGTTGTATATTTTCATGTACATTAAGTACTTAGTGCTGAGGGCTCAAAAAATGCCGGTCATTATTATTATTAGCTTATTGTTCGTTATCAACAAGTATGCTTAACTGGTAGAAGAATACACACACTGTCAATGGTGATTTAACTGTTTTCTACATGATTTTTGCCCCACTCCCTCTCTGCTCCATGCTGGCTAACACTCACCTGTAGACTCTTGCCCAGTGAAGGTCACCAGGAGTCCATTGGGGCAAGACACATTTAAGTTTTGGAAAGTAGGAACATAAAGAGTCTCTTGTGAAACAAGTTCTGGTTCTACTTCTTCCTGTAAATAATTTAACACATGAATAATTGTTTGTCATTTTCTAAATGAGCTACTAATGTATTGTGACTAAGCCAGCACTTGCTGAGTGCTTAAGATATGATTTGCCCAGGACTAGTGGTCCCTGCAATGGAGCCTATAAAGATGCACGAGTCTCTACCTTTGTGCAATTTATATTCTGCTCATAGAATGGCACACAGCCTTTTGAAACAATTAAATTATAGTACCAAATGGTTAGCACATCTCTCCTCCCAAAATGAAGATATCAAAATTAATGAGAATAATTAGGAAAGGATCATGGAGCAGTTGGGACTCAAAATAGGCCTTGAAAGATGCCTCTGTATGCAAGTGTGGGTGCAAGGGCTGACCAACATGCCCACTACCTGCTTGGTATATCTTTTAAAGTTTGGGTGTTAAAGATGTTATACTACTAGGAAATGTGTCATTATTTTTCTCTAATAAGCATGCATTACTTTTGTAGTGAGTAAAAACAATTTAAAAAGATGTAAAAAGATTATTTATAAACTAATGAAGTTTGGGTGTGTCTACTTTAAAAATCCTAGTTAATTTTATGCTAACTATGCTGAATCCCTTGTTTGGTTACTTGTACTCCAGAATGAAAGTTATTTAATTACTTCCAACCAACCCCAAACTGAAATGATAATAATCATGTGTTTTTCCAGTTGGCTCTCTTCTGTTAGCCTCTAAAATCATTCCAGCGGATCCCCTGTTGCTGCACCTATTTTAACTAGTCTTCTACTGTTTATTTTATTTATTTATTTGAGAGACAGAATGAGACAGAGAGAGGGAGCATGAGAGGGGGGAGGGTCAGAGGGAGAAGCAGACTCCCTGCTGAGCAGGGAGCCTGATGCGGGACTCGATGCTGGGACTCCAGGATCATGACCTGAGCCGAAGGCAATCGCTTAACCAACTGAGCCACCCAGATGCCCTCTACTGTTTTTTAACTAGTCTCCTACTGTCGATCATTTAGGTTGTTCTGCCTTTGTTACTAACAAATAATAAATCTGAATAGTTAGCCAAAAATCAATTGAAAACACAAAGCAAGAACGCCTGAGTGGATCAGTTGGTTAAGCATCTGCTTTCAGCTCAGGTCACGATCCCAGGGTCCTGGGATCGAGCTCCGCGTTGGGCTCCCTGCTCAGTGGAAAGCCTGCTTCTCCCTCTGCCTGCTGCCTCCCCTGCTTGTGCTCTCTCTCTCTCTCACTCTATCTCAAATAAATAAATAAATAAATAAAATCTTAAAAGAATAAAAACACAAAGCAAAATTAAGAGGAAAAAAATTATGAAGTTCTGTAAAATGAACAATAATGTTCGAAGACATGAACCTGCCATGACAAATTTATCATTACACAAAAAACCAGTAATTATCTTCCACCCTTCTATTATTGTCACTTTTTAAAAATTGTGGGAGAACTGATGGGTTTGCTACCGAATTGCTTTCAGTCAAATTAATGAATTATCTGGGGTTATTCTGCTCAACACTGTGAAATTTTTACTTAATAAGGGTCAAATGTCCTGGCTTGAGAAAAGTCATCTAGTACAGCTAAATAAACATGATGCAGAGATCAAGTGACATACAAACACCATAATGTTTAAAGGGCCAAGGTCTGAAATCAGTATCTCTGATCATTTTTTAACATGTTTTTTTTTTCTTCTAATAAGTTGAGAATTTGTACATTGTACAAACTGTACAGCTGTCCTAGGAAATTTTCAAGATTTCATCAGTGGTTTCCTTCTTGTCTGTATTCTTGTGATCTGTATTCTTGTATTAGGAACACGCCTGGAGTCAAAGCCTCTGTATGTGTGTGTGTCTGCATTTGGTGGCATGGGAAGCAGAGGGTGAACTGCTCTTTGGCCAGAAGCAGGCTGGCCTTCAGTCCTTCAGCCCATCAATATCCAAGCCCAAGTCTACCAAATGGAAGTGTTGCTACTATTTAATTAGAGGTGTTCCTCTTTCAGTTGTTGTTTATCTAATGAAACTAAATAAAGTATTTAGAGATTGGTAGGAACTTAACCAACCAAAAGCAAAGAATACCCAAGACCCAGATTGGAAAAAAGGATGAACTCTTCATTCTGAGTTTAGAAGGAAAGACCTGAGTCCATTTGTATATGACAGTATGTCTGCTGGTGTAGGGACCCAACTCCTGTGTGCAAATCTCTTCTTGTTCATTCAAAATGGAAACTTCGAGGAACGTTAATGCATCTGCACATTAACATACATGTGCTGAAATAACACTGTTGGCATAACTCGTGATTTTAAAAACGTTAAAATTGAGGGAATAGGGTTTAGGAATCCATGGCAAGTCCTTGCACCTTTTTCTCTTCCTCTTTTGGGTGTTCCTCTTCTTTAAGAGATTCTTTGGGTTTTTCTTTGCCTTTTGTTTTTCCTTTCACTTTGCCTTGAGGAACAGTCACTATAAGAGGAACTACTGTTGTAGTAAGTGCTGATGGGATACTCAACATTGTTTCCAAATTAGGATCCTTATCCTCTATAACAAGAAAAAAGGAGAAAACAAGTAAATTGGACATTCATATTTTACATGTTTGTTAAATACATAGATAAATGTTTGCATCGCAAACACGTTGCCATGCATTTATACCAGCTGGCAACAATTTTTACCCTTGCTGAACATGATTTTTCAGTTGGATAGATTTCAGGGGTAATGTGGTTAATTTAAAAATCAGAATTGTAGTTAAAAAATCTGAGGTACTTAATATTTTGATATATTTGATTGAGTCATTATTTCACTTGTTCTTGCCTTCCCATCTAGATTGTGAACTCCTAAAGATAACCATCTATTTGAGAAATATTTGAGAGGTTCTTACATGCAACATGTTTGGAGCAGTGGGCAATAATGACAAAATATATATAAAAGATCTTATGAAGCCAAAATAGTCTAATGAGAGTTATACTCAAATAGCTTTAATACAAGGACATATTAAATAGGAAAATAATAAGGGATACAAACAAGGAAATTCAGAAACGAGGTTTTTCTAGTTGAGATGATAAAAAGAAGTTTTAGAAGTTGTAAAAGATTGATTTTATTCTGGGTCTAAAAGGATTGTCAGAATTCTCAAAGGCAAGCTGATCTCTGAAGGAATTATGTCACAATCTTCTGAACATCACTGGCCTCTTAAAAGAATTCTATTCTCCTCTGGGTTCCAGGATAATACTCCACCTGGATTTTCTCTTCCTTCTCTGAACAATTTTTTTCTGTCTCCTTTACTGGTTCTTCCTTTTTTGTGAGTCCTTAAGTGTCATTAGATTCCAGGGGTTTTCCATTTATGCTTTTTAAAAAATTTTTATTTTATTATGTTAGTCACCATACAATACATCATTAGTTTTTGATGTGGTGATCCATGCTTCATTGTTTTCTTATTACAACCAGTGCTCCATGCAGTATGTGCTCTTTATGCTTACACACAGATGTTCTCAACTCTGGCTGCTCATAATAATTACTCATTGAATTTTTTATAAAAAGCTCAGGCCCCTATCATGACCCATTGAATCACACTCCCTAGGGATGAGGCACAGGCATTTATATTTGTGAAAAAACACACGTGATTGTGATACACAGCCAGGACTGAACACCTTTATTATATATAGTAGATCTGAGCATCTCACTCACTACTGGGGCTCTAACTGTCATCTACATGCTGATGACTCCAAAATTTACATCATAAGGCATGACCTTTCTTCTCATCATCAGATTAATATTTCTGACTGCCTTTAGATATCTCCCTCTGGTTGTGGTACTGGAGACATTTCAAACTCAGTAAGTCTCTCTTCTCCTAGGAAAGGAAAGCCTCCTATATACTTAATCTCATTTAATGACCAATCAAGCATCTCATTTCTCAAGTTAGACAGTGAGGTATTTGTATCTTCTCTTTTTGACTGATCTCATACATCCAACTAGTCACCAAGCCATCAGAAATTTCTCTTGAATGATGCCACTCCTATCTATTCCTAACTTACCTCATATTCTCATTGATCTCTTATTTGATTTTCTGCAGCAAGTTTCCAAACTGGTATGGGACCTCCAATACCACCACTTCAGTGTACCTTCCAAACTATCACTAAAATTATATTCCTAATATAAAATCCAATCATGTCACTTCCCATCCTTTACTTAAACACCTTTGATGCTCATTGATCTTATAGGGCATTCAGTGCAGACATCCCACCACTCCAGCTACACTCAACTTTTCACCTTTCTATAAAGATGCTATGCTTTTACACAATTTTATGTTTATACACAAATGGTTCTTACTGTCTAGAATTCCCTTTCCTTGTTGCTTTGTCTGGATAGTTCCCATTCATCTCTAAAATCCCACCTCAGATATTATACTTTCTCTCTGAAGTATTTTCTAGCTGTCCCCAGTACTATGTTTATATATAATTTCTAGCACTTTGGCAGTTATTTCTCTATTTATTCTTTTCCCATTAGACAATGAGTTTTTTTAAAAAGATTTATTTATTTATTTGAGAGAGAGAGAGAAGAGAGGAGGAGAGAAGAGGCAGAGGGAGAGGGAGAGAAAGAATCCCAAGCAGACTCCCCACTGAGTGTGTGCCCAATGTGGAGCTTGATTTCAAAACCTGGAGATCGTGACCTGAGCTGAAATCAAGGGTCAGTTACTCAAATGACTGAGCCACCCAGGTGCCCCTAGACAATGAGTTTTTTGAGTAGATGTACCATGGTTTTAGTCATCATTGTGGCTCAGTGCCAGCAAGATTCCTGACCCATAAGAAGTACAGTATATAAATAAGTGAATGGCATCCAGTTATAGGCAGCTGGAAACGCCTCCCTCTCATCCCCCTCCATCTACTCATTCAATAAATATTTATTGAGTACCTACTACTATGTACTATGAATTGGGTAACCAATGATAAAGGAGACTACAAGGAACTTGTAATGGGTAGATCAAATGAAAAAACCCTCAGGTACAATGTCATGTGTTAAGTCCCTGATAGAGGAAATATAGTGCTCCATGGGAACCCAGAATAAGGACATCTAACACAAAATGCCTCCATAAAACTTATACTTTGGCTATACTGCACAATTTGCCTTTCCATAAACAAGTCATGCTTTTATTTTATTGAGCTTTTGCACACACTATTCTTGGTATTTAGAATTCCCTTCCTTTGATTCTTTCCTTATGCAATTCCCACTCACTTCCAAAGACCCAGTTCACATGCTACTGCCACTTGGTCTGTGAAGTCTTTCTCAGAGCAAGTAACCTATAAGCTGTGACCTTGAAAGATGGGAGAAAGTTTAACTGTTGCAAGTGGTGGTGCACCCAGCAGGAGGAAGTGTTCTGAGCAAGTTACAAAGCATGAGAAAATGGCCAGAGATAAAAGAAAGCATTCGAGGAACTAAAAGGCACAAAAAGAATAGGGTAACCAAGATGTAGAGACTGGGAGGCCACCATTATCATTCTCATCCTCTAAAGCTGCGCAGAAAGCCTTCAGGGAACAAAAACCATATAGAACAAACCAGAGCAGATTACTTAGCTTGGCCCCCTGGCAAGGGCGGTACAATTCCACCCCACAGCAAATACACTTGAGAATCAATGCAACAGGCCCCTCCCCCAGAAAATGAGCAAGAACATTCAGCCAAGACCAAGTGTACCAATCAATGAGAACTGCAAAACTCCAGTGATAGGAGAATATAGCACATAGATAGAATTCATGGCTTTTCCCCAAGATTCTTTAGTCTTTCAACTTTAATTAATTCATTTATTTATATTTTTTTCCTTTCCCTTTTCAACCAATTTCTTATTTTATCAACTCCTTTTTAAAATCTTTTTTAATTTTCATCTTTACAGTTACATTCTATCCTTTCAATGTATTTAATTTTATTTTTGTATATATAAATTTTTCTTTCTTTACAATTTTGGGATGTAGTTTCTTCTTCTTCTTTTTTTTTTTTATTCTTATGTTAATCCCCAACATTACATCGTTAGTTTTAGATGTAGTGTTCCATGATTCATTGTTTTTGCATAACACCCAGTGCTCCATGCAGAATGTGCCCTCCTCAATACCCACCACCAGGCTAACCCATCCTCCCACAAGATGTAGTTTCTTCTAACAAACTGACCAAAATACACTCAGGAGATAGTGTATTGTTATGTTCTGTTCACCTCTCTGTTTATATCCCTTTTTGTTGTTTTGGGTTTTTTTTTTTCTTTTGCTTTTTCTTGTCTTTTATTTCCATTTTTACAATTACATTCTATCTTTTCATTGTATTTAATTTTATTTTTGTACATGAGTAAGTTTTCCTTTCTTTACAATTTTGGGATCTAGTTCTCTAAAACACAGACCAAAATACACACAGAATCCATTGTATTGCTCTATTCTGCTTGCCTGTCTGATTATATTCTCTCTTTTCTCTCTCTCTCTTTTTTCCCTCCCAGTTTCTGGTCTCTTCTGATTTGTTTAGTGTATATTTCTCTGGAATAGATGGATCATTGTTGCCATTTTAATATTTTGTTCTCTTGTTCACCTATTCTTTTCTGGACAGAATGACAAGACAGAAAAACTCACCTCAAAAAAGAGAACAAGAGGCAGTACTAATTGCCAGGGACCTAAACAGTATGAACATAAGTAAGATGTTGAAACTAGAGTTCAGGATAATGATTATAAAGATACTAGCTGGGCTTGAAAAAAGCATATAAGACACTAAAGAATCCCTTTCTGGAGAAATAAAAGAACTAAAATCTAACCAAGTTGAATTAAAAAGGCTATTAATGAGATGCAATAAAAAATGGAGGCTCTAACTGCTAGGATAAATGAGGCAGAAGAGAGAATTAGTGATAGAAGACCAAATGATGGAGAATAAAAAAAAAAAAAACTGAGAAAAAGAGAGATAAACAACTACTGGATCACAAGGGGATAATTCAAGAGATAACATATCATAAAGCAGAACAATATTAGAATAACTGGGATCCCAGAAGAAGAGGAAAGAGAGAGGGGGGAAGAAGGTATATTAGAGCAAATTATAGTGGGAAACTTCCCTAAGCTGGGAAAAGAAATAGGCATCAAAATCCCCATAGAGGCACAGAGAACCCCCCACAAAATCAATAAAAATAAATCAACACCCCAACAGATACCAATCTCAGAGACAAAGAAAATCCTGAAAGCAGGTCATGACAAGAGGTCTATAACCTACAAGGGTAGAAACATTAGATCGGCAGCAGACCTATCCATGGAGACCTGGCAGGCCAGAAAGAACTGGCATGATATATTCAGGGTAATAAATAAGAAAATATGCAGCCAAGAATACTTTATTCAGCTAGTATGTCATTCAAAATAGAAAGACTGAAAAATCTTCCAGGACAAACAGAAACTAAAAGAATTTGTGATCACCAAACCGCCCTACAAGAAATATTAAAGGGGATCCTCTAAACAAAGAAAGACCCCAAAAGTAACATAACCAGAAAGGAACAGAGACAATATACAGTAACAGTTCCTTTTCAAGTAATACAATGGCACTAAATTCATATCTTCCAATAGTTATTCTGAATGTAAATGGCCTAAATGCCCCAATAAAAAGACACAGGGTATCAGATTGGATAAAAGAGCAAGGCCCATCCATATGTTGCCTGCAAGAGACTCATTTTAGGCCCAAAGAAACCTCAGATTTAAAGTGTGGGGGTGGAAAAAACTTATCATGCTAATGGACATCAAAGGAAAGCTGGGTGACAATCCTTATATTAGACAAATGAGATTTCAAACCAAAGACTGTAATAAGAGATGAGGAAGGACACTATATCATAATTTAAAAGTCTATACAACAAGATCTAACAATTGTAAGTATTTATGCCCCTAACATGGGAGCAGCCAATTATATAAGCCAATTAATAACAAAATTAAAGAAACATATCAATAATAATACAATAATAGTAGAGGACTTTAACACCACACTCACTGCAATGGACAGATCATCTAAGCAGAAGATCAACAAGGAAAAAGGGCTTTGAATAACACACTGGACCAAATGGACTTGACAGATACATTCAGAACATTCCATCCTAAAGCAACAGAATAAACATTCTTTTCAAGTGACCATAGAACATTCTCCAGAATAGGTCACACACTGGGTCACAAATCAGGTCTCAACTGGTACCAAAAGACTGGAATCATTCTCTGAATATTTTGGGACCACAGTGTTTTGAAACTGGAACTTAAGCACAAGAGGAAATTTGGAAGGAACTCAAATACTTGGAAGTTAAAGAGCATCCTACTTCATCCTAAATAATGAATGGATTAACCAGGACATTAAAGAAGAATTTTAAAAATTCATGAAAACATCTTCTTCATCCATTCATCTGTTGAAGGGCATCTTGGGCTCTTTCCACAGTTTGGCTATTGTGGACATTGCTGCTATGAACATTGGGGTGCATATGGCCCTTCTTTTCACTATATCTGTGTCTTTGGGGTAAATACCCAGGAGTGCAATTGCTGGGTCATAGGGTAGCTCTATTTTTAAATTTTTGAGGAACCTCCACAATGTTTTCCAAAGTGGCTGTACCAACTTGCATTCCCACCAACAGTGGAAGAGGGTTCCCCTTTCTCCACAACCTCTCCAACATTTGTTGTTTCTTGCCTTGTCAATTTTTGCCATTCTAACTGGTGTAAGGTGGCATCTCAGTGTGGTTTTTATTTGAATTTCCCTGATGGCTAATGATGATGAACATTTTTCATGTGTCTGTTAGCGATTTGTATGTCTTCTTTGGAGAAGTGTCTGTTCATGTCTTCTGCCCATTTTTTGACTTATTTGTTTTTTGGGTGTTGAGTTTGAGTTCTTTATAGATCTTGGATACCAGCCCTTTATCTGTAATGTCATTTGCAAATATCTTCTCCCTTTCTGTGGGTTGCCTCTTTGTTTTGTTGACTGTTTCCTTTGCTATGCAGAAGCTTTTTATCTTGATGAAGTCCCAAAAGTTCATTTTTGCTTTTGTTTCACTAGCCTTTGGAGATGTATCTTAAAAGAAGTTGCTGTGGCTGATGTCGAAGAGGTTACTGCAGATGTTCTCCTCTAGGATTTTGATGGATTCCTGTCTCACATTGAGGTTTTTCATCCATTTTGAGTTTATCTTTGTGTATGGTGTTAGAGAATGGCCGAGTTTCATTCTTCTGCATGTGGCTGTCCAATTTGCCCAGCACCATTTATTGAAGAGACTTTTTTCCATTGCATATTTTTTCCTGCTTTGTCAAAGATTATTTGACCATAGAGTTGAGGGTCCATATCTGGGTTCTCTATTCTGTTCCATTGGTCTATATGTCTGTTTTTGTGCCAGTACCATGCTGTCTTGGTGATCACAGCTTTGTAATATAGCTTGAAATCCGGCAACATGATGCCCCCAGCTTTGTTTTTCTTTTTCAACATTTCCTTGGTGAGTCGGGGTCTTTTCTGATTCCATACAAATTTTAGGATTGTTTGGTCCATATATACAATGGAATATTACTCAGCCATCAGAAAGGATAGATACCCAACTTTTACATCCACATGGATGGGACTGGAGAAGATTATGCTAAGTGAAATAAGTCAAGAAGAGAAAGTAAATTATCATATGGTTTCACTTATTTGTGGAACATAAGGAATAGCATGGAGGACATCAGGAGAAAGAAGGGAAAAATGAAGGAGGGGAAATCGGAGGGAGAGATGAACCATGAGAGACTATGGACTCTGAGAAACAAACTGAGGGTTTTAGAGGAGAGGGGTGTGGGGGGATGGGTTAGCCCAGTGATGTGTATTAAGGAGGACACATACTGCATGGAGCACTGGGTGTTATATGAAAACAATGAATCATGGATCACTACATCAAAAATTAATGATGTATTGTATGGTGACTAACATAACATAATAAAATAAAATTTAAAAAATTCATGAAAACGAAAACACAACTGTTCAAAATCTTTGGGATGCAGCAGAGGTGGTCCTAAGAAGGAAATACATAGCAATACAAGCCTTTTTCAAGAAACAAGAAAGGTCTCAAATACACAACCCCACCTTACATCTAAAGGAGCTGGAGAAAGAACAGCAAATAAAGCCTAAACCCAGCAGGGTATGAGAAATAATAAAGATCAGAGCAGAAATCAATGAAATAGAATCCAGAAGAACAGTAGAACAGATCAATGAAACTAGGAAATGGTTCTTTGAAAGGATTGATAAGATAGATAAAACCCTGGCCAGACTTATCAAAAAGAAAAGAGAAAGGACCCAAATTAATAAAATCATGTATGAAAGAGGAGAGATCACAACAAACACCACAGAAATACAAACAATTATGACAACATATTATGAGTAAATATATGCCAACAAATTAGGCAATCTGGAAGAAATGGATGCATTCCTGGAGACATAAACTACCAAAACTGAAACAGGAAGAAATAGAAAACCTGAACAGACAGAGAACTCATTCTCTGAGGCCAGCATTACCTTGATCCCAAAACCAGACAAAGACCCCACCAAAAAGAATTACAGACCAATATCCCTGATGAGCATGGATGTCAAAATTCTCACCAAGATACTAGCTAATAGGATCCAACAGTACATGAAAAGGATTATTCACCATGACCAAGTAGGATTTATTCCTGGGCTGCAAGGGTGGTTCAACATCTGCAAATCAATCAATGTGATACACTACAGAAATAAAGAAAGGACAAGAAGCATATGATCCTCTCAATAGATGCAGAAAAAGCATTTGACAAAGTACAGCATTCTTTCTTCATTAAAACTCTTCATAATGTAGGGATAGAGGGTACATACCTCAATATTATAAAAGCCATCTATGAAAAGCCCACAGTGAATACCATTCTCAATGGGGAAAAACTGAGAGCTTGTCCCCTAAGCTCAGGAACCCAACAGGCATGCCCACTCTCACCATTGCTGTTCAACATAGCACTAGATGTCCTAGCCTCTGCAATCAGACAACAAAAAGTAATAAAAGGCATCCAAATCAGCAAAGAAGAAGTCAAACTTTCACTCTTTGCAGACGACATGATACTCTTTGTGGAAAACCCAAAAGACTCCACCCCAAAATTGCTAGAACTCATACAGGAATTCAGCAAAGTGGAAGGATATAAATTCAATGCACAGAAATCAGTTGCATTTCTATACTCGAACAACGAGACCAAAAAAAAAAAAGAGAAATTAAGGAGTAGATCCCATTTACAACTGCACCCAAAACTATAAGATATCTAGGAATAAACCTCACCAAAAAGACAAATGTTCTGTACTCAGGAAACTCAAAATGGATGACAGACCTCAATGTGAGACAGGAATCCATCAAAATCCTAGAGAACAGGCAGAACAATTTGGCCATTGTTGATAATGCTGCTATACACATTCCTAGCTATCTTATGGTTTTTGGTGCAATCGTACATGGGACCGATTCCTTGATGTCTCTTTCTGCTGATTCATCATTAGTGTATAGAAATGCAACAGATTTCTCTACATTGCTTTTGTATCCTGTGACATTACTGAATTCATTTATTAGTTCTAACCATTTTTTGGTGGTCTTTTGTGTTTTCTGTGTAGAGTATCATCTCATCTGCAAATAGTGAAAATTTTACTTATCTTTGCCAATGTGGATGCCTTTAATTTATTTATTTCACCAAGTATTTATTTATTAACTTACTTATTTTTGTTTCAAGTTTTTATTTAAATTTCAGTTAGCTAACATATAATATAATATTAGTTTCAGGAGTAGAATTTAGTGATTCATCAGTTACCAGTAACACCCAGTGCTCATCACAAGTGCCCTCCTTAATACCTATCACCCATTTAGCCCACCCTCCTGCCCACCTCCTCTCTAGCAACCCTCAGTTTGCTCTCTATAGTTAAGAGTCTGTTTTATGGTTTGCCTCTTTTTTATTTTCCCCTACGTTCATCTGTTTTGTTTCTTAAATTCCACATATGAGTGAAATCATGGTATTTTTCTCCAGCTGATTTATTTTACTTAGCATTATACTCTCTAGCTCCATTCATGTTGCTGCAAATGGTGATACTTCATTCTTTTTATTTTTATGTTATTGTGCAATTATTCCATTTAAAACAAAAATAAATCAAATAAATATATATCAAACAAATATATATATATATATATATCTCATCTTCTTTATTCATTCTTCTATTGATGGACACTTGAGCTGCTTCCATAATTTGGCTATTGTAAATAATGCTGCAATAAGCATATGGTTGTTTATATCTTTCCAAATTAGTGGTTTAGTATTCTTTGGGTAAATACCTGATAAATTGCTGGATCATAGGGTAATTCTATTTTTAACTTTTTGAGGAACCTCCATACTGTTTTCCAGAGTGGCTGCACCAGTTTGGATTCCCACCAACAGTGTAAGAGGGTTCCCCTATCTCTGCATCCTCACCAGCATCTGTTGTTTTCTCTGCTATTAATTTCAGCCATTCTGACAAGTGTGAGGTGACATCTCATTGTAGTTTTGACTTGTTTTCCCCTGATGATGAGTGACGTTGAGCATCTTTTCATGTATCTTTTAGCCATCTGAACGTCTTCTTTGGAAAAATGTCTATTCATGTCTCCTGCCCATTTCTTAACTGGATTATTTGTTTTTTGGGTGTTGAGTTTGATAAGTTCTTTATAGATTTTGGATACTAGCCCTTTATCAGATATGTCATTTGCAAATATCTTCTCCCATTCTGTCAGTTGCCTTGTAGTTTTGTTGATCATTTCCTCTGCTGTGCAAAAGCTTTTTATCTTGATGAAGTCCCAATAGTTCATTTTTACTTTTGTTTCCGTTGCCTCTGGAGACGTGTCTAGTAAGAAGTTGCTATGGCTGATGTTGAAGATGTTTCTGCCTGAGTTCTTCTCTAGGATTTTGATAGTTTTCTGTCTCACATTTAGGTATTTCACTCATTTTTATGATTTTCATTCTTTTGCATGTTGCTGTCCAGTTTTCCCAGCACCATTTGTTGAAGAGACTGTCTTTTTCCCATTGGATAGTCTTTCCTGCATTGTCTAAGAATAGTTATGCATCCATATCTTAGTTTTCTGTTCTGTTCCATTGATATATGTGTCTATTTTTTTTGTGCCAGTACCATACTGTCTTGATGGCTACAGCTTTGTAATATAACTTGGAAGTCCGGAATTGTGATGCCTCCAGCTTTGCTGTTCTTTTCAAGATTGCTTTGGCTATTTGGGGTCTTTTGTGGTTCCGTACAAATTTTAGGATTGTTTGTGCTAGCTGTGTGAAAATGCTTTAGGTATTTTGATAGGGATTGCCTTAAATGTGTAGATTGCTTTAGGTAGTATCGACATTTTAACAACAGTTGTTCTTCCAATCATAAGCATTGGAATGCCTTTCTATTTCTTTCACATTATAAATATTTTCAAATGCAGTACTTATAAATGTGAAATTAGGAACATTTGTTTTAAATGGAATAATTGTGTAATAACTTAAGGATTAAATCAAGAATAAGGAAATCACTGAGGAAATAGCAGCAATATAGTTGATAGAGAGTAGAGTGTAAATATCTTGATCTGAAATCATGATAAGCTATGTTCAGAAGGGATAGGATTTTTTTAGTGAATGTGTGTGATAGTGGATTTAACACATAATTTGTTAGGCAGAGAATGACTTCAAGTGCTGGCTTAGAAAAAAACAAATATAAAATTAAAAGACAAAACCTCAAATAAAGCAAAAATACTAACAAATCCAGTGGGCTCTCTAACTCACTAGAGTATTACAATGTTTTGCACAAAGTAAGAAAAAGATTATAATGACCCAATGGAATGATGTTTCTGCAGAAAAGGAGCTACATGGTAAGGCAGACTGTTGGAGCACCATGATCTACACATGGTTTGAAGGCTATATAGCATAGAGATTATATCTGATTTTGTAAAGCTTTTTTTTTTTTAATGTGTGTGCTTATATCCCTGTAAAATGCATGGGAACCCACAAAGTTTCCTAACTGGCTCTTGGTTAAATGACATATTATTCTGTGGTTTGTAATGAAATAGCTTCCAGGTGGAGAATCTGTTCATTAAATGTGGGGTAAAGATATCCTTCAAGATGTGCAGTGAATGGCTCCTTCAAGACTGTTAAATTCTGAAGCACACTGAGCAGTTCCACAATCCTAGGACTCGTAAAAATACCATTATCTGGAAAACCAAGAGGATTCCTTGAGAAGTCATGCTCTCTTTGGGCGCCAACTAACAGACTTATTTGCTAGTTAGCAAGGACAACTGAAATATATATAATTTTATATGTATATGTGATTATATGTAAAATGATATATATGATAAATTCTGTCTCAAACGTCAAAGCACTGTTATTTTCTAGGTATAAGTGATTATATATGTACATATATGTAAACACACACATGTATGTACACACTCACACATATATTCCCACCTTCCAGGAAAAGAGGGGCGTGAAATCAAAATGTGTTTATCAACACGTGAGCATATTGAGGATGGGCAGATGCCCTTGGTCATGGGACAGTTAGCCTTGCTGTTGTGCTTATTTTACCTGGGGCCATTCCACTTGGTCCATAGTAACTTATTGAGAGGCAGATCCCATTTTCTAAGGTGGCAGAAAAAGATCCAAACTTGCTGACAGCTTTATTATCTGCATCTGATTTTTCTAAAAGACAAATTCAAATTAAGGACATTTGCATTTTATTAAAAAGAAATTAAGCAAAACAGTGAAAAGTGGAAATCACATAGATAAAAACATGGATATGATTAATTAAATTATTGATATGTATGTATGTACCAATGAATTATTATGAAATCATTAGAAAACTTTGTTTTCAAAGAATATTTAATGAATAGGAAAATGCTCATGATGATAAAGTAAGAAATACACTACAATAGAGGCTACTGCTGGGGTGGTAGAATTAGGGCAACTGTCATCTTCTTTAAATATTCTTATATTTCCTAATTTTTCATAATAAACCACATATTCTTTTATCAAACAAAACAAAGAAAAGTAACTTAAAAATTTCTGTTTTAAGTTCTTGGGTACATTCAAGCTTGTCAAACCCTGTGCTCTTGAGTTTGGAAAATACTGGGGCCATCACTGAATTTATTAGTAAGATTTAGTTATTTATCTTATTACTAATTTGAGTTTAAAACATCTTATTAATTAACTCTTCTCCTTTTGCAGGTATAACCCATGTCACATTGGGCAGAGCGCATTGTTTCTCCAGGTGGTATTTCCTGGAGATGTTAAATAGTGTTATCAGGAAGTTTCATGGTGTATAATCAATGGACATTCACCTGGAGTTCTCAGCTACTAGCAGGTAGAGACTATCAAGACTAAATGTAGGATTTTTCTCTTGTCCTTGCAACCTAAGAAACTTGAAAGCATGGGGAGAACTAAGTGATAGAGCACAGAAGGAAACCCCAGCATTTGTAGTGAATATTGGAGAAAAGTTAAAACTTCAGTAGAAATCAATTAATGCAGACCTGAGTGCTAGAGACTGCACTTGATGCAAGTTGTATAAAACAAAATTCTGGCCAGAATGAACATTGCAAACACAATGTTGCTATGTAAATGTAGCCAGCTACAGACTCTGTATGACAACTGGAATCAAGAGCTGGGCATCCAGAGAGGGCAAAACCAAGTTAGCAGTCCACTATACATGTGCTGTGTATACAATGTAGGTACATGTTACCTTAGGGAAAATGTATATAAGCAGAACGGCAAAACACTTTCCTTACCAACTGGAAAAATGACCCTAGTTGCTAAGTGGAAGTGATGCCTGTGTGTTGCTGTCAGATGGATGGGTTTGACACGTTGCTGAAATATCAACCTCCACTGACACAGAGATGCAGCTGCTTACCTGTTTCAAGATTTTGCTCTTCCTCTCTTTTTTCTTTCTCATCTTCTGAGGAACAATCCTCTTCTTTTTTTTCCTTTTTCACAATTTTCTTAGGGTCTTTCAAATGAATTATAAAAGTGTGCTTGTCCTTTTTCACTGTCACCTTGATAAAAGTTGGCCCTGGGGAAAATCATGGGACAGATGATGGGCTGCTGTTGCTGCCCCATTAAGGTCCTCTACAAGACATCTAAATAATGCAGCATAGAATGTAAGTAAGGGCATGGAAACATTTATGGGCATCACTATTTTACAAAAAGATGCCTAAAGGAATAAAGTGATGGTGGAATCCCAGAAATAAATGGCAGGTAGATCAGGGAGATGTTTGCAGACTTTCTAATCAAATTACAGAAGAGCATAGAGCTTGGGGTTCTGCTGCCAAGGTCCAGTTATTTTTGCTACAGAGAAGTTGCTTTTGGATTCAGAAGAAATCTAATGAAATCCAATGAAATCATTAGAAGGATTCAGAAGAAATCAAATTACAGAAGAGAAAACACACTGGTTGAGGCTGATGTACACCTATACTCAACTTGATGATTAATAACACGAGTTAGTTGATGCAAAAGGGTTTTACAGCTTTTAAAGAATTACATCAATGTTAATTATAGTAGTTGTTATTGTTAGTAGCAGCAAATCAGAATTTTCCAAATGGCACATTCCCTCTTCTAGTGTTCTGACTCATTTTTTGTCTCCTTTCTCAGCTTTTCTCTTTTTTTATCCAGCTTATTCTTCTCAACTTTGATTGAGCTATCTTCTGTCAAAAATTGATAGGATTAGGATGAAAATACTGCACTTACTGTGACTCACCTGAAACAAATAAACGTGTGCATATATAAATTTCGATAAGTGCAAGGAATAGTCATGGAAAATAGAACATAGCATTATAAAACTTGAGTCCAGTAGTTTTCTCAATTATGTGATTCTGAGCTCCATTTTTAATTGCTATTAATTGTACCCTATACCCAAGGATGATATTAAAAATATCAAATATGAAAACATATAATATAAATAAATATGTATACCTATACATTAATAACAATCCCTGTCATGTTTTAAATAAACAAACCTTATATAATAAAATGGTCTGACATTTGATGTAAGTTGCACCACCAGCCATTGTTTAAATAATTTGAATGACTTTCAGGCCTTTTTATTTAAAAAATTATTGATGTGACCTTTTGTTTGATGTGGCAGTTACTACCTAATGGTGCTTCCACTTGAGCCATGATTTCACATAGGGAACAGCATCTAACTTTTGCAATGACTTCCTTATTAAATTGATAGTTATTAGATGACAAGAAAGAAAGAAGAAAAGAGAGAGGGATTGAGAGAGAGAGAGGTAGGATGTCAGGCAGAGTGTGGGGGTAGGAGGAGTCCGTGTTGCTTCTTGCTGGGGTACATAACCTTGTGGACATTAAATAGGGCCCTGCTCAAATTCCCTCCACACTGACCACCTCACAGCTCTCAGAGACAATAAGCTATCAAATAAAGCCCAGGTTCTCAAATCCACCTGAGAGATCTTTAAAGCACAGTAAAAAGATAGGCCCTGCTAAATCTGCTTCTTGGGAAGAGTTACACATTTCCTTTAGAGGTTTTCCAGACTAGGTCCTCCTCACTGCATCCCTAAGGCTCCTCTCCCACTCAAAGACTTCTGAATCCAAAAGCAACTTCTCTGTAGCAAAAATAACTGGACCTTGGCAGCAGAACCCCAAGCTCTATGCTCCAGAGCCCAAACTAGAAATTTATTCTCAACTCACAGTATGTGCTTGGTTTCTGAGATAACACTATGTGCTGCAATTAATATTACTAATTAATTATTTGCTTATTGTGGTTACTATTATAATATCTCCAAATCGTATAGAAATATTTTAAGATTTTAACAACTAGAATGTTCATAAGAGTGTGTTCCAGGTAAACTCTCAGATGGCTTGTGCCCTGCGGTCAATTATGACAGAAGCATGTGAGGTCTGGAAATGCTGACTGTGGTGTACAATAAACAAAAGTGGGCACATTACCACTCTCACCTATCATACCCAAAGTTACAAGGCTCCAGGTTGATCTGAAATGGGTTAGTATCTTCCAAGCTATTAACCAGCTGCATTCAAAATGTACCTTTTTCAAATGTTGTTTTCTCTACTTCAATCTGCCCTCCATCCGAAGGATACAGATAAGAATTTGTTCCTGAGATTTGGATGGGTATATCTCCCATATTATATCCACGAAACTAGAAGGGAAAACACAGGCTTTGAGTGTGGAACTGCAATTGACAAAAATCAACTCATCAGTGTGAGCCAGTTAAAGTTGCTATCAGCTTAATTTCTGCAAAATGAATGTCTGTCACTTTGTATACTCACAGGACAGTGTCCATATTACCTTTAGCACCTCCTGTGATATTATAAGGACAGGCAGAATTAAAGGAGGTCCATGATTTTAAAATCTGTTCACTGGAGCACCCTTACAGCTAGTGCAGATCAAATCACTGTACTATTGAAAAGCAGTGGGAGAAGAAATCAATTTCTCTTTCACTGGCTATTAATATTCTGTTTAAAGTGAACTGATATATTGTTAAATATTGACACTTTGTACTTTTTTCTTGACACTTTATCCTTCAGGAAGTCATATGGTAAAGACATTTTTTGCTAAGTGTTGCTGATAGAGCTCCAAGTAATTGTGATGCATGCTAAGGCTTGAGAAGTGGCTTAGAGTAGCAGCTAGAAAGGACAAGGGCTGTTAGATTTCTGTCCATCTCTTTCCCATTAGGTTTTCCTCATAAGACTGCCTAAGGGACAGACTGGCAAAGGGAAGATTTTACCAAAGCCTACAAGCAAAATACATGGGTGCCTACTCAGCAAGGCCTATCATCTGAGACAAATACAGCCAAACTTTGTGTTCACTTTGACCTTTCACAGTTGCTTTATTTACATTAACCTAAATGAATGCTTTTGTGTCAAATCTCCATTTTCCTGCCCTTAGTAACCTAGTTTCATGGCACTCAAGACAACCTGGCCTGAGGGTATTCCCATCTTGGTGACTGGCTACATAGAAAGTCCTAGGTATAAGAAGGTAGAGTACAGGTCTGAGATCATCTATGCTAGAAAAAACTCCAAGGCCTTCTGTGATGTCAGTGAAAACTGGGAACCTTGTGTTTCCACAGAAGCTGTGTTTCTCCCAAAACAATTAGTAAGAACCCAAAGAAGCTTTTTAGAACACTGATTTTACCGGATAAATGATCTCAGGTTCTGGTTGCTGGAAGGACTCCTCTGCTATTTCTGGAATCCTCATTTGTTCTTCTTTAGTTTTCTCCTTCAAAACAGATTTTTTCTTCAAAAGCTTACTCTCTTCTTTCTCTACCTTTTCCTTGTCTTTCTTTTTACCAGTTTCCTTACTCTTCTTTTCTGCTTTTTTTTCTTCCTTTAAGCGCTCCTCTTCTGCTAATCGATCTTGTTCTTCTTTCCATGCCTATAAACACATTTAAAAAAATTAACAGGATTTTGAAACAAATTAGATCCCATTCAGGTTCATTTTGGAGAATACTTCACATGCTTTTTTGTAAGTTGTATCTCTGACAAATTAAGATACTGAGCTAGAAACCTTGGAGTTACCCTTGATTCTCTTCTTTCACCCAACTTCTGTGTACCACACCCTGCCAAAGCTCTTCAGAGATTTTTCTTTACTCAGCTGCCTCTCTCACCTTCTGTTGCACTTTTCTTTAATTCAGGTCTTCTCATCTTTATCCTGAACTATTACATCAGCCTCTTAGCTGGTCTTCCTGCTTCCTATACTTTTCCACATGAACCAATCCCCAATTTAGGTCCTGGTTAATTTAGCAGTATGGTGGACCAGATGTTCAAAGAAACATTCCTGGCATAAAATATTTCAAAATTGATAGATAAAATGTAAAAATCATCATTGTAAAGCATAGCAGGGCCGGCAACAAAGTAAAAGGTATGAGAAAGCACTAGTCTAGTGAGGAACATGAGTACTCAGGACAGAAGTTTCTAAGGACTATATGCCCACCCCTGGCAGCCTAGAACTGAAGTTTTAATAGGTTATAGGGACTAGAGAAATAACCTGGGAGATCAGATCAAAGATATCTGAATAGAGCAGGAATTTTAAAAAATGACACCTTCATTGGGTGAACTAAAAAAATATCTTTCCCTATAGAGGAAGACCATTAATTCTAGCTTGCTTCTTTAGCCTTGTGTTAAAGGTGAGGAGGGGTGGGGGAGTCTCCCCTGAGAACTAATGACAAGGCTGTCCTCACATAGATTTGTGGCCAAAATATACATTACCTTAAAAATGTATTCTAAAAATGTTGTGGGTGGGTATGAGCTCACAAATGAAAATCACAAAACATGCAGAAGTAAGCCAAAAGCAAGAATCTGAAGAAGAAACTTTCTGTGAAGACATATCTGCAAAGACTGAAGATATTGGAATTATCAAATAGAGGATATAAAATAAGTATTTTGATCTGCTTAATCTTTAATTTGCTTAAAGAGAAAGAAGGATCCAAAGTATAAATAGGAAATAAAAAAGTATCAAAAATAAGAAGGTGAGTTTGAAAGCTCTGTTAGAAATGAAATAGAACTTTAGAAAAGGCAGCATTTTAATAGATTATGGCTGAGCCATTTCCAGAGTTGATGAAAGACATGGATCCTAACATTCAGGAAGGCCAATGAGTTAAAAGCAGGAAGTAACAGTGGTGTGTGTGCTGACTTTGAAATAAGTCAGTCAGAGAAAGACAAATATCATATGATTTCACTTATATGTGGAATTTAAGAAACAAAACAGATGAACATAGGGGAAGGGAAGGAAAAATAAGAGAAAGACCAGGAGGGAGGCAAACCATAAGAGACTTTTAACTATAGGGAATAAACTGACGGTTGCTGGAGGGTTGCTATGTGGGGGCATGGGGAATGGGCATTACCTGGGTGATGGGCATTAAGGAGGGCATTTGAAGTAATGAGCACTGAGTGTTGTACGCAGCTGATGAATCACTGAATTCTACCTCTGAAACTAATAATAGAGTATATATTAATTAAATTGAATTTAAATAAAAAATTAAAAACAAAAAACAGTTGTGTGCTGGACCTAGCTCATGTTGACTTGAAAGAGTTTATTGTTAAATTTTCCAGAATTTTTTTTTTAAAGATTTTATTTATTTATTTGACAGAGAGAGACACAGCGAGAGAGGGAACACAAGCAGGGGGAGTGGGAGAGGGAGAAGGAGGCTCCCCACAGAGCAAGGAGCCCGATGCGGGACTCGATCCCAGGACCCTGGGATCATGACCTGAGCCGAAGGCAGTTGCTTAACCAACTGAGCCATCCAGGCGCCCAAATTTTCCAGAATTTTATGAGCTGGTTGTTAACCACAGCATTATTTAAAATTAGATTATATAAATGCACAATCAAATAACATTAAAAACAAAGACATTAAATACTCAAAACTTACCACCTTCCTAATTATTCTGTTATATTTCACTATTATCTATGTTCTTGAGGTTATTTATATGAATTGTAGCTGTATCATAGAAATACAATATAATGGTGTACTACTGCATATTGCTTCTAATTCTGCATTCAGTGATGTTGTATTAATAGCCTGAATACAGCCATAATGGGCATTTTTACACTACACATATCAGCAAATGCTACAAATCAGGGACCAACTCACTGTTGGTTATCTAAACTTATGAAAGTGGTGAGAAAATGTTAATAATGCAGATTAAATTTAAAAGTGTCATGTTTGGAGTTGTTATTTTGTAACTAGTTAAAAATCTAGCTTATACTCCCTGTTTACAAGAGATGCTTAAAATATAAACACACAGGAAGGTGAAAATAAAGAGATGTAATTTGCCAGTCAAATGCTATCTGATAGAAAGCATTTATCCCTTTGTTTCTCTTTATTAATTTTAGAATCAATTTTCCAAGGTTCATAAAAATTCTGCTGGGATTTTGATAAGAATAACACTGAGTTTATAGTATATTTGATTTCCTAAATTGAATGTTCTCACCCATGACCATTGTATATTTTCCCACTTATTTAAGTGTTAAATGGCCTCAGTAATATGTTTTAATTTTCTCCATAAAGATTTTGCTTATCTTTTATTTTTCCTCACACCTTACAGTTTGTGTTTTTCTTGCAAATAATACTTGTTTTCTATTACATTTTCTATTTTTTCTTTTTAGATTTTTTTACTTATTTATTTGAGAGAGCAAGCACAAGCAGGGAGAGGGGCACAAGCAGGGGGGAGGGGCAGAGTGAGAGGGAGAAGCAAACTCCCCACTGAGCAGGGAGCCTGAGGCAGGGCTCATCCCAGGACCAAGGGTTCATGACCTGAGTCAAAGGCAGATGCTTAACCGACTGAGCCACCCAGGTGCCCCTCTATTACATTTTCTAATTGGTTATTGCTGGAGAATAGGACCTCCAATGATTTTTTTCCACGTTGATCTTGTATACAGCAACCTTGCCAACTTCCCTAATTTATTTTATTTTTTATTTTTTATTTAAATTCAATTAGCCAACATAACATCATTAGTTTCAGATGTAGAATTCAGTAATTCATCAGTTGCATATAACACCCAGTGCTCATCACATCATATGTCCTCCTTAATACCCATCACCCAGTTACTCCATCCCCCCACTCACCTCCCCTCCAGCAACCTTCAGTTTCTTTCCCATAGTTAAGAGTCTCTCATTGTTTGTCTCCCTCTCTGATTTCTTCCCATTTGTTTTTCCTTCCAATCCTCTATGATCCTCTGCACTGTTTCTTATATTCCTCATATAAGTGAAACCATGTGATAATTGTCTTTCTCTGATTGACTTAATTCTGTCAACATAATACCTCCTAGTTCCATCCATATCAATGTAAATGGTAAGATTACATCCTTTCTGATGGCTGAATAATATTCAATTGTATGTATATACCACATCTTCTTTATCCATTCATCTGTTGATGGACATCTGGGCTCTTTCCATAGTTTGGCTATAGTGGGCATTGTTGCTATAAACATTGGGATGCAAGTGCCCCTTCGGATCACTACATTTGTATCTTTGGGGCAAAGAGCCAGTAGTGAGATTGCTGGGTCATAGGGTAACTCTATTTTCAACTTTTTGAGGAACCTCCAGACTGTTTTCCAGAGTGGCTGCACCAGCTTGCATTCCCACCAACAGTGTGAGAGGGTTCCCCTATCTCCCCATCCTCACCAACATCTGTCCTTTCCTGACTTGTTCATTTTAGCCATTCTCACTGGTGTGAGGTGGTATCTCATTGAGGTTTTGATTTGGATTTCCCTGATGCCAAGTGACGTTGAGCATTTTTTCAAGTGTCTGTTGGCCATTTGGATGTCTTCTTTGGAGAAATGTCTGTTCATGTCTTCTGCCCATTTCTTGATTGGATCATTTGTTCTTTGGGTGTTGAGTTTGATAAGTTCTTTATAGATCTTGGATACTAGCCCTTTACCTGATATGTCATTTGCAAATATCTTCTCCCATTCTGTCAGTTGCCTTTTATTTTGTTGACTCTTTCCTTTGCTATGCAAAAGCTTCTTATCTTGATGAAGTCCAAATAGTTCATTTTTACTTTTGTTTCCCTTGCCTTTGCAGAAGATTCTAGCAAGAAGTTGCTCTGGCCGAGGTCAAAGTTGCTGCCTGTGTTTTTCTCTAGGATTTTAATGGATTCGTGTCTCACATTTAGGTCTTTCATTCATTTTGAGTCTATTTTTGTGTATGGCATAAGGAAATGTTCCAGTTTCATTCTTCTGCATGTGGCTATCCAATTTTCCCAACACGATTTGTTGAAGAGACTGTATTTTTTGCATTGGATATTCTTTCCTGGTTTGTCAAAAATTAGTTGACCATAGAGTTGAGGGTCCATTTCTGGGCTCTCTATTCTGTTCCATTGATCTATGTGTCTGTTTTTGTACCAGTGTCATACTATCTTGATTACAGCTTGGTAACAGAGCTTGAAGTCCGGGACTGTGATACCACAAGCTTTGGTTTTCTTTTTCAACATTCTTCTGGCTATTCAGGGTCTTTTTTGGTTCCATACAAATTTTAGGATTATTTGTTCCAGTTCTGTGAAAAATGGTGTTATTTTGATAGGGATTGTATTGGATGTATAGATTGCTCTGGGTAGCACAGACATTTTAACAATATTTATTCTTCCATTCCATGAGCATGGAATGTTTTTCTATTTCTTTGTGTCTTCCTCAATTTTTTCGTAAGTGTTCTGTAGTTTTCAAAGTACAGATCCTTTACCTCTTTGGTTAGGTTTATTCCTCGGTATCATACAGTTTTTGGTGCAATTATAAATGGGATCGACTCCTTAATTTCTCTTTCTTCTGTCTCATTGTTTGCGTATAGAAATGCCACTGATTTTTGTGTATTGATTTTATATCCTGCCACTTTGCTGAATTCCTGTATGAGTTCTAGCAATTTTGGGGTGGAGTCTTCTGGGTTTTCCACATAAAGTATCATTCATCTTCAAAGAGTGAGAGTTTGACTTCTTCTTTGCCAATTTGAATACCTTTTCTTTTTGTTGTCTGATTGCCGATGCTAGGACTTCTAGTATTATGTTGAACAGCAATGGTGAGAGTGGGCATCCCTGTTGGGTTCCTGAGCTTAGGGGAAAAGCTCTCAGTTTTTCCCCATTGAGAATGGTATTCACTGTGGGCTTTTCATAGATAGCTTTTATGATATTGAGGTATGTACCCTCTATCCCTACATTATGAAGAGTTTTAATGAAGAAAGAATGCTGTACTTTGTCAAATGCTTTTTCTGCATCTATTGAGAGGATCATATGCTTCTTGTCCTTTATTTCTGTAGTGTATCACATTGATTGATTTGCAGATGTTGAACCACCCTTGCAGCCCAGGAATAAATCCTACTTGGTCATGGTGAATAATCCTTTTCATGTACTGTTGGATCCTATTAGCTAGTATCTTGGTGAGAATTTTGGCATCCATGCTCATCAGGGATATTGGTCTGTAATTCTCCTTTTTGTGGGGTCTTTGTCTGGTTTTGGGATCAAGGTAATGCTGGCCTCAGAGAATGAGTTTGGAAATTTTCCACCCATTTCTAGTTTTTTGAAAGAGCTTCAGAAGAATAGGTATTAATTCTTCTTGAAATGTTTGGTAGAATTCCCCTGGGAAGCCATCTGGCCCTGCACTCTTGTTTGTTGAGAGATTTTTGATTACAGCTTCAATTTCCTTGCTGGTTGTGGGTCTGTTCAGGTTTTCTATTTCTTCCTGTTTCAGTTTTGGTAGTTTATATGTCTCCAGGAATGCATCCATTTCTTCCAGATTGCCTAATTTGTTGGCATATATTTACTCATAATATGTTGTCATAATTGTTTGTATTTCTGTGGTGTTTGTTGTGATCTCTCCTCTTTCATACATGATTTTATTAATTTGGGTCCTTTCTCTTTTCTTTTTGATAAGTCTGGCCAGGGTTTTATCTATCTTATCAATCCTTTCAAAGAACCATTTCCTAGTTTCATTGATCTGTTCTACTGTTCTTCTGGATTCTATTTCATTGATTTCTGCTCTGATCTTTATTATTTCTCATACCCTGCTGGGTTTAGGCTTTATTTGCTGTTCTTTCTCCAGCTCCTTTAGATGTAAGGTGGGGTTGTGTATTTGAGACCTTTCTTGTTTTTTGAGAAAGTCTTGTATTGCTATGTATTTCCTTCTTAGGACTGCCTCTGCTGCATCCCAAAGATTTGAACAGTTGTGTTTCCATTTTCATTTGTTTTTATGAATTTTTAAAATTCTTCTTTAATTTCCTGGTTGACCCATTCATTCTTTAGTAGGATGCTCTTTAGCCTCCATGGATTTGAGTTCGTTCCATATTTCCTGTTGTGGTTGAGTTCCAGTTTCAAAGTATTGTAGTCTGAAAATATGCAGGGAATTATCCCAATCTTTTGGTACCGGTTGAGACCTGATTTGTGACCCAGTATGGGACCTATTCTGGAGAATGTTCCATGGTCACTCAAAAAGAATGTTTATTCTGTTGCTTTCGGATGGAATGTTCTGAATGTATCTCTGAAGTCCATCTGGTCCAGTGTGTTATTCAAAGCCCTTTTTCCTTGTTGATCTTCTGCTTAGATGATCTGTCCATTGCAGTGAGTGTGGTGTTAAAGTCCCCTACTATTATTTTATTATTATCAGGGTTTCTTTAATTTTATTATTAATTGGCTTATATAACTGGCTTCTGCCAAGTTAGGAGCATAAATATTTATAATTGTTAAATCTTCTTGTTGAATAGACCCTTTAAGTATGATATAGTGTCCCTCTTCATCCCTTACTACAGTCTTTGGTTTGAAATCTAATTTGTCTGATATAAGGATTGCTAGCCCACCTTTCTTTTGATGTCCATTAGCATGATAAATGGTTCTCCACTCCTTCACTTTCAATCTGGAGGTGTCTTTGGATCTAAAATGAATCTCTTATAGACACCATATGGATGGGTCTTGCTTTTTTATCAAATCTGATACCCTGTGTCTTTCGATTGGGGCATTTAGCCCATTTACATTCAGATTACTTATTGAAAGATATGAATTTAGTGCCATTGTATTACTTGAAAAGGAACTGTTACTGTATATTGTCTCTGTTCCTTTCTGGTCTATGTTACTTTTGGGTTCTCTCTTTGTTTAGAGGATCCCCTTTCATATTTCTTGTAGGGGGTTTGGTGATCACAAATTCTTTTAGTTTCTGTTTGTCCTGGAAGATTTTTATCAGTCTTTCTATTTTGAATGACATACTAGCTGGATAAACTATTCTTGGCTGCATATTTTTCTCATTTAGTACCCTGAGTATGTCATGCCAGTTCTTTTTGGCCTACCAGGTCTCTGTGGAGAGGTCTGCTGGCAGTCTAATGTTTCTACCCTTGTATGTTAAGGACCTCTTGTTTTGAGCTGCTTTCAGGATTTTCTCTTTATCTCTGACATTTACAAGCTTTACTATAATATGTCAGGGTGTTGATTTATTTTTATTGATTTTGAGGGGGGTTTTCTGTGCCTCTTGGACTTGAATGCTTGTTTTCTTTCTCAGATTAGGGAAGTTCTCAGCTATGGTTTGCTCAAATATACCTTCTGTCCCTCTCTCTCTCTCATTCCTCTTACTCTTGGACCCCAAAAATTCTAGTATTTTTTGCTTTATGGTATCACTCATTTCTCAAATGCTCCCTTCATGATCTAGTAGTTGTTTTTCTCTCTTTTCCTCAGTTTCCTTACTTTCCATCATTTTGTCTTCTAGATCACTGAATCTCTTTTCTGCCACATTTACCCTAGCTGTTAAGAGTGTCCACTTTAGAGTGCATCTTAGTTAAAGCATTTTTAATTTTGGCCTGATTAGATTTTAGTTCTCTTATTTCTGTAGTAAGGGATTCTCTAGTTATGCTTTTTTCAAGTCCAGCTAGTATCTTTATAATCATTTTGAATTCTAGTTCTGACATCTTAATTATATCCATATCAATTAAATCTATGGCAGAGAGTATTACCTTTGGTTCTTTCTTTTTTTGTGAACTTTGCTTTCTAGTTATTTTGTCCAGAGAAGAATATATGAATGAGTGAACAAAATAAAAAATATTAGCCATGACCCCAGCGAAATATACACTAGACAAATCCAAAGAGATAGGAAACCAAAAAAAAAAAAGGATATAAGAAAGAATATAATCTCACAGGTGGACAAAATGGAGTGATCCAGTTGGTCCTAGGTGTATTTTGGTCTATTAGAAGACACTAAATCCCAAAATTGTAAAGAAAGAAAAACTCATATATATATTTTTATATATAAATATATATATATTTATATTATATATTAATATAAATATATATTATATATAAATAACTCATATATATAAATAACTCATATAAATATATATATAAAACCATATATATAAATAAAATTGAATAGTGAAAGGAAGCAAAAAATGAAGAATATAAATTATAAATGTAAAACTGAAAATTTAGAAAAGACTTAAAAAAGAGTTGATAAAATAAGAAACTAGTTGGACAGGAAAAAAAAAAGAAAAAGAATTTTAAATTGAATGACTAAAGAATCATGAGATGAAACCTCGAATTCTATATACTATTTTCCCCTAGTACAGGAGATTTCCATTCTGTGTGATCCATAAACTTGGTATTAGCCTGATATTCCTGCTGGTCTTCTGCAGGTGGGGTCTTTGATTCTCCGGTGTCTTTGCCTGGGTAGAGTTGCACTGCCCCTTGCCAGGGGGCCAGGCTCAGTGTAAGCTGCATCAGATTGCTCTATGTAGCTTTTGTTCCCTGAAGGCTTTCCCCTCAGCTTTAGAGGATGGAAAAAAAAATGGCAGCCACCCAATCTCCAGCCTCAGAGCTGAATTATCATGGCCCCTACACTTCAGTTCGCCCTCAGGAAAAAGTACTCAGTTACTTTTGTGTGTGCCAAACTCTGAAGACTCCTAAGGTGCAAACCTGCACCAATCCTCCTGGGTGGAGGAGGAGGGTCACTGTGCTTGCCTGATCCTGTGCACATCCATGCTGCTCCTAGTTTCTCAGTGCTAATGTCTTATCATACCAAAATGACAAATAGCTATTTCTTTTATCACACATATTTGGTCACTAAGATTTTGCTAATTGTTGACTTCAGTAAAAAAATGAAACATTTTTAATTATTAAAAGCCATACATATTTCTTTTACAATGTACATTTTATTTCTTGTCATTTATATTCACTCAAAACTCTAAGCAAGAACATCTATAATGCTTCATGAAGTATCTCTTAATTCTATTAAAGAATGAATGATGTTTAAATGGGTGGGGTGACATCAAGACAGGATCTTGGTTTCATTTCATTTAAAAGCTAATGCAGATAACAGAAACTGTATCCTAAAGCTGGTAGATCGGGTATCTTTTTTTCAGCACTTACCATTCAGACAGTAATGATGTTTGAGGGCATCTTAACCTAAACAAGTATTTAGCATTACATCTCACCTGGGTCAACAGTCTAGGGTATCAAAGTTAAACTGTGTTACTGTAAATTAATGGAAAATGTAACTGCACTTTGCTGAAAGATCAATGTCCAATAAAGGCTGCACAATAAAAAAAAAAAAATTGTATTTCGACATAATTGGTTTCCTTTGTAATTTTTCTTTTTATTTTGTGCACTTACAAACAATCTGAGAAGGGTGTCTATATAGAGACTTCACCAGGCTGCCAAAGGGTCCTCACAGAGGTTCTGCCACTTGTTGGGCCCCTCCTTGGAGAGTGGTTGCCCAGTTGTGCTGGGGTTCACAGTTATGGCAACACTGAGCTGAGAGCCCACTCCCAGGCTCACTGAATGTAGTCTGCTTCCCTGCTCCAATGCTTGGGAACTTTGCCACACTCGGGCACCCCCATTCTTTCTGTGACTGTGGGGATCCTGAGACCACACTGTCCCACCTAGGATTCTGCTCTCCTTCACCACCTGAGCATCTTTCAGGCAGTGGCATCCCTCACTGGAGCAGACTTTTAAGAGTTCCAGTTTTGTACTCCATTGCTATATCACTTTCCAGTAGCTGGCTTACAGAGGCTCCCTCTCCCTGTGGTTTGTCTTCCAATATATCCCCTTAGATTCACTTCTCCACACCTCCTACCTTGCAGAAAGTGGTCAATTTTCTATTTGCTGAATTGCAGCAATTCTTTTCTTAGATCTCAGGTTGAATTCACAGGTGTTCAGAATAATTTGATAGATATCTAGCTGAATTCAAGGGACCAGATGAAACTACGGTCCCCTACTCTTTCTGCCATCTTCCCTCCTCCAAGTAAAAACCCTTCCTTAATTTATTTTCAAGGCAAACTAACCTTAATACTGATTCTTGTTAATAACAATGTGAAAGTCTATAGACTAATTTCATTTATCATGGACACAAAAAATCTAGATAAAATAGTATCAGACCAAACCCAGTTGTTTAGTAAAATAATAACATACCATGAAAAAAATGTGTTATAATTCTTAATCTATAATGTGCATAAAAGTGGTTCTAGGAGCTTATTAAAAATTAAAATTCCTAAATTCTACTCAAGAAGATGCAATTAAGATGGAGTAAAAGTATCTGTATTTTAAGTCTCTCTTCTCCCCAGAGACCCCTAGGCAATTATAAATATGTCATTATGTGGGATGAGGACAAAATTTTAGGAAATATTGAAGAGGAGTTTGTTTTAAAAATGCAAAGTTTATTCATATTGTTAAATAAATCTCCATAATTCAATATATCAATAAAATAAAGGAGGAAAACCAACATACATTTTAAAAATTTAATAAAATTAAGCAGCAACAAATAATAAACTTAAAGATTTGGCATGTAATTATTTTTACCATTAAGACCAAGAAGCCAGGGAGGCTCACCAATATAAACCTACATTGTTTTGAGGTTTACTGCATACTGATGGGAGTGTGGAAGTCAGCTCTTGCCTACCTGATATTTAAGCTTACAACAAAGCTATTATAATTAAAATAGTATGGTGCTTGCAAAGGAACAATTAAGAAGGTGACTGAAACAGAATACAGCATTAAAAAATGGATCCAAAAAAATAAATGGGTGAAGGGGTTTAAGAGGTACAAATTTCCATGTATAAAATAAGTAAGTCACAAAAATAAAAATAAATAAATAAGTACCTATTATGTTATATAGTCAACATTCCAATTCAGTTGTGGTGTGTGGGGAGGTGATTAATGTTACATTTAATAAAGTGGTACTAGTAAAATGACAATCCATGTGGGCAAAGAAAAAACCCCTTTCATTATACTATAAAAAATGAATTTCAGGTAGATTTGATATCTAAATATAAAAAAATATATCATGAAAATATTCTAAGAGAGTACAGGAAAATTGATGTAAAATCAAGGTGGAATCATTCTGTTATAAGCCCTGAAACCATAAAAAGAATGACAGATTTAAAAAAAAATTTTTTTTGGAGAAGCTATAACATGCATACAAAAACAGCATAAATCCTAACTGAATAGCTGAAATGCTCCTGTAACCACCACCAGGTCAAGAAACAGGCTATTTCCCACTCCTCTGAAGCCCTCCTCAGGCTTCTTTCCGATCACTTCCTATTTCTACTGTCCTAAAGGCAGCCATTATGCTAATTTGCAATACTTCAGCTTAGTTTTGTGTGTTTTTAAGCTTTATGTAAATGAAACCATACATAATGGATATATTCGTTTCATTCTCTTTTCTTGTGCTCAATATGATGTTTGTGAGATTCATCCATATTTCTGGGTGTAGCTGTTGGTCATTCATTCCCAAAGCTTCACCAGTATTTCATTGTATGGCTGAACCATACTAGGCACTCCACTGATGAATATTTGAATGTTTCTAGTTTGGGAGAATTAAAAAATAATGCTGCAAGAACAACTTTGTCCATGTGTCTTGGTGTATACATGCATGCATTTTTATTAGGTATATACCCAGGAGTGGAATTATTAGGTTAAAAAGAAATTGTATGCTTGATTTTAATAGGTACGTCCAGTTTTCCAAAGTAGAAGTGCCCACTTATATTTCAATCAGCAGTGTATGAGAATTCAATTTGCTTCACATCCTTGCCAAAATGTGGTATTATGTCTTTCAAATTTTGGCCAAAAATGATTGATCTGACTACATAAAAGTAAAATATTTCTGTATAAATAGAAACATAAATGACACTTATTAATAAGGAAATTGTTTAATACTTCACATATATCCAAATTATAGACTAATAATATTGCTATGAAAATAAGTTAGATCTCTAGATATTATCTGGAAGTGATAGTCATGATATGTTGCTAAGAAAAAAAGGTATGTAGCAGAGTAGAAAAAAAAAATACCAATCTAAATCAAAACCAAACAAATGAAGACCTTCTTTATATTTGTGCATGCTTGCATGTATGAGTAAAGAGCATACCAAATCGTTATTATTTCTTATTTTCAGGGGCTTAGAAGAACCAAAGTAATTTTGATTTATTATAAGCCATATATCAATTTTGTAATTAAAATTCCGATTAAAAATTGGAAACAAAAACCAAACACCTGCAACAGAAACAGACAGTATACTAAGTATGAACAAGGCACTGCCCTGGATTTTGGTTATATAAAAATGAATGACAAAGAGTCCTTTAAAGGTTTATCACCTGGAGAAGGAGACAGATCGGTGGAGAGACTGCTTTTTCATTGCAGATTCAATTATTTCTGAGAGTTTAGTTAAAAAGATCACTTCTGTTACACCACACCAACCCTCTACCACACAATAAATTTGAATTTGTAATGATTCAGTGTCATTTGCCTTTCCTTGAATTACCTTGAGAGAGCCTTCTAAAATGAAAGGAATCTTGATTTCCTTCTCTTTTTCTTTTTCTTGATCCACTATCTCTGTTTTGCTCATTCCTTTGTTACCTATAACCAGAGAAAATTAAACTTCTTAGTAACTCTCTACAACAAAGTTTCATAGAAGTACCAAATTTCTGGATTATAGAGGATCTTAAGAATGGTGTTTTTGTTTTTGTTTTTAAATGTTTTATTTATTTATTCATGAGAGTCAGAGAGACAGAG
>NW_023270789.1:1692671-1974846 GCF_011800145.1 Mirounga leonina | reverse complement strand
AGGCAGACGCTTAACCATCTGAGCCACCCAGGTGCCCTGGATTATAGGGGATCTTAAAGGCTATCAAGTCCAACTCTCCATTCATTCATTCCTCACTCTTTCTCGCTGTCTCCAGAGTGGATGTCTGAAGTGGAACTGAGCTCCTCCAGAGATGAGGAAGTCACCATTGTCCTCGTCCTTGTTGTTGGTGGAAGCAGTGCATTCCATCCTCACTGTGTTGCGACCTTGAAGCTTTAATTGAAGTGGTCTCTCTCTCCCTACAGCTTTAACCTAATTAATCCTAGTTTAACCCCTTAAAAGACCACACAGAACAAATCTAACTTATATTGAAGCCCTGCTCTTGCCATTATAGTCGTTCCATTTTGAAGATTTTCAATTTTCCTGACTTAAAAGGTCTCAAACTGAATGCAATACCTACCAAGTGTGTTCCCATCCCAAACTGACCATTATCTGGATTTCCCCCAGGCATCTAGATGGTAATTAAGCTTTTGATTCTGTTCAGAAGCAGAATAAAGAAAAGGCAGTCAACCCACAATTTTTCCTGCTCATAGACAAGTGTGGCCCTAGACTCTATTGTGAGAGGGTGGCCCTACCTCTCTTTTTTATATACTCCCCATCCATCATTCCAGGCACTATCAGGAGGAAGCCCAGGCTGATGGATGGATTGATTATATAAGCATTTTGGTGGATGGTGACTGATTCATTACCAACTTGGCTTTCTAATTTTTATTTTATTTTATTTTATTTATTTATTTATTTTTTAAAGATTTTATTTATTTATTTGACAGACAGAGATAGAGCGAGAGAGGGAACACAAGCAGGGCGAGTGGGAGAGGGAGAAGCAGGCTTCCCGCGGAGCAGGGAGCCCGATGCGGGGCTATGACCTGAGCCGAAGGCAGACGCTTAACGACTGAGCCACCCAGGCGCCCCTCTAATTTTTATTTTAAAAATCAAGCCGGCACAAATTCCTTTGGTAATTTACAGAAGTTGCAAAATCTTTGGAAAATACATAGCTTTGCTTTTTTACGAGAAATCACTCTCAACTTTTGCTATCAGAAATAATGAATGTTATTAACATGGAAAACATTACCTATCATGAACCTAGTGAGATATCCCTATTTTCCAGACAAGTTCCCTCATTGCTTTACTTCTTTATCAAGTATCCTTCCTCTTTTTTTTTTTTCACCCTCTTTGCCTTCCCCAACAACATCAAAACCATGGAAATGAACAAAAATAAATGTATGTATTGATCCCAAATCCTGTCAAGTGCCTGTCAAAAGCCCCCAAGAATCCTTTTTCCCTTTATTTTTAGGTTCCTACCCCCAATTAGTCTTGGGACTCTTCTACTTGCTCTTCTAAGAAAGGTCTTGTTTTAATCTCAGTTTTGGAATCTATAAGTATTCTAATGGAGAGATACTGACTCTGAATTTGCCTCATATATTATCAATAAATCCTAGATAGCTGAACCTATCAACCCTGCCAAAATAAAGACATCTGGCATTTCCCTAACATTACATTTAATCTGCAGGACAGATCGAATATTCTAGGTCTGGCGGGAAGTGGCATCAATATAAGACAAATATTCCATTATCCCATCATCAACCTCATCATATTTGGAATGCAGCTATTCTATTTTTTAGAGAAAGTAAAGAGTCACAGAAATTTATAGGCAACTCTTTTTAAGTATCCAGTCTTGATTACATTAACAAATAGGAGGATGTCTTTGGACTTTACATGTAAGTTCAACCAGTTACTTACTTTTAGATTTTTTAACAGCATTAATTTTGCCAGGAGAAGTGATTTTGGCACCAGCAGATTTCAATTCCAGCTCAGCCTTCGTCCTAGCGATTTCCTCAGCCATTTTAGATTCCTGATATATGGCTTCTTCTTTTACGATCCAATCTTGAATGGATTTTGCCACAAGTTCCAAATAATTCCTTTAAAAAAAGCAAAAAAGAGCAAATGACAATTGAGTTACTATTAATTATAATCAATCAATACTAAAGATACCAACTGTGCAAATGAACTTTTCAAAAATGAACTGATCCTAAATTGCCCATGTAACAAATGCAATAGACTCAGATATATCCTAGATGTAATTTGTACAAAGTAGTCAAATACAAATATCCAGTGAGCATATGAAAAATGCCAACTTCATCCACAATTAAAGACATACAAATTTAAAAATGAGATGTTTCCAGCCCAGCAGAAGATTAAAAAATTTGATACTCTCAACACTGTTAACTGGAGAGTAATATGGTGCAATCTCTTTTTAAGGAAATTTTATAGCATAATAGAAACTCTTTTAATTGATGACAGCTAATGACTCACTGGATTAATTGAAATGCTCCAGTCTTTCTATAAAACTTACTGGACTGCAAATTTCCACACCCTAAATACTGTGCCCTACACTGCTTGTGCACTTAGGCTCACACCAGCCAGTTGTTCACCAGGAGTAGGTCATATCTGTTCCCAAACTCATTCATTCTATTTATGCTGATGATTGTACTTATTTTTAATGAAATATTATGTATACTTATATGAATGTCCTGAGAGAGTTATTTCTGAGGAAATAATTTGAAATATTTAGGTTTGACAATCAAGATTAGTTATTGTCAAATTGTGTGAAAGTAAGGCCTAAGGCTTGAAAAATAAAATTAGAGGGATTCTATACTCAGGTTATTTCACAATTTTCTTTCATTCTTGATCCCTTTTAAAGAAATAAACTGAAAACTGTAGACTATGAGTTATGGGTATGCAACATCTTCATTGGGAAGGGAAAAGACATCTCAAACTCAACCTGTTCCCAAACTGACTGATCTTCCTCTCCAAACTGCCCTGTCAAGGTCAAGCCTTTTGGCATCTCAGCTGATGGCAAGTCTATACTTCTAGTTGATCAACCCAAATGCCCTGAAGGCATCCTTGACCACGCTTATTTTCTCATACTCCCCTTCCAATCTGTTGGGAGACCCAAATAATTTTTTAAAACACATATTTAAAATACATTCAAAATCTAATCACTTCTCACTTACTTCACTGTTATTTTCCTGGTTTAAGCCACCATCACCTCTTGCTAGGATGGCTGCAGTAGCCTCCCAACCAGTCTCCATGTCCCTACTCTTGACGCCCTGTAGTCTATTCTCAACAGAGTCACCAGAGAGATTCTTTTCATTCTTAAGTCAGATCATGTCTCTCTCCAGTTCAGAACCTTTCAATGAGTCTGCTTTTCAAACAAAACCTAGAGTTCTTGCTATTTTTCTATGATGAGGGAACACAGCTAAATCAGTATTCAAATGAGATGACAAAATAGACAATATTTCAGCATGCAATGATTCAGGAATTCACCAGCCACAGATACGTTCTGAAAGAATTACTCACAAATGTACTCCAGCTGCATTGAAAAAATAAATTCAAGAAAGAAGACAACATGGGATATAAATAAAAGGGCTGAGGAAAAAAACAGTACAATTTGTAATTAAATGTAAATAATTATTTGTGTTACTTGTCTGTGATTAAAAAATATTACTTAATAATTGGAAATAAAATTTGGAAATAAAATTTCAAAATGGAGGTAGGCTATTAGTTGGGAGTAAGTGGAAATATGTTAAAAATTTTAACATTTTCTGTGAAATGATATTAATACTCATTAACTCCAATTTTGATATAAAATATTTAAATATCTGATTTAAAAGGATAACCTCTAGAAGGATATAAATAGAATGTATAACTTTAAAAACATCACACACTAAGAATGAACTAAAAATTCGATCTAACAAAAGGAAGAAAAGGGATTATTAATCCTAAAGTAGAAATATGCTTATTAAATGCTAAGAATGAGGCCAAAGACATTATTGATAAAAATAGAAGTGAATAGATTAATTCTTTAAAATACAAAGTTTTAGGGGCACGTGGGTGGCTCAGTGAGACAGACATCTGACTCTTGATTTTGGCTCAGGTTGTGATCTCAGGGACATGAGATAGAGCCCCCGTTGGGCTCTGAGCTGGGCATGGAGCCTGCTTAAGATTCTCTCTCCCTCTGCTCCTCCCCCAATACTTCTGTGCTATCTCTTTCTCTCTCAAAATAAAATAAAATAAAATAAATAAAATAAAATAAAATAAAATAAAATAAAATAAAATAAAATAAAATAGGGGCACCTGGGTGGCTCAGTTGGTTAAGCATCTGCCTTCAGTTCAGGTCATGATCCAGAGTCCTGAGATCGAGTCCCATATTGGTCTCCCTGCTCAGCAGGGAGTCTGCTTCTCCCCCTCTACCCTTCCCCCCTGTTCATGATCTCTCTTTCACTGTCTGTCTCTCTCAAATAAATAAAATCTTTAAAAAAATGGGTGCCTGGGTGGCTCAGTTGGTTAAGTGTCTGCCTTCGGCTCTGGTCATGATCCCAGGGCCCTAGGATTGAGTCCTGCATCAGGTTCCCTGCTCTGCAGGAAGCCCGCTTCTCCCTCTCCTCCCAGCTTGTACTCTCTCACTGTCTCTCCTACTTTTTCTCTCAAATAAATAAATAAAATCTTTAAAAAAAAGTAAATAAAAAATAAAAAATAAAATAAAATATAAAGTTTTAAAATATTGTTATTAATTATTACTAAAATCTTTTAAAAGACAGAGGATCTCAGAGTAGCTGAAAAAATCCAAGCTGATATTTAAAAGACATTTAGCTACAAATCAAAATGATGCAGAAAAATAAAAGGGTGGCAGATGGCTGGCTAGGAAGCCGGAAAAGGTCCAGATCCTTGATGACTCTGGTGAGTAGCTGCACTATCCCCGAGACACTGCCCAAGTCCAGATTTCTCACTACAGAAGAAAAATAATCCCCTTATTAGTTTAGCCACTGTAGTCAGTTTTCTATTAATATTGTGAAACATAATTCCTAGTTGACACATAAAATGATTGAGAAAGTTATATCAGTAATTTTTTTATATAAAAGAGACTCCAATCAAACATGGTGAAATTCAAGGTCAAAAGCATTCAAGGGAACAAGAGGGACATTTTAAAATGTTGCTAAAACTTACAATGCATTAAGAAGAATGCTTCTAAAAATACAGATTCAAAAATAAATTTAAACATACACACAGATACACACAGTACACGTGCAAAACTGACAGGAGAAACAGACAAAATTATAATCATAAAGACAGACACTAATACATCTGTCTCAGGAATGGACATTTGAACATGAGAATAATGTTTGATTTTATTCTAACAGACATCCAAAATCCAAATGTCATGCATGAAGTTGCAGAACAATGTAAATTACCAAAAGTAATTGAAGAAGAAATAGAAATCCTGAATAGAAGATTAACTTTAGAAGAACTGCAAAGGTTGTAGATAATCTGTTCTTCATCTTTTCACACTATCATCTCTCCCATTGGGCCCTGCCATCCAGCCCCCAAGGAGCCACTATCTCTAAATGGTTTTCCATGTGAAGTGTTCCTACCCTTCCCAAAATAATGCACTATATTATGTAAGCTGTATATGTAAGCAAAGGATTAGCACAGGACCTGTTTCCCCAGTTATTCTGTAAGTCCATTCTCTATCTTTCTGTATCCTTTTAAGCTAAAACAATGCTGTACAAATAATAAATACTGGATATATATTAACCAGCAGTGAAAAAAATAATGAAATATTCTCATCATTACTGAGAAGGGAGAAGAAAGTTTAAGATCATGAAGAAATAATTAAGGAGCTTGGAAGAAAAAAAAAATCACTGATTCTTAGAGATCTCAGTTTGCTGAGCGACTGGCTGTGTGTTGATAAGTCACTCAGTTGCCCTACTTTTGAGTCTTCCCCAGATCAAGTGGAGTTACCCAAAATCAGCATGCAGAATGTCATGTTTTATAGTTTCTACTTGAAATCTTTCAGACGCAGTTTTATTAGAACCTAAATAAATCAAGTGTAAGGTAATAGTATCCTCATTAGACTTAACTGGTCCAGGAATGATGACTGTCTTCTTTAGTGGTATAGCTTGGTGCTTATCACAGTGGCTGGTACGTCTCAAACATTCAACTTGGTGAACTAAATTGAAGTTTTCTTTGACTTGAACCACCTTGCTTAGACTAAGGAACTAAAAACCAAGTAACTAAGTAACTAACAAGCTAACTAAACTAAGATAGCTATTAACTAAACTAAGTTGGTTACCTGAATCCAACATTGGAGTGAAGAGCAATATTCCAATGTTCACAATGCATATGTTGTATATTCATTGGATTATGAAAGACTAAAAGTAGAGAGTTGTCCTGGGTATGGTAATAAGAATCAATCCACCTGTATTGCTGGCTGGCTTCTTGAAGAACCTGAAATCAAAATATTTGCATTGTTGTGCACCCCCCCCACCCCAGAGGAAGGGTCTCCTGCTAGGGCATATCTCAGCCCCCTATCTTCCTCTTTTTATTTCTACACTGTTAGTCTCACTGTTCGTGAGAACATAAGTGGTAGATTTTTTTTTTGGAGCTGAATTCAGCAACTCTTATAGGAAAACAGATACTAGGTTCCAGGCATAGAGGAATTTGCTCAAATGTTTTTTTATTAAGGCTAGGGAATAATAATTAAGTCAAGCAGTTATTTAACATTTCCCATACCGTCAAACAGATCATTTCATTTTATCATCATTAAAATCCCCAGATCAATAGGTACAATTATTTTTCCCATTTCAAACTACTAAAATCCTAATTTTTTAGTGGAAATTGGGGCTGCGAGAGGATAAGAGATTCATCCAACAACACAGCTCATAAGTTCTAGGGCCAGTGCTCACATCAGTCCAAGTGTCACCATTTTTGCATTCCAAAGAGTGCTCTCCACTATACCAAGCTGTAGTATAGAGAAACGAAGTGAGTAGTCTTTCTCACACATACTGTTCCAAATGACTTCTACCCCTGGCCTTTTCTAAAACATTCCACCCTCAGCATGCCCTGCAATTGCAGCTACCAATAGAGGGGCAGAGAGGGCAGGCACACTTGTGTCCTGCTTCCATTTCACTGCTAATCAACATAAGGAAACATGGTCACAGGAAAATAAATTAGATAGCTGTGGGTTGTTGTTTTGTTTTCGTTTTCAACATCAATCTCATGTAGGAACTTTCACTTTTCTACTCTTTGGGTGATCTGAAGTCATAGAATTGCACATCATGTTAGGAAAGGACTGTTTTACTTTTGCTTTCAATTTTACACTGGTAGCATTACCAAAATAATACATTGACTTCCCCAATCTAGTCCCCTGTATGAGAGTCTTTATGGAGTGGCATTTAAACTTTTACATCTGTTCCCTGAGAAGTAATACCAGAAATACACATGTGGTGAATATTTTTGCGTGAATTGCTTTTGTTTGTTTTTGTTACAGAGGGTACTATCCGTTACTTATTTTTTGGAAAAGCAAATTCCTTTTAGACTTTAAACCCCCAAACCAAATATGTTCATTTCCGATGAATATATATCCTTCTTTCCATTAGAGAGCTCTACAAAATTTGTTTTCATATTTACTTCGGCTGCTAGAATTTACAGCACTAAGTTTCTCAGAGTTATAGTTGCTCTCAATCAGTGCTTAACAAGTTTTCATATAATATCTTTCCTCTCCTTTTTTTTACTATCTGGCTTTTACCTATTAGTCTATATTAATATTGGTGGTGCCATAATAATAGTTTTTTTTTAATTAAAAATAAACACATACTTATTGCAGCATTATTCACAATAGCCAAGATACAGAGGCAACTGGGTACCTGGGTGGCTCAGTTGGTTAAGTGTCTGCCTTCAGCTCAGGTCATGATCCTGGGGTCTTGGGATTGAGTCCTGCATAGGGCTCCCTGTTCAGCAGGGAGCCTGCTTCTCTCTCTCCCTCTGCCCCTCCCCTCTGCTCAGGCTCGTTCTCTCTCTCAAAATAAATAAATAAATAAAAATCTTAAAAAAAAAGATATGGAGGCAACCCAAATGTTCAACCATAAGTGAATGGATAAAGAAGATGTGATATATATATATAGATAGATATAGATATACATATATAGATATATATAAATAAATATATAATGTATACTATATATACAATACTATAGTATATATACTATATATACAATTAAATATATATTTATTGCATATATATATAATTAAATATTACTCAGACATACAAAAGATTGAACTCTTGCCATTTGCAGTAACATGGATGGATCTGGAGGGTGTAATGCTAAATGAAATAAGTCAGTCAGAGAAAGACAAATACCATATGATTTCACTCATATGGAGAATTTACAAAGCAAAACAAATAAACAGAAAAAAGAGACAAACAAAAAAACAGATTCTTAAATACAGAGAGAACACTGGTGGTTACCCAGAGGGGGGGTGGGTGGGGGGATTAAGAGGGCACTTACTCTGATGAGCACGGAGAAATGTATAGAATAGTTGAATCATTATATTTTACAGCTGAAACTAATATAGCACTGTATGTTAATTATACTTCAGTTAAAAAAAAATACCTACTATGTGGCAGGTACTGTGTAGGTTCTAGGAAAACAAAAGTGAACAAAAGAAGATTTTCCTTTAAGATCTGATTAAGATTTTTATAGATCATCCTGGATTCAAAGACATATCCTAAGAAGATGAAATTGATGGAGTATCTATCTGATACATAGAATGGATTGGGCAAGAGCAGAAGTGGGGGTTGACGATTAGGAGGATCCTACGGCAGAACAACAGGATGGTAGCTGGACTGACGTATCAACAGTGGAGATGGTGAGGAGCTTTGATGGCATCCAAGTGTGATGATGGATCAGACATGCAGGACACAGGAAAAGCTGAGATAAAGGATGACTCTTAGCCTTTTGGCTTGAAGGTGATACTTTCTGAGATGGGTGAGGAGAGAAACATGCTTAGGTGGGAAAATTATGAGCTTCATCTGAGACACTGAGGCTGAGATGCCTGTCAGAAATTCAAGTGGAATTTGGAGTTAGGTATTCTAGTGTGGAACTCAGAGAGAAATCATTTGGAAGATAAAATTTTAGGAGTCATTAGCATTAAGTCATATATATAGATGAAATCATCACAAGAATGTTTACAGTAGAGAGAAGATGGTTCAGGGCTGAGACTCCAGGCATTTCGATATTTAGACATTAGGTCCACAAAATTTCAAACAGAGCACTGAGGAGAAGTATAGTATGGCATCTTGGAAACCGAGAGTGAGAAGTATTTCACAGTGAAGTGACCAGCTCTGTGATCTTGTTAAAAGGTCAAGGAAGATGAAGAAAGATAAATGTCCATTAGATCTGGCAGGACAGTGATCATGAAGCTTCATGGAATGGTGAGGACAGAGCCAAGCTGAAAAAAAAATAAAGTCTGAAATAAATGTCCAGTTAAAGATGAAAGATTAAACACATGTGCTTCTTGACACCTCACTAAAAGAACAGTAAAATTTTTGGGTTTTAATATCATGAAATTGAGGGTCACAGGAGAGGAGACAAAGACAACACTTTAGAAGCTGGAAAGCAGAAGGATAAGGGATAACTGACAGCAGACATAGAAAACCAAATTCTAAGGTTAATTTCCCAGAGGTTAGAAGTAAACTTACTTGTGTGCAGAAGTGCAGAAAGGCTCAAGAAATGGCAGTATTAGGTACCTCTGAGAGTGGGGAGAAAGTGGCACTGAAAATAGGAAGATTAAAATATTTTTAAGAAGCTATTATGACCCCCAGAAGCCCTTGACGATTCTGAGCAATGGGGTGGCTGCCCATCTCCCCCATTTGCAGACAAAGGGAGGATTATTACCTACAGAATGATGCAGTGGATTCAAAGAAGGGGACCCTAGGCACTGCCAAGGGAGAGATGTACTACAGAAAAAAAAGGAATTTCATAAAAGTATAAATTGATGTCCAAGAAATATAAGGTGACCTATGTGTGTAATTCTAAATTTTATAGTAGTCACACTTCAAAAGTAAAAAGAAACAGGTAAAGTTAATTTTAAAAATATATTTTGTTTAACCCAATCTGTCAAAAATATTATCATTTCACTATGTAATCAATATAAAAATTGTTAATGATATATATCACCTTTTTTCATATTAAATCTTTGAAATTTGGTATATATACTCATACCAAGTATATAGGATATACATTGTAATATATATGATAATAAGTTATATATATTATATTATATAAGTTTTATATATATATATACAGTATAGCAAACTTACAGAGCATCTCAATTTGGACCAACTACATTTCAAGTATTTGGAAGCTACATGTGACTAGTGGTTACCACATTGAACTATGTAGATCTAGAGGTTGAATGGCAAGGAGCCTAACTGCCTTCCCCGGCCCCCAACAGCTCCCAAATCCCTGACAGATAAATAATGTCTTTCGGTTAGGATTTTAGGATTTTTTCCCCTGGAGAATCTAAATGGCTTAAGAGTATAGACTAATACACCAACACTGATGGGTCTCCCAAGGAAACCACCCAGCCAAATATCCCAAAATGAAATCCATTTATTGACAAATAAATGGCCCTGAGCTCATGCAGCACTTCCTATGATATTTTTAGTGTCTCATTATTAACATGAACAAAAGGGCAAATGTCATTAGGTATTACACTCTAATATGAAAAATGAAGACCCCCGCAAAAAAAAAAAACCCAAAAAACTTGAGAAAAAAACAAAATGAACTTGAGGAAAAAGAGACAATGCAGGGAGAAAACACTAAGACTTCAAAGGACTTTAACATTCTCACAGAGATGAGAAGATATGGTATCAGGGAATGTGAACAAGATGCTATAAAAAGGTAATTTGCAATTATAAATAGAACTTTAGGAAATTAACCATGATGATAACAGAAAAAGAAGGCTCAGTAGAAGAACTGGGTGAAAGCTGAGCCATATCTCCGGAACAAGAAGGCAGGTATTGGAAATTAGGAGAGGAAAAGTAAGCAAATTGGAAGTTCAGTCCAGGAAGTCCAGCACTAGAATAACAGGAGTTCCAGAAAGAAGGAAGAGAAAAAATGGAAAGGAGATGATGATCAGAGAAATGACTGTAGAACATTTCCCAGAATATAAAGACAGGAGTTTCTGGATTGTACCAGGCTTACCAGTATGATACTTGGAAAGAGAACCAGCAACAGGAAACCAAGAACACTGGAACAAACAGAAGATCTTAAAATCTTCCAGAGAGCAGAAAATAAACAGACTCGAACAACTGATCAGGAATCAGAATTTCATTTTTATTTTCTCAAGGACAATCCAAGAAGCTAGAACACTACTGAGGAATGGCTTCAAATTTTCAGGGAAAATGTCTTCTAACTTAGCATTTTATATAAATGTCACTCAGATGTAAGGGTAGAACTAAGATGTTCTCAAACATCCAATGCTCCCCAAATTTACCTGCCATCTATTTTATTTTTTATTTATTTTTTATTTTTTTATTTTATTATGTTATGTTAATCACCATACATTACATCATTAGTTTTTGATGTAGTGTTCCATGATTCATTGTTTGCGTATAACACCCAGTGCTCCATGCAGAACGTGCCCTCTTTAATACCCATCACCAGGCTAACCCATCCCCCCACCCCCCTCCCCTCTAGAATCCTCAGTTTGTTTCTCAAGTCCATAGTCTCTCATGGTTCGTCTCCCCCTCCGATTTCCCCCCCTTCATTTTTCCCTTCCTACTATCTTCTTTTTTTTTAAACATATAATGTATTATTTGTTTCAGAGGTACAGATCTATGATTCATCAGTCTTACACAATTCACAGCGCTCACCATAGCACATACCCGCCCCAATGTCTATCACCTAGCCACCCCATCCCTCCCACCCCCCCCACTCCAGCAACCCTGTTTGTTTCCTGAGATTAAGAATTCCTCATATCAGTGAGGTCATATGATACATGTCTTTCTCTGATTGACTTATTTTGCTCAGCATAATACCCTCCAGTTCCATCCATGTCATTGCAAATGGCAAGATTTCATTCCTTTTGATGGCTGCATAATATTTCATTGTATATATATACCACATCTTCTTTATCTATTCATCTGTCAATGGACATCTTGGCTCTTTCCATAGTTTGGCTATTGTGGACATTGCTGCTATAAACATTGGGGTGCACATACCCCTTTGGATCCCTACATTTGTATCTTTGGGGTAAATATCCAGTAGTGTAATTCCTGAGTCATACGGTAGCTCTATTTTCAACTTTTTGAGGAACCTCCATACTGTTTTCTAGAGTCCTGCCATCTATTTTAATTCAGGAAGCAACTAGAAGAGATAGTCCCCTACAAAAGGAGAGTAACCCGAGAAAGAAGATGACATGGGGTTCAGAAGCCTGAGTATCTGGCTGGAAAGAGAGGCCAAAGCTGTGGCCAGGATGACAATAAAGAAAACTGCCAGGTCCACAGCCGCGAAGCAGGCCTGGAGGGCTAGTGGGAGTTCAGAACATATGGGAGAGAGGTGGCTTAGATAGTAAAACTGATAGAATGCCCGTTAGGTTTGAATGTATTGAGAGGAGATTTTACTCTTTGGTAGAGAGCGTGGGGGTGAGTAATGACAAATGCGTAGTAAACTACACAAATGAAGAAAATGGGAAAACAAACTCTGGGGAAAACAAAAATTAGTATCAAAAAGGGAAATGTAATCATAGGGTATTTACATGGTTCAGCTATGAATAAATAACATTTATTCAAATGAAATATATATTGAATATTGGTCTAACCAAAAATGATGATATGGTTAACAGTGTTAGCAGATGGCAAGAAGTGCTCATGTGTGTGTAGGAGTGTATGAGTGAGTGTGTACTTGTTTGCGTGTGTGTGTGTGTGTGTGTGTGTTGCATGGGGGTTGGCAGAGCTGTTTTCTCAAGAGGGAATCAATTGATGATGATGCCCAACCAAAACTAAAACTAAACTTACTGAGTTAAGTAACACCAGAAATAGGTAAATAGGTAAATAAGTAATTAGGTAAATAAATACCTTGAAGGTTTTTACCTCTGGAATTTAAGCATAGGGGTGGGAGAGAGCTGCTATTTTTTGTAAGACTCTATATAGAACTTTTTGGCTTTAACAATATGTGGATGTAAAACTTTGATATTGGTAAGATTAAAACTAAAAAAGATAAAACAAAAATTAGTATGGGTTTTTGCATAAAACATGTAAACAGAAAATGTACGATTCCTTGTTTTTTTTCATAGTGGTTAAGAGCACAAGTTCTGGGGCCAGATTTCTTGGGTTCATATCCTGCTTCTCTCACTCACCAGCCAGTGACCTTGGGCAAAAGTTACTGCTGGTCAAGTTGTCTCAGTTTCCTATGATTTACATAGTTTCTATTTTATAGGATTGTTGCAAGGATTAAATGAGCAGATAACACTTACAAGCCATTGCTAGCATATAGTTAAGTGCTCAATAAATGCTAACTATTGCAGGTTCCATTGACCTGTTAACTGTATCAGGTCAATACTTTGGTGCCTGGGTGCCTCAGTCAGTTGGGCATCCAACTCTCAGTTTTGGCTCAGGTCATAATCTCAGGGTCCTCAGGCTCCATGCTCAGTGGGGAGTCTGCTTGAGATTCTCTCTCTCCCTCTTCCTCTGCCCCTCCCCCTGTTCTCTTTCAAATAAATAAATCAATCTTAGAAAAAAAAATACTTCTAAATGCAGTGAAAACTTAATAGAAAGGATAGGCAATATGGGAAAAATAAGGTTGCTGTCAGCTTGGGAATAAATTCCTTTTATAGCTGAAGTAAATGGGAATATTGATCAGAACGAGATCTGAGAGAGTGACCTAGAAGTGAACTGTTCTAAATCACCCCATGACTCCCCAAACCTGTCCAACCGTCTCCTAGAGACTCACGGTTCATTAATACCTGAAGCAGAACTTTCGGTTTAAAATGTTCAGTGAAACTCCAGTCCATTAGACTGCGTTGTTGCGTTTTCTTTATGTCCTCTAACTTGGCTTCCACAGTCATCTTCTTGGGTTTCTAAAAAAATCACAGGAGTGCAATTTCAGCTTTAATTTGTGCAAGTCCAAATGGAGCCCTCTTGGACTCCATCAACTAACCAGCACGCAGTCCATCTAATTGGGGAAATCTGCATATGTATAAATCCATATGGCAACATTTTAGGAGAACTGCTGCCAGAAAGAGTATGCCTTTGAGTTTTTTTTTTTTTTTTTATGAGCAACATAATCTAAATATTTTTATTGTTAGGTTATACTCTTCTGAGTCCTGTTAGCAATTATAGGCAGGTTTTCTGAACTCACTTCAAGACAGCATTAGTTCTACATGGCTGTATGGTCAGCAGGTGTTTGTGAGGTTGCCAAGCCACACTGTCTAGAGAGGAGCATGGAGCTTGGAAGTTTTGCTTAAGCCGCTAGTGAAATTAACTCCTTTTTCTCCAGTTGGAGCTAGTCTGGGTATGTCTGAGCAATCCCCCTCCTTCTCCTGCTGAACATCTCCTTTGTGTGTGTGTGTGTGTGTGTGTGTTTCTCACTCTGGGTTACAGTTTTTTCAGATCATCTTACTTGTATTTACACTTTTAGCAAAACAATTCCTTACCTTTTCAAGAGGCTCAGCCTTTGTGACTCCTTCATCTTTGATCTCATTGTTCGTGGTCTGTTCTGTAAATCAAAGACACCAACATCCAGTTGTGTTTGGGCTTTGTTCTTGCCTTTGTCAGTGCTGTGCCTTTTTGCTGCCCATATGATCTATGTTTCTGTGCTGAAAAGGTAATTCCTGAAAGGCATGTTTCATGCCTCCAAAAAGGTGTTTGTGTCAATAATTCTAAATCAGTGTCTACCTAGAAAAGTTATACTGAACCCTTTGAAAAGAACTCAGCTTCCTATATGATGCATTCCTAAATCATATCAGATATTCTGCCCTATCTCCCTCACTTCTAAAAATGTACCTTTATGAGTTGCAAATACTCACTGATTAAACTATAGCTCTTGTGATTCTGAATCTCTCATATAGAAATGGTTAAACTATATAGCATATTCCAAGTTTGACCACAGAAATGGAGTGGGTGATGAATCTTGTGGTAACATATTTGTGATGTTACTGAATAGCTGAGCCAACTTGGCCTTTTATCACCCTTAGAACAACAGCAAATTGATCCCTACATAGTCATATATAAAATGGTTCCACCTTCACTCTCCAAACACATCCCTTTCACTCTCCTTTGCTCATTCCTCTCCAGACTCACCAGGTTGCTTGCTGTGTCTTAAAGTTTTTGCACTTGTTTTTCTTTCTTACATGCTTTGCTTTTAGATAATCACCTGGTTCAAACACTTCATCCACATCGTTGCTCAAATGTTACCTCCTCAAGAGCCTTTCTGCCTTTTACCCTGTTTTATTTTGAATCATAGCATTTACTAGTGCCTAATATTTATTTGTTTGTCTACCTCTCCATCTCAATGTGAATTCCTAGAGAATAAGAACTTGATCCTGTTTTCTATAACTGTACCCTGAGCACCCAGCACGTGGGAGAGATTCAGTACATTTTGTTTTGCTTGAATGAGGAAACTCTACATCACATAATAAAACTGGAAATGTATGTAAAGCTATAGAGAGAGCAGAACTGTGGAAGAAACGCAAAACAAAAGCTTGTTTTAGGGTAAGCATTAGATTCAACTTCATTTTTGGCAAAGAGAACCATAGCTGCACTTCTAGAGGGTGTAGTTAATTGCATCTACCAAGGATAGGCCAATGTTTCTCTTTCTTTTAGGAGCATAGCTAGTTATATTTTCGCTACTGGTTTCATCTTGCCTTGGGCTGGTGAAGGTGACAGCAAGAATGTTCCATTTTGATTTACAGGAAAACTATAAAATCAATTCAGTTCAGTATTTATATAAATATATCTACTCAAGAGAAAACTCAGGCCAACTATAACTCTAAATAGACCATGATGTCCCATGTGTCCTTGAAGCAACTGATATGAAATCTGTGGAATAAAAATTATTCTATTCTGTGGTCTGCCAGATTTCCGGGAGATTTGATATTCCCTCCTGTGTTTAAGGATCTAGCAGAAAAAGTCTCCAGTTTAGAAAATGTGTTCTAAAAAATTGTGCATCAGTTATTTTGTCAAAGGAAAGAGCACTCTAAAACTAATCTGAACTCTTCATTTAAGAGTACAGTAAAAATCATTTTTTCTTTCTTTCTGATTCTGCCTTCAACCGCATAATCCTGTGACAGTGTGATTCAGTAGTTTTTGACACATCTGGAAATGGATGCTTTCTCATCCCTTTGAAAAACAGCTTTCCTAATCTGTTTTACTTTAGAGATAACAAGATCCCTCTGCAAAGCAGTTACTTTATTAAAAAAACACCCAACAAGCATAAAGGGCACATCTAAACCTATAGCCTCACGGTTATCAACTCTCAGGTTTTTCATAAATATCCAATAGGCCCTGTCAAGTTCAAAAACAGTCTCAGATGGAAATCCAGTGTTTGGTAAGAAAAGCACAAATATTTAGTCCTTCACATCCAGGAACAGGTTTTTATATGTATTTGATGCTAAGATGGTTGTGCAGGAAATACATGGACAATTTCTGCTTTGCTTAAAATGATTTCAAGTGGCTGCTTTAGAAATATGATTCAGAGTTAGGGGGAAAATGCAAGATCAACAACAACAAATTTCCTTAGACGTTAACAGCCACAGTGAAATACCAAGGCTCAGCCACCCTCCCCTGTCCAACTGTAAGAGTTCCTTGATGTGGATCAACATACATCATATAGGATCCCTTATTGGTTGTGGGGGCTTAGTTCTTAAGATTGCTCAGCCTCTAGGATATACTATCCATTATAGCATTTTTAGCCCTGACAATTTAGAGTTGCTCTAACCATCTATTTTCCACCAGGATCTGGAATGCCAATTTACATGGTTTGACCACCAGGTGGCAAAAGTTGCCTGAGGAAAACTATACACCAGTTGCTCTAAAGAAAAAAACAAAATACAAAGAAAAAAATCTCAGGCCTTATATCTCTCCTGGCTTATTCTGGATCCACATGAACACAAAGTGACTTCTTTGTCATATATTTACATTCCCACAGGATGCATAATAGCATAACATCCCAGGTTAACTTATTTGGCTTAATTATTTTTGTGAGCTTGGCTAATAGGTAAGGGACTTAGAGAAATAGGGAATCAACCCTTTTGGTAACAAAATCAGGTTAAGTATCAGCATGAAGAAGAGACGATGAGTATGACTAAACCACTAGACAAGGAGTTTCTGGGACTGAGGAAGCCACAAGACACAGTGGAGGAAGCATTGGTTTGGAGTTAGCTCTCTTTTGGAATCCTGACTTCCTACTCGTATGTAGTTGAACAAGTCGCTTAACCCTTCTGAGTCTTCAACTCCTCATCTTTAGAATTAGGATAATAGCATCTTACTCACAGACTTGAGGTTTATATCAAATACTAGTTAATACATGTAAAATGTCTTAGCAGAGTGCTTGGAATATAGCAGGACAATGCTAAAAAAAATGTTATCTCCTTCTCTCTGTCCCCCTCACCCTCACTTATCTGCTCTACTAAGCAAGCAGATTTTCCCTAATTCTACTCCATCGATGACTTTCTCTTTTATCATCATCTAAATTAATGAAAATGGCAAGATGACCATTCAGTCAATACTGACTTAATAACTGTTCTCTTGTGCCACAAACCACTTACTCTTGTTTAATGCTTTTAAAAATTATAAATTATAACACATGCAGAGAAGTACATAGACTATAAATGTGTAGTTTAATGGATAATGGGAAAGAAAAGACCCAGCACTGCAGACATCTTATGTGTGTCCTTTCATAACCATGACTTCCTTGTTAAGCTATCATATTAATCCTGATGTCTTTGTGTGGATTATTTTGGGATTTCTACATTTACAATATTTACAAATAGTAATAATTTTATTTCTTCCTTTTCAAACCTTACACTTTTATCTCTTTTTCTTGCCTTACTGAGTTGGCTAGCATCTCCAATGTAATATTGAATACAAGTGTTTATAGTAGATAGCTTCCTGGAGCCGAGGGAAATCTTTCAACTTTTCATCTTGATATATAATGTTTGTTGTAGTAATTTAAGAATAAACCTTATAAGGTAGAGAATTTTCCTTCTCTTGCTAGTTTGCTAAGATTTCTTTCATAAATTGCTATAGAGTTTTAAGCACTTTTTCTGCATCTATTGAGATGATGATATCATTTTTCTCAGTGTTAATTGATAAATTATATTAATTTTTATAATGTATGTTTTTCCTCTATTTCTGTTATAAAAACAACTTGTTTGTTCTGTATTATTATCATTTTGTATATTGCTAGATCAGTTTACTTATATTTTATTCAGGATTTTTGCATCTATGTTAATGAATGAGTTTGATTTATAATTTTCTTTTGTTGTACTATGCTTGACTGTGTTATTATAAGGTTTATGCTAGCTTTGTAAAATGAGTAGGGGAGGATATCCATTTTTTATTTCTGGGAATAATTTTTAAGATTAGAATTATTTCGGGGCACCTGGGTGGCTCAGATGGTTAAGCGTCTGCCTTCGGCTCAGGTCATGATCCCAGGGTCCTGGGATCGAGCCCCGCATTGGGCTCCCTGCTTGGTGGGGAACCTGCTTCTCCCTCTCCCTCAACTGTTCCCCCTGCTTGTGCTCTGTCACTCTTTCTCTCAAATAGATAAATAATAAGATTAGAATTATTTCTTTTTTTTGAGTTTTGGTATCACTTGTAAATAAGATCATTTGGGTTTGGTATGTCTTATTCAGGAGGATCTTTAATTATTGATTTAATTTATTTAAATGATTACAACACTATTCATGTTTCTATTTCTTCTTGAGTCATTGTTGGTAAGATATACTTTTCTAGTGATTTGCTCATTTTATTTTAAGATTTAGTGGAATAAAGTTGTTCATATCCTCCTACTATTTTTTACATTTCTGTAGAATCAGAGGAAAGTCTATTTCTTTATTCCTGATGATTTTTATTCCTGCTATGGCTTTATTACTAATAAGGTTATTCATGCTTCCTTTTTTTGTGGTCTGCCTTTTATTTAAAAAAATTATCAAATTTTAAAAGTATTTTCAAAGAACCAGACTTTTGTAGTATTTGTTCTTCCTTATTACATCTATATTTTCTTTTTTTTTTTAGATTTTATTTACTTATTTGAGAGAGCACATGTGCGAGAGAGAGAGAGAAAGAGAGAGAACAAGCCAGGGAGGGGCAGAGAAGCAGGCTCCCCACTGAGCAGGAAGCCTGATGTGCGACTCGATCCCAGGACCCTGGGATCATGAACTGAGTCGAAGGCAGATGCTTAACCAACTGAGCCACCCAGGTGCCCACACATCTATATTTTCTATGTCAATAATTTACTTATTTTTTTCTTCCTTTCACTTTATTTGGATTTATTTTGTTCATCTTTATCTAAGAACTTGAGGTTGATGTTTAGCTAATTAATTTTTCTTTCTTTTAAAAATGTATTCATTTAAAGCTGTGAGCTTCTCTCTGAGTATCCCTTGCTTTAGTTGCATTATAGAAATTTTGATATTCAGTATTTTCATTACCATTCAACTTGAAATCTTTCCTAATTTCTATTGTGACTTTTTCTCTTTGAAAATTTGGGTGTCTTCTCATTATTTTTCATAACTAATGGCCACCATAAGTTCACTGGGTTTTGAGAGTATACTCTGTAGTTTTAATCCTGTGAAAATTTGCTGAGATGTGTTTTATGGTCCAGTATACCATTAATATTTTTAAGATAAGCATACCTGTGACCTCTAAAAAGCTATAGTACTATGGAAACTTAATATAGCCATATGAATAATTATAATAAGTAGTAGGAAATGATAACTAATGCCATAAAGGAAGCACAGATTAATTATGACCATGGGAATGCTAAGGGAGCCATTTCGAGAGGGACACATCTAACAAAGCTTTATGGAAGTGCCACTGAAATCTTAATCATAATCAAAAAGAGAACTCCGGGTGGAGGGTATTGTGGAGGAAAGACACAGAGATTGAAAACAGCAGGCTGTGTAGAGGAAATAGAGCTTAATTCTATTTGCCTAGAGCATGGCATGAGTGAGCAAAAGGGAAAAAGCAGAAAGGTTTTGGAAAAGTAATTTGGTACGACTGCAGAAGCACGTATAGCAGGCCAAAGTGTTGGGTTCTGTTAGTAGGGAGCCATTGAGGGTTGTAAGCAGGAAACGAACAGCTGGATTTGGGGTAATTAATCTGATAGCTGTGCATAAGATAGCTCAATAAATTTAGCCTAACAGTCTCCTATGCTTCTATAGCTCCTAATATAACAATATTTATGATGGTATATTCTACAGTAAGAGTCATTACCTGAACTATAAAGAAGAGAGAAAGGGAATCCTTGTTCTTCATTGAGCATTGATTTTGTACCAAGCTCTGTAGTGGGCAGTTCACTATTTATTGAAGGTAATTTTTAATATTTTTTTCATATAATTACAATAACCCTATGAAATACTAATGAAAGTTTTAATTATGTTCACCTTACTGTATTTACTAAGGTAAAAGTGGACTAACAGGCCTTCGGATATTTTTAAAAACAAGGGTTGAAATAACAAGGACTGAATAATAACACTCAGTAGCAAAGTTTAATTTTAACTTAGCTATTAAACAGTCTTCAGTTGAAATAGGGAGGCATTTAAATTTAGATAATGTTTCTTGAATCATTTTGGGGGCTAATACATCCTATAATAGTGTACACACACACACACGCACACACACACAGACACACGTTTGCTCACCTGAAGGCCCAGACTGGATCTGAGTCTTCAAACTAGTCTCGTGCTCTGACAGCTGTATATTATCAGGGTCTAAGAGTTCCTTACTGTTCGGGTCAGAATGCTTCATATTATTAGAATCAGACTGACGAGCATCTGAAGGTTCTTTAGAGATCTCATCCTCTTGCACAGATGTTGACCAATTCTGATCCACAAATAGAATTCTGTCTTTGGTTTCAGTATCTAGTCAGTTTGAAGAGAATCCATTAGATATAATGCTAGAAAAATTGACAATCATAAAATGTAAGAATTCCTTTGATTCCCTCCATGCAGTGTACCTGTTTGGGGTTTGGCCTCTTGGACATTCATTTTCATGATGTATTGCTGCCTTATCTGTTTAGCAAATCTGGCAGGGTTGTCCCATGGTATGTTGAACATCTCAGAATCTGTCCCATACATCATCTCAGAAGGCATTAGCTTTCCTTCTTCATTAACCTCAGAGAGTTTCAGGCTCTCAAAAGTAAACACTTTAAAGGCTCGTTCTACTTCATTCCAGCTCAAGACTTCTGTAAGAAAGCAGGAACTATGCTGCTAGGAATGCTCTTATTACCACATGGTACAGGGCTAACAGAGGGGCAGCCAGGGGGTCTGTCCACCACGATGACAAGGGAGTCACGTCACGCTGGGTGTTGACCTGACTTTAAACATGGGCTCCACAATTTTGCAACAAATATGGATAGTACCTAATAATAAGAAAGCTGCACAGTCAAGATATAATCTATCAAGACAATGCTCACAAATTGCTTCATAGCTTAATCAGTATTAGGTGTATTAGTACTAATTCACATGGACTTTCCAGGGTACCATATTGGTTAAATATGTTTAAAACTTATCATTTTTAAGCAAAAGCACCTTTGCTACTGTTCTCATTTGAAGTAAAAAAAAAAATTGCTCACTTGTGTCTAACATATACTTTATATTCAGTAGGTTTTATTGTTCCTTAGGGCTCAGAAAAGGCCTCTTTTCACCCACTTCAACTGGTGTAGCACTTTCCATAATTGCTCTTCAAAGATTATCAGCTTTCAATTGACCCTATTCATTTGTGCATTTATTTTCTCACAGCATTTATTTATCCATTTGCCCACTCCCTCCCTCCCTTGCTTGCTCACTCGTCTTTCTTTTCTATGTATTAGGCTTTGTCATAGGTCCCTGAAATTCAAAGAAAAGATTTGGTTCTTGCACTTTAGAAGTTCAGGGCAGAGGGGTGGGAGGTAGGTATTAGCAAATAATCATGGGATTCCATGAGGAAAAGTAAAATGATTGTGGCAGATCAATGATTCCGTGGTAACCTCCACTTTTTCTCCAATAGAAATGAGGACACAGGGAGGGCTCTTTTGGGAAAAACATGAGGCAATTCAGAAGAGAGACAGGGAAAAGGGAAAAGTTACAGAATTAAGGAAAGTTTGCTCATTCATTCATTTTGCAAACATCTTTTGAGCACATATTAGTTGTCAAGGATTATAGTAAAAGCTGGGACCACAGCAGTAAAGTTAGTAGTGAACTCCGGATCTTCTAGAGTATCTATTCCGGTGGCTGGAAACAGGGCAAACAGATAAGTGTATGCCATATCAGAGATGATAAGAAGGATAAAGCCAGGAGAGGGGGTAAAAAGTGATAGCGGTTAGGGAGGGGCTTCTTTTTTTATATAAGGTAGTCAGAGAAAAACCCTCTAAGCAATTAAGCAAAAATATGAAGGAAGCGGGAGAGTAAGTCCTGTGAATATCTGGAAGGAAAGGGATGGAGGCAGGAGAAATAGCAAGTGCAAAGATCCTGAGGCAAGGGGTTGACCAACAGGTTCAAGGAATCACAGCAAGGCCAATGTAGAATGAGTGGAGTGGAATGATGAGACCTTGACAGGTGATGAGCTCCAAAAGTGGGTGGCAGAACAGTGTAGATTATTCTTTGAGTGACATGGGTGGCCACTAGAGAATTCTGAGTTAAGAGGGTACATGGTGTGACTAACATTTTGGAAGGATGGTTCTGGTTATTGCATGAAAAAAAGTCTAGGTGAAAAAGTGAAAGCCTGTTGACCAATTGGAAAGCTATTGAAATAGTCCAAGTGAGAGGTGACAGTGGCCTGGGCTGCCATGGCAGCGAGGGATGTGGTGGTATTGGTTGTGGGGCATAAGAAACAAAGAGGAATCAGGGATGACTCTAGGTTTGGGAAGAAAACAGTTGCCATTTACTGAAATAAGGAGGACGATGAAGGGACAAATTTCAGGGAGTCAAGAGTTTGGTTTTGGATCTGTTAAGTATGAAGTGCTGATAGAGAGAAGAGGAGAGAAGAAGAGGAGCAAGGGTTTTGGAGGGGACACGTAAGCAGGATATGTGTGACGTGGCAATGGCAGCAACAGAAACAAGAATCCTGTGCTGTGTGTAAGACAGGGTGGAGAGAGCATGGAGTCATACCACAGGCAGAAGGAGAGGTGGAGTGTGGCAGGATATAGGCAAAGGACACACATTCTCAGGAACATCAGTAACAGGGCGGTTATGTAAACAAAGTTCTCCACATACCCAGTTGGGTAGGCTCTCCCCTGCTTTTCCATGAGGTGATGACATGACAGTAGTCCAAAGATTTTGTTGTTTCCTTACCATTACGTCTACTTAAAAATCAAAGAACAAATCAAGAATAAAATATTTCATGATTTGCTTAGAGTGAGAAATGAAACGAGGCACTTTTCTCTTTTCTAGGGTAAATGCTTTCTTGTCAAATAAAGATGTCTATAATTTCATGTTCCTTCTTGTAAGTGGGAATGTATCTGCTGATCGCTTCAAGTGGAAATAAAGTTGGTTTTTATTTTTTAAAGATTTTATTTATTTATTTGAGAAACAGAGAAAGAGAGAGCATGAGCAGGCTGAGGGGTAGAGGCAGAGGGACAAGCAGACCCCCAGCTGAACAGGGAGCTAGATGTGGGGCTCCATCCCAGGACCTTGAGATCATGACCTGAGCCGAAGTCAGACACTTAACTGACTGAGCCACCCAGGCAGCCCTGGAAATACAGTTTTTGAAGGAGATGACTGTATCTAAAATCTCAGTGAACTCTGCAATGAGAAGCTGATTTTAGATTCTCAAAATTACCTCTCTTTCCGCTGTCCTCAAAGATTATAAAATGACCCTTCCTTCTATGAGAGGAGGTGAACTTGAATCAACACACTCTAGGCACCACACCGCCAGGGGGGCTCTCTACTCTGTGCTTTTACCTAGGATAGGGATCACCATGCTTTCTGCAATGATGTCAAGGAAGGGATGTGGGGGTGGGTTGCAGGGAAAAAGAAGGAAGAAGCAGATTATTCTTGTCATGGAAACGCAGTGGAAAGAAGACCCAGGGCATCAAATTGAAGAATGTTATGCATCATAGCTGTCATACTATTGCTAATGACATTATTCAAGGTTAGAGAATCAAAATACCCACCTCAGTCTCTGAAAGCTCTTTCAATAACTAAAATACTTTTTGCAAATAGGAGTGTAATCTTAAGAAGCACATATGACCATAAATGAATGAATTTAAACTAAGGCAAAAAAATCTACTCACCATTTGTACAGAAGTGCATGAGCTCATGAATTGTAGCTAGACGTTTAGTGCTGTTCCATGGCGGGGGCAGAGGGAATTTAAGGAATTCCCACAGTGGCAACTTGGACTGCATCTCCTGCTCAATTTGAACTGGGTCAAAATTCTTTTGGTCCTGATGAAAAAGAGCAACATGACAGAAGACATTAGAGTAAGCTGTCAAGTGCCTTATGCATATGGAGAAGGCAAAACCTGATACCTTCGCTCTCATTATTTGGAAACAGGGGAAATCAATCGTAATTGGGGAAGACAAACTGTTGGTATTTTGCTGAAGGTCAAAAAAGCTCGTTCTCACTTTGCCAGAGGTTCCTGGTGCACAGAAATGATGGATCCTTCACTTGCTGTGACAAACTGCCAAAGTCTCATATATATTCATCTCTCCCTTCTGAGATCCTTCTCTGGCTTCCACTAGTTGTTCACATTGTTAAGATAGCTAAAGCAAATAACTATAAGGTTTTAATGCAAATTTGGTGTACTCACAATCAATTAAATGGTTAACTGGGCCTCTATAATTAGACAAGTTTTCTTTGCTCCCATATGCACCTCTATTTCCTGAGGTCTCACTTTGCAAGCAGGTATCCATTTTGAATATTACTTTTAATTCCATCAGTGAAACTATCTAACCCCAATTTCTTCAACGAATGATTACAAACAAGGCTTTCTTGCATCACTTCTCCTCAGGGAAACCCAATTATTATTACCTTTAGAGCATACTTCTTGTAAGCATGTGCATCATGATAGTCCAATAGGAGAGGGCCTTTGGGCACTGCTTTGCTTTCATTTTCTTCTTCAGATAAGAATATTTCATGGAGATTCTATTCAAATTGAAATATAGTGACTTAAAAAGAGAATCCATACTTTTTCAAAGCATGCAAGCTCTTTGGATATCTCATGCCATCTGACCTTTTTCTCCTTCTCTGTGAGACAGAGAGAGGGCAGGATGGACACAATGTGAGCTGCAATTCTGTGGTCCAGCCCATCTGCTCTAGGAGGCGGCTGCACCAGGCTGGGCGGGACGAGGTCTTCTTCAGTTGCCACAACCTGTTAAAGTAAACAGGTGGGAGGAGTCAGTTTGATGGTCAGCTCTTTACTGACACATATTTCCATTGCTCTTAGTAAAAACAAAGCGGTCTCTACCAATAACATACGGTGATGACAAAAAGTGGCAGCGTATACCAAAGTAAAAAAGAAAATGTTTACAACGCATGCATTAAAGTAGATATAATTTTAACGTATGCATGAGAATAGATAACACAAAACACAAATGGTAAACAGGAAAATTTACTATGACAAAAATCAAAATAACAATATAATAAATTTTTTTCTTAATGATTTACTCTTTCTCTTGAAGCATTCGAAACCGCCCCCACCTTTGGGTTCAGTAAGTATTTATTGAGTGCCTACCATATGCCAAGCACTGTATGGGGCATCTTCTCTTACATTATCTCATTTAAGCGTCACAGAGACACTGTGGAGTAGATATTATCTTAATTTTACAGAGGAAGAGCTAGGGTGACTGAAGTTAGTGACTGGTGCAAGCCGCAGGCTACTGAATGGGAGGAACTGGGGTTCAGGTCAAGTCCTCATTCTTTCTTCAAAAGAGTGATAGATGGTGAGATCAGTAAAGGGTAATAGTCTCCTTTATAGAGGGAAACTGAGGTCTAGAAAGATTATGTGGCCTGTTCAGTTTTACCTGGCAAACAAAAGAAGTTGAAATGTAATCAAGGTAGGCACCTTATTTATAGCTTTTCTCTTCACCTTATATCCTGCAATCATGCTCTGCAATTTCACATAGTTTTACAGGGTTTCTCAACCTTAGAACTGAATTAGACAGTTATTTGTTGTGGGTTCGGTTCTGTGCGATGGAGAATGTTTAGCAGTACCCTTGGCCTCGATCCGTTTGATGCCAGTATCACCCCTCCAATTGTGACAACCAAAAATATCTTCAGACATTGCCAAATGTCCCCTGGGAGTAAAAATCAGCTGCTGTTGAAAACCACTGCTATAGATGGATAACAAAATAGCCTTCCATCCTTCACCTTTTGTCAACTCCTTACTTTCCAAAGAGCCACTCATATCTCCACTCTCTATCTCCGATCATCTCTTGGACCCACTCCAATCACAGAAGACCACTCAAAACTGTTCTACCTCTGAAATGTTAAACTCTAATATCTTGTCTTGGAAAATCCTATCCCATTCCTCTTATATTTCAATTTTTTTCATCCTATTATTATAAGCTTTTTTTCAATCAACACTATTATTGGTTGCCTTCTCTGGGTCAGGCACTGAGGTCATCTGCTGCTGCCTGTAATATACCAGGTGCTTAATAAATGTTTGTTGCTTTTAGTTGAGTTGAATAAAATAATAAAGACTAAGATAAATAAAATGATGATACTGCAAGCTCTATAGGGCTTTTCAGCTTTTATAAATTTATTAATATAATAAAACTACTGGTCTCCCAGAAACCTTATGGGGTAATGAAAGGCAACTGTGAGTGTGCTTTTCTAATTGGTTAGAAAACTAAAGCAGACATAAAAATGTATACTGGAGGTAAAAAAGATGATAGAGTCTGAACAGGACTTTAAACATTTGAATATTCAGAGACATAAAGGAATGTGTTACATCCATGCAATAAGGACAATGACAGGCAGTTGTAAAAAGAAGTTGGAGAATTTATAAATTAAAGACATTTATTGTTGAGAAAAAACTTCAAGAGCAGACTGGACTCCACTGAAGAATGAATTAATTGGAAGTTAAGCTGGAATTCCCAAAAAGATAAAATTGATGGAAAATGTAAAAGACAAGGAGGAAAACCCAGAAGTTCCACCATCCAATAAAAGGATAAATCAATAAAAAATAATATTCGAAGGTATATTTAATTCAGCAAATACAGATTCAGTGTCTGCTGTGGGTTAGGTGTGGTTATGGTTCACTGGGCATACAGCGGTGAACAAGATTAGATTAATTCCCTGCTTGCATGGAGCTTGTATTCTAGTGAAAGGGGGAAGGTAAGACACAAAGCAAATAAGTTATTTTAAGAAGAGTGGTTGTTGGTAAGAAAATAAAACCAGGTGATGTGGTAAAAATCACTTTGTGTTGTCAGGGGCTTCCTTTGGGTCAGGTGGGAGAAAGGCTAAGGAATACAATTTCCACTGGGCACTGAATGAGAAGAAGTATCCTCCAGGCAGACATGTGAGTGCAGAACTTTCTAGGAAAAGAAATGGGAGCAAAAACCTAAAGTGGAATTAAGTAGTGTAGTTGAGGAAAACCCAGAAGGCCTATGTAGATGATGAGTAGTAAGAGTGTGTGTGTGTGTGTGTATGTGTGTGTGTGTGTGTGGTGAGGGGGGCAGGAGATGAGATGACAGATCAGTCCAGACCCATAGTTTTAGGGTCTTCCAATGTAAGGAATTTTGATTTTATTTAGAATGTAATCAGAAACCAGATTATAGTCCTTCAGATTGTTAATGACAATGATAAAACAAAACCCTACCTGAACAAAGCCTTGTGTTATGAATTATAAAGAGAAAACTCTAATAGCTGCCAGAAAGAAAAAAACAGATTATTTACAAAGAAAAAAGTATCAGATTGACATGCGATTTTTCAGCAACATTAGAAGAAAGAAGACAACAAAGCAATGCCATCAAAACACTTTTCCATTCAGATTGACTAGGCTCTAAAGCAGTTTCTGAGACTTACACTTGGGCAAGTTACTTAACCTTTTTATGCCTCAGTTTCCTTATTTGTACAATGGGGAACAAAAATAGTTTCTGCTTCATAGGGTTGTTCTAAGAATTAAATGAGTTTATTTATAATAACATTTTTCAAACACATATAGAAAACTCATGAGAATTGACCACGTACCTCAGGTCACACAGGAAGCTCAGGATATTTAAAAACATTTTTTAACATGCAGATCATGTTTACTGACCATAATACAATAAAACTAGGAATTGACAATAAACAATGGAAATGAAAATAAAAGATTTAGAACTGAAGAGATTGAAAGCATCAAGATGGCAGCCCAAGAAATACTCAAAGGAAAATGTGTAGCCTTAAGTAAAGCAAAAAGCCTGAAAATAAAAGAAGTAAGCTTTTGATTAAAATGAAATGCAAAATAAACTCAAAGAAATCAGAAAGAAGGAAATAATAAAGAGAAATGAAGAAATTAATTAAACAGAAAGTAGAAAGGAGTTGATCAAGGAAGTAAAATGCTAGTTCTTTGAAAAAACCAATACAATAGATATACCATTGACAACCATGATCAAGAAGAGAGAGGGGACAAATAAATAACATCAGTCGTAGAAAAGGAGAACAACCAAATGCCAAACAAATTTTAAAATGCATATAAGTGAATAAAGAACTTTATACGATATTGAAAACACAAATGAAATTGGCATATTTATTAAAAAATACTAATGACTAAAATTGGCCTCAGGAAGAGAAAGATCTGATTAAATTTACAAGTATAAAAGAAATTTTAAAGATAAAGACCATTAACCACCCATCCACCTGGCTACCTCCTCTTTCTTGTCCGTTAAAATGACACCAGACACAGTTTGAAGGATACATCTCACGAAACTTCAGGGGATGTGAGATCAATTGTTCCAGAGCATAGCAAAAGAAAGGGGATTAAGGCAGATGGTCAAAGTAAATTTAGTTTTATCTAAAGTGTTCCATAATCTTTGTAAAGGAGAATACACTCAGGGATTATGTGTGTAGTTTAAAATAGTCAAAACCAAAAGCAAAGAGAGATGAAGTGATGGACTCAAGGTTACCCAGCTGGGAAAGAATCTTCGGCATGTACCCACCTACCTGTTCCAGCATACAATGCACTATCAGGGGCACAGAGATGAATTCTTCTGGAATCGGATTCAGCAAGTCATTATAATATCTCATGTCTACTTCAGTTGTGCCGACAAAAGCCACTGTAAAATATACAATATATCACTGCTCAAATAAGATGTGTTCTCCATTTCTTCCATCAAAATTTTATCCATAAATTCAAACTGTCACCGTGCACTAATGAGAGCGGGACATGTAGGTGGAGGGATGTCTGAAAGCAAGATGGAGGACAGCCAGTAGTCCTTAATGCACTAGCTCACTGTGTTGGTCTTCGGGTTTCATACGTGCCTGATGGGGGCGCTTGTGGTTCCTCATTCTGTGCTTTCTTCTTGCCAGGGGTTGGAGCAACAGGTTGTGGTGCCTAAAAGTAGAAGAATTCAAAAGAGACGACTGAGATATCCAGATGAGAGATGCTTTCGTCAAATGCGGGTATGATGGGGTCTGACAGGATTCTGAGATTGTATGATGTTCACACCACAGAATCATTGGCTAATATTAGGAGCAAACGAAAGGGTTTTGTCTGAGGAAGGGAAGAAGTTAACAGGTATGGACACTTTTCAGTTTTCCCTAAAAGAGCCTATTGAGCAATTGCCAGGAAAGGGATGGGAAGATGGGGCACTGGTCCCTGGGTGACTTAGAATCACACCATTCTCCCTTTTCGAGTCCTTCAATGGTTCCCCATCACCTTCCAGGAACAACCCAAACTCTTTAACTCAGCACCAAAGGACATCTGCTTCCATTTTCCAGTGGGAGTTTGTGTTGTTGTTCTCCATTTTGCACTACTACCTGGGAGCACAGACTTATCCTGTAGTCCTGGCTTGTGCCCTAATAGTTCTTTCCTTTGACCCCATGTCTGTGTACATCCACCTTTGCCCCTTTCTTGAGAATGCCTTTCTGTCCCTTCTTCCACCAGGCTTTCCTGTAGGCAAATCACACATAGCCTTCACCACATCACTTACCCGGCTGGGTGAGGCTCTCCTGACTCCTCCCTCTCCCCTGCTGTTCCTCTCCAGGTCAGGTTAGGTACCAAATTTTCAGTGTTTCTCCTGCAGCTTGAGCTGACTGTTCTCACTATGCTATGTTGAAACCACCGTTGACATGACTGCCATCCTCTTTAAAAGTTAACCTCAACAAGGGGGACAGGGGAGGAGTCTTGTTCATTATTGCCAGCACCTTGTGCAAGGCTAGCACATGGTAGGTGCTAAATATATACCATGATTAATTTATCAATAGCCCTCTTCTTGTTCCAGGTGCTGAACGTGGCTTCTAGCATCAACTCTCCATGTGGCAGGTAGTTAGGGAGCTTTAGTGTTGTGCCTGGGGGCCTCTCCTTGTTCCCACCCTCACGACTTAAATCCCAGCAGGCAGAATTTCCTTCCTACAAGTATTTATGTAATTTTTCCTTCGTGTGTTTTACAAATGTGAAAATCAATTTGTTCAGTTGATCATTCAGCCCACTAAAGACATCCCAGAATGTGCTACCTCAGTAATTGACAGGGCTTCCAAGATAGGTTTCTCATTAACCACTTGTGGGATATTGATAAGGTGCATGCTTTCCAGATAGTGTTGGTGCTGCCTCTTCCAATCCAGGGTGTCATACATCAAACAGGCAATATTTTCAAAAATATCGGTACCCAATTCCAGCTACAGGTGAGAAAATTAATGACAGTTAGTTATTAGTGTTTTGTTGTTGGAATCAGATGTATAGTTCATTTCCCTCTTAACAGCTAAACCAAGCACTTCCCCAAATCACTGAATCCCAGCCATGGTGAGTGAGTCTTCATTTGTTGAACCCTTCTTGACCATCTTGTTCACCACAATGCAGACTGTTCCCTTTGGAGGGTCGTATGGCTGCATAATACTGTAAGAGTCTAATGAATGCTTCAACTAAGTGAAAAACACCCTGTCCATTAATTTCAGCAACGTGGCCTATATTCTGATGTCTCAATTTCTAAAACAACATATTAGATAGGTAATTTCAATATCTCTTCTTTTTTTTTTTAAAGATTTTATTTATTTATTTAATTGACACAGAGAGAGAGAGAGAGAGAGAGAGACAGCGAGAGAGGGAACACAAGCAGGGGTAGTGGGAGAGGGAGAAGCAGGCTTCCCACTGAGCAGGGAGCCCGATGTGGGGCTCGATCCCAGGACCCTGGGATCATGACCTGAGCCGAAGGCGGTCGCTTAACCAACTGAGCCACCCAGGCACCCCTCAATATCTCTTCTGTGCTACCGTCAGAGGAAAAAACCCCTAAGATATAGATAGTCTACTGCTTTTGTATCTAATACCCACAAGTTTTATTATCTAGCAAGCAAATTGTAGATCAGATACCCCTATTTCTTTTGCTTTTATTTCCAGAACTGGAAAAGTACTGTTATCACTAGGTCTGCCTGCCTGAAAGCAAAGAAGCATTAAGTAGGCTTATCCTAGATCTGAGTTACAGAGGTAAGGTAGGATGAGATAGCTTCTTGGGGGGCCAGTGAATCACAGTCTGGCAGGAGTCCAGGGAAGTGCGAGCTCTGCCCACCTTCAAGGTACAGCTGCCAGGCTGGGCTTCACGTGCCTACACTAGGACTGAGCATTCTTCAGTTAAGTTTCAACCTGCTAGTCGTCCACCCAAATTCTGGCACAGAAACACGTTTTTGTTTGTATTTATGAGAAATATGGTAGGACTTCTGCCCCTTCTGATCCCTTAGCTTAACTAGTTTATTCATTTTTAAAATCAAACAGCAGATCACTTGCTAAAAGCCAGAAAATTATTTCAGCAGCCAAGGTCTTAACTTGAGATGTTGCAGATGTCTTACATGAGCAGTTAGCACTTCTTGATGGGCATTTATTTGATGTAAACCTTTCGTTACCTTTTGTTCAGCAAAAATATAGCCTGCTTGTTTGCAGACAAAGTACAAAGGTACTAATGCTTTCTGTCTTCCAGGGAGGAAGAGGACTCCTTGGCTGGCTTCTGCTTTGGATATGAGGCTATTACCAACTTACATATATAGCTGAGTGTGTGACATTATGTATCCACACCATGTAGTTAGTTTATTTCTACGAGAAGTAGATTTATTACTTTTATGTTTCTCAGGTGATCTAAATTTTAATGTGAACTTTGTTCTTCAATATTAAACCCAATGGCCTTTCTTTTCAAATCCAACTCCATGACTGAACTGTTTTCAAGGCTCTCTTTCCCCATCATCTTCAATGCTGGGTTGTTCACCCACAAATCATACCTTATATAGGCACGCTTGGGCTCTAAAAAAAAATACTGAAGTTGGACCCAGACCAGTTGGTCTGACATGAAGAAGATATTCAATAAAAACTTGCAAATTGATTGATAGGCGATCAATGTGTCCAGCTGGGCAGCACAGCCATAAATGGCTCCCCAGATGACTGAATGTTTTCATTCCTGACGATTACTTTCATGGCCCAACTAGATGCCCTCGATGGTAACTTTCTAGTTCGGAGGTCAGGAATATTGTACCATAACTAGTATTTCCACTGAGATGATAATATTTTTTTTAACATAAAACTTTCTGAACTTTAATTGCCACTTAAATTCTTCTACTCTATATTTAAAAAAAATAGTCAATTCACTTTCTTTAAAAATGGAGTGATTAAAATCTTCTAATGAACATAAAATTGTAGACACTGGAGGAGGAGCAGGGTGCTGGGAATGGTGCTGGGTCTTTCGAAGCTGTGATTGTGTGCCTTGGTGTTACGACATCTGTGTACTGAAGGTGCAATGGGATGTACTCAGCTCTTGTCAGTCCATACCTGGGGGGTAAATAAAATACAAAGAAGAGAGCCCTAACTAGAGCAAGAGCAAAAGATGCTTGGCCTGAGGCTGCCTTCGAAGACTCTTTTTATTGTTTCCTCTGAATTATGGTTCAGGAATTATATGGCTGTGATCTCCTATGCCCTCTTGAACCAAAAATGTATGCAAGTTCTTGAGATGGTATGACATGAAACAGTAAAGGACAGAAGGTAGTGCCTTCTTTTCTGAACTCAGGTTTAGGAGGCAGAAGTGAAAGACAAAACAGAAAAGATGAAGATATCTAGATGAAGCGGGAGACAGAGGCCAAGCCAAGGGAGCTTGTTGTAACCAGTTTTGCTTAAACCAAGCTCTGCCTTCAGCCACAGCTTCTTTATGCTTAGCTTCTTTTCCATGTATAGGACAAGGCTAATATTTATTCTTACTTTTGGCAAGGTATCAGGATTCAGTGTTCTGTTTCTACATAGTGACATCTAATGCTTTATGTTGACAGTCTTAATAACTCAAACTGATCTGTATATTGTTACTTATTCAAATCCTGTCCACCCTTCAAGGTTCAAATCTGGGTCTCCCTCTCCTCAGAGTTTTCCTTACTTCACCATGTGCACATCCACCTCAAGGTTACGCAATCAGAGACTCTGGTCGTGAGAAATGTTCACACTCCAACCCCGGGGCCTCTGTTTGTTGGAATGGGGGATCAACCAGAAAGAGACCTGAGAAGTTTTGTGTAACAGCGATGCCTGGATATCTTCCACAACATGCGTGAGAAGTAGTCACTCAGCCTTCTTTTTAAAAACACCCTAGTGTATCAAACATTTGCTATTACGCTGTGATACATCCCATTTCTTCTTTTTCTGAATTAGTAGGAAATTTAGTGTGTGTTCCACATAACTGAGCACATAGGTGTATGGCACCTTGAACACCGCTTCTCTGTTTCATGGTTTTGGTCATGCCTTTCTGTAAGATCCTCAGTAGCAGGGACCAGTAAATGCTCTCAGAAAACACCTGTTAATTGTTGGGGTGGGGCCAAGTCATCCTATTAGATAGACCTTGCCCACCAAATATATTAAAAATACAATTTTGGCAATAAAATTAAGGACCCAGAAAACCAATATTTTGAACTGATACATTAAAAAAAAGAAAACAATGTAATTTGAAAAACTGTAAAATTTACTATTATATGTTATATATTAAGACTACTGCCAAGAACGTGGTTGATGTATGACTCAAAGCCACCTGCCACCAAATAAAAGAATTACCATCCTTCATTTCCATCTCCATCTTATTCTTTGCCATTAACTCATACACTAAAAGCTAAAGAACCAGGCTGTAACCATCACTGGGCTTTCAGTGTTGTCACTGTCTTGAAGAAAAGGAGTCGAGCACAAAGCTATGTATATAGTCAGTGCTCAATAAATGTCTGTGGAATGAATGAATATGATAAATGAAACCACACTACCACATGTCCAAACCACTCACAAATCCATGTACTAACCATCATTTCGCCGTCCGCCCAGTCAGAAGGGTAGTTATTTGCCTTGACCATGTATTCAAGTCGAGCAACATCAAAGAGATTTGTTTCAGGTTTCTCATTATTCAGAATTGGTTCCAGGTACTTCCAGAAAATTTCAAGTTCTCTTATGGCATTCTCTTTCTTCGCTTTCTCCACCTCTGTGTCTAATTATAGCAACATGTTAATACAACAAAATGAGAATGTTGAATTTCTTCCCACTTTAAGTGGACATGGTGAGTTATATGCATTGCAAGATGTCTGTGCAGTAGCAGGAGAGGCAAATAAAGAAATATAATTTTGAGAAGGTTTCAAACTTGGGCTATACAATTATGAAACCAGAGGATTTTACTCCTGAAATTGATATTAAACATGAGCCTATCCCACCCCTTCATTTTACACTTGAAGCCCAGAAACATTATGATAAGGTCACACATTTGCAGAGCTAAATATGTTCGATATTTCCATCATCCTTAGATTGCATCTATGTGGGAGCAGTTTTGCTGCCAAATCACTTTTTGACCATCTCAGTGTGTTTGTTTCATAACTGGTTAGAACTGCTGTTGATCCAATTCTCCATCCCACATGGCTAAAAATAGACCGGATCAATGACTGATGCCTCAGTTAACCCTTGGTCACATTCAAATAGCTACAGGCTTCTCTGGACATCTGTGCTCTGACTAAAATCATGACAGATTCCCATAAAGTTACACATGAAATTTTGCCTAAAATATTAATCTTTATTAGACCTATAACTAAATAGGTTCTACTACTAAGACCTCAGGATTCTATCATAAAGTCTATTTTTCCGTGATTTTATTTCTATATATTAAATATTTTTTACAGAGAGGCTATGCACTTATGGAACATTTTCTCACTGGCTTCAATAAGTTATTTAATGTTACAACTATCTTTTGAGACAGTCAGGAGCAGCTGGGTCTGAATCTCAACTCCTTTACTTAATAGCTGCCTCTAGGCTGAGTGTCCTTTTGGTAAAATGGAAAAACAGATCTTCCTCAACTTACAGTGGGGATGGAGCTATAGCCCAATAAACGCATTGTAAATTGAACATTTGAAAGTGATATAATACACCCAACCTACTGAGCATCATAGCTTAGCCTAGCCTACCTTAAGCATGCTCAGAACATTTACCTTAGCCTACAGTTGGACAAAATCATCTAACACAAAGCCTCTTCTATAATACAGGGCTGCATATCTCATGTAATTTGTTGAACACTGTACTAAAAGTGAGAGACAGAATGGCTGTGTGGGTCCAGAATGTTGTCAGTGTATTGGTAGTTTTCCCTCGTGTCACGTGTGTGACTGCGAGCTGCCACCACCCAGAGTCACAAGAGAGGATCATACAGCATGTTGTTAGTCTGGGCAGAAAATCGAAATTCAAACTTCAAAGTATGGTTTCTACTGAATGCGTACCTCTTTCACACCATCATAAAGTTCAAAAATTAAGTCATCGTGAGTTGGGGACTGTCTGTAATAACACACATTTCCAAGGATGGTAGTGGAAAGAACATAAATCAATGCGTTCAAAGCCCTTAGAACTAAGTCTAGTCCCAAGGCAACTGCCCAATAAATGGTAGCTTTTACTGTCCTCAGTGGTAGTAATTTCTAACTTGGAAGAGCAAATTTTTTTTAAGATTTTATTTATTTATTTGAGAGTGAGGGAAAGAGAGAGAGCATGAGCAGGGGGAGGGGCAGAGGGAGAAGCAGACTCCCCACTGAGCAGGGAGCCCAATGCAGGGCTCGATCCCAGGACCCCGGGATCATGACCTGAGCCGAAGGCAGATGCTTAACTGACTGAGCCACCCAGGAGCACCCTGGAACAGCAGATTTTTAAAATGCAGTGTTATAGAAATTGGGATGTGGTTGTGTGGATTACAAAACACTGTGCAAATGATATTATTAATAAATAACAATAAAAGCAACAGCGTATGGCAGAAAATCTTGGACTTCCAGGTCACACAGGCTTACACCGAATCCATTTCTATCACCTAAAGTATGTAGTAACTTTCAGTTCCCTTCCCACAGTGGTATTCTAGCACAACTCCCTTAGATGAAGACCCTGTGGCCCCAAATGGCTGAATGCTCATGTGGATGGGACCTCACCCCACAGCTTCCTAGTCTAAAGCTGGGAAGACAGAGTGCCCTCTCTGATTTATCACAATAAGCCAGAAGCAAAGCAGAGCAAGAATCCAAGGCTATGACCTCCCTTGGGCCACGTGGTGACTGTGGCTTCTGGAAGAACACATTATCTACAGTTGATCTATCCAGCCCACACATTCAGTAAAAGTTATCGGTTAAATGTTCCTGAGAAATGTAGTTAGATAACCAAGTCTTCTGACCCATAGTCCATGTTTTCTGGGGCTGCACAGGGATATAAACAGAGTATGATTTTAATTTGCAAAATTTACAGCACCTGGCTAGTGCAAGCAGAATAAAGAGCAAATCAAAGTCTTAAAAGGATTTAATAACGAATGTATTGTATGACTCTTTTTTGGACAGAAAATTCTATTTGTACTTTACAGATTGTGGATAATATTGAGAGCTTTGGTCAGTTGTGTAGCAGACTGCATACCTTCTGGCTGAAGAAGAGCTTCCTGCTGCAGGCTAACTGCTGCCAGGTGTGTCTGCAGAGGTTCATAATTCTCTGAAGATATTTTAATCACGCTGCTTATGGGAATGCCAAGCTCAGTCATAATCGCTAATAGCTGAGGATTGTTGAAGCCCACAACTAAAATGTAATGCTGGGCACCATCATCTGGCTCATCGTCTGTTCAAAATAAGGAAGAGCGGCCGTCATTTTAAAAGAGAACAGGTTGCACCCAGCCAGTTCGATGGCTACATACATTATGCATGCGTTTATAATACCTCTGGCTCGCCAAAAACAGTCCAGTTGGCTGGAATGCAGGCCTTTGACTGGTTTTCATTATTACCCTTCCAGTAAGAAGGCTGTGGCCATTTTACAAAATATTAAATCACTTTTGTAAATGAGATAGAGTCATAATAGAAGGACAAACATACATGGGGCTTGTGCTCATGGAAAATGTGTGCTTGGGTTTTTGTAAACAGAAAAAGGCTTAGGCTGTGATTTTTTTTTTTTTTTTTTTTTTGGTTCAATCTCTTTTGAGCAACATCTGGCTTTACTCCTGAATTACGAGTAGCTGCAGCTTTTTGTGGTATTTTATAAGTAGAGGTGTTTACAGGAGAGGGAAATATCGAATATGGACGTGCCCCCTACCAAAGTATTCTGTGTATTTACGTCAATAGGTGTGAATGCTGAGTGTGGGTTACAGAGCAATAATATATTTCTTGCATTAAATTTTTAAAATATATTGTGCACTTTCCTAACATTTTTTCCCTCTACTTAGCCCTGGCTACACTGTTTTATTAATGTTAAAACACTGAGTTTCTCCTAGACTGTGAGATTCAGAGAGATAAAAATAATTGTTATACTTTCATAGTCATGCTAGATAGTACATGAAAACATTAAACCCCACAATAGCCCATTAAGATAAATTTACAAATAATGCAATATGCACAAACTTTTAATTTTTAAGTAATAATTTTTCTTCTATCCCTAAACAAATCTGTGTTGATATTGCCTATGGAAACCAAAATATCATGGCTTCTGAGTCTCGGGGATTTAGAGTGCAGCTATGTCTGGGGAGTCCAAGTGACAGGGGGTGTGAAAGGCCTGCCATCTCATTTAAATGGGATGCAAATAATAAGAGGAAGCTCCATTTGTGTCCAAGGGCAGATGGCAATGAATTACTCACAGGCTGCACAGGTTAAACCAGTTTTACATCAATAATCAAAAATGAGAGGAAATTCTAGTTGCTCTAAGAGAAGCTAATAGTGGGAGAATTTGAGGTCAGGTCAGGAAGCTGTGTGCTCTGTGTGAGTCCCAAATTAACTGGTCTGATTTTATCACCATCGTATTTCATGCATTACAATCATCACTTTCTAGTTTGCCTCATAATTATGTCTGACTTTTTAAAATGTTCCGAATAAGGTAGTAAGCTACTTGGTGGCACAATCAGCTCGTTAGTTCATCCTTCATTTGCGTTATGGAAACAGGCCCACAGCAAGACACAAGCTAAATAAATATTTGCTGAAAACATAAATGAATTGCAAAAAGCAATATTTTCCTATTAGGGTATCATGGGTGGTATGTGATTTCTGGTTTTATAAAGAGCGAAAAGCCTGGGAAAGATTAAGCGTCATTATTGGAATGATTTCTCAAGTTACTTTGTAGATTGGAAGGCAGGAAGTGAAAGGTAACCCACAGGAGGAGCATCTCACTGACCGATGTAACGTTTGGTGTCATCGTCTTCTCCCCTCCGTTTTAATAGCGTGGTTTTTTTCACTGTTGTGTTTGCCTCAGGCTGATCCTTTCCCTTTCCTTTGGCAACCTTGGCACTTGAGGTCTTCTTCTCCTTGGGAGATTTTGCTTTCCCTTTATCCTTTTCTACCTTGAATCTATCTTCTATTACCTGGAAAGAGAGAATACTTTTCTCCAAATCATACGGTGAGCAAACAACAGTTTTTCTACTGTTGGGCAAATTAATTCTTTATTTTGTTCAATTGCTTGTTTACTCATTTATTTTTCAGGTAGTCCTTCTTCATGCCAGGATAGTGGAGATCCCAGGTTGGGCCCACGTTGTGATAAGGCAGATCTATGCATGAGGACTGAGGGGTGAGTACTAGGAGACCTTTTACACAAGTGGCTTTCTAGAAGAGAATTCATCCTCTAAGAGAGTCAAGCATGGGCCTATAAACTACCTCAGTTTTGGGGGGTAGGGCTAGTGGGGGATTCTGAGTACCTTGTGATGGCAGGAACTTAGGTTTATCTTGCAGCCTAACCCTGGGGAGTCTCGGTCTGAGTCTTAGAGAGAGGTTGGCTTGTTCATTAAAAACAAAAGTTTAAAAAAAAACACATGGTGCAGCCCCTCTGGAAAACAGTATGGAGGTTCTTCAAAAAGTTAAAAATAGAGCTACCCTACAACCCAGCAATTACACGACGAGGTATTTATCCAAAGGATATAAACATAGTGATTCGAAGGGGCACATGCACCCAATGTTTATAGCAGCAATCTCCACAATAGCCAAACTATGGAAAGACAGAAAAAGCCCAGATGTCCACCAACAGATGAATGGATAAAGAAGAGGTGATATATGTATGTATGTATGTATATATATATATATATATATATATCACCTCTTCTTTATCTATCTATATATATACACACATTTATATATATATGTATATATATATATCACGTCTTCTTTATATATATACACACATTTATATATATGTATATATATATCACCTCTTCTTTATATATATATATATATATACACACACACACACATATATATATAATACACATTTATATATCTATGGAATATATATCTATGGAATATATATATATATATAGAGAGAGAGACCTATATATATATGTGTGTATATATATGTGTGTGTGTGTGTGTGTGTGTGTGTATATATATGTAAGTATAATGGAATATTACTTAGCCATCAAAAAGAATGCAATCTTGCCATTTGCAATGATGTGGATGGAACTAGAGGGTATTATGCTAAGTGAAATAAGTCAGTCAGAAAAGACAAATACCATATGATTTCACTCATATATGGAATTTAAGAAACAAATCAGATGAACATAGGGGAAGGGAAGGAAAAATAAAGTAAGATAAAAATTGAGAGAGAGGCAAACCATAAGAGATGCTAACTCTAGGAAACAAATTGAGGGTTGCTAGAAGAAAGGTGGCTGGGGGGGAGGGGGCAATTGGGTGATGGGCATTAAAGAGGGCACTTGAGGGGCGCCTGGGTGGCTCAGTTGGTTAAGCGACTGCCTTCGGCTCAGGTCATGATCCTGGAGTCCCTGGATCGAGTCCTGCATCGGGCTCCCTGCTCAGCGGGGAGTCTGCTTCTCCCTCTGACCCTCCCCCCTCTCATGTGCTTGCTCTCTCTCATTCTCTCTCTCTCAAATAAATAAAATCTTTAAAAAAAAAAAAAAGAGGGCACTTGATGTAATTAGCACTGGGTGTTATATGCCACTGATGAATAACTAAGTTCTACTTCTGGAACTAATAAAAAAAAAGTTAAAAAAACCCAGAAAGAATAGTTTTCTCTAAAATCTCCTTGATAAAGTTTTTCAAAGTTTAAGTAGTGTATTAACAAGTTTTAAAGGTTAAAAGATTCTTTGGGGAACCTAACACCAACAAATTATTTTTATTATAATGCTAATTAAAAATGTATAGACATAATCAATGGTTGCTATTTGATACATTCAAAGATGGGATCAACGCAAAACAGAGCAAACTCTTTACACATTGTTCTGGAGCATATTTAGACTGCCATATACCATGTAAAGACCCAATTTTCCCACCATTTTTTTCTTTTCACACAATTGCTGAAATCTTTGCTCATTATTTCATAATGTAATACACTTTCAATGCATTTGTTTATAAATACAAATAGGTTGTGTTCATTAAAACTATGTGTCAGTATTGGATCATAAGGTGGTCATACAGAAGATCCGGAATATGCTTATATTATTTGTTTTTTCCATACTCCACACAATTGGAACAACAAAATAAAAAAGAAATTATTGTAGCAACATCTGGGTTCTCTATTTTCCTGAGATCAAGAAATCAAATTTGAAAAATTCCATTGTAATACATTAGAGACAAGGAGAGTAGAAGATATGTGGCTTTGGCACCCAGCTAACAGAATGTACCACAGAAGGGGAGAGAAGCATTTCTTTAGTCCATGTATCTTCTGGATGTTGAGGGCTCCAGAGAACAGTTTAGCTTTGGCACCTAGAAGGGTCAGAGGTACAAATGGATTCTCCACGCGGGCCTAGCGCCTGGGGCTCTAGTGGTGGGGAAACTCTGTCTCCTCAGCAGTAGCAGAAAGCATCAGAGGAGGCTGCCGATGTCCCTACTAGCTTTGGGTGGAGGCAGAAAGGAGTGCACAAGGTAAGGCGCAGAGGTCTGAAAAGCCCTAGCATTTCTTTCTGCACCAGATATAAACTGGTGCATAAGCTACCGCTGGGCTTGTCCCCTTGAGCTCCTAGCCTACTGGGGAGGAAAGAGGCAAAAAAAGCACATATGCAAACTGGCAAAAATATAACTACGAAGTTTCATGACTTTTATGAAGGGTAAAACCCAATGATAGGCACACAATTGAGGAAACCTCTCTAATAGGTTGGTTGGTGATGGAGGGCCTCTCTGAGGAGGTGACATTTGAATGAAGACCTGAAAGATGAGGAGTTACCCGTGGGAGAGGCGAGGAAAAGACAAAGTGTGTGCATGAAGGCCCTGAGTCATAAAGGAGATAGGTATGTTCAGGGGACTGATAAAGAGGTGAGGATAGCAGGAGAATAGTGGGCAAGGGAGAGAGTGCCCCAAGCTGAGGTTGGGGAGGCAGGGCATGGGCCAGGTCTTTGGAGGTGGGACTAACAAGTTTATATGTTATTAAAAATGCAATGGGAAGACCATAAAGAGTTTTAAGTGGAGAAGTAACTGTGATTTTGCAAGATAAGAAACAAGAAGACTAGGAAGGAAGCTCTCTAGTAATGGTCCAGAAAAGACCTAATAGTGACTCAGATTACAGAGATAGAGAAGTTGGGGTGAGAGATGGCTTTTACTTAAGGTGAGCTGACGGACTCTTCAGAGGACCATGTTAACTTTGAAATGCCACCAAATGTCAGGAGGAAGTCAAGTACACATGTTGTCTTCTGAGAAGAGAGATTGGCTGGAGTTATAAATTCAGATGTGTGTCACATATAGATAGTGATTGATTGACTGGAAGAGAGGAGATGCCCTAGGTGAGCAAGATGTCAGTGGATGAGTGCATGGCAGGGGCGTATGAGGTCCAGTCAGGAGATGTGTTCACCATCTGATGGAATGGCCCAGCAGAGAGGGAGACATTGAAGATGGTGGGGGGTGGGGGGTGGGGAGGGGAGAGATAAGATCCTTGAGGAGGTAAGATGGGACCAGATCAAGAGAATGTGTCCATTTCCTTTGCTAGGAGGAAAGGCCATTTCTCAGTTTAATAAAAGGAGCAAGAAGGGAGGGTGGCTGGGTTCAAGAAAGAGAGAGGTCTTGATGGTGTTAAGGGAATGTTTCAATTTTGTCAAGTGAAGGATTGAGGCACAGTTCTTGGCTGAGTACAGGCAAGTACAAGGTAAGAAGTTTTGAAAAGAGATGGTAACGTGAGTCATGTCAGAACGTGGGAGGGCAAGCTTAGTGAAGAAATATGGTAGAACTCTCTGCCAGCTTTGAGAGCTTGTTGGAAATTTTGAGATTGTTAATTTAAAATGAAACCAGAGCACAAATCAGTGCCCCTAAGTCCAATTAGCTTAGAGGCATTGGCAAGACTCATGCAGGTGCTCAAACAGCCACACTTGGATCATGGTAAATCCACTGAAGTGGAACACTCCCATGTAGCTCCTTGGTGGACAGCTAGCCTTGCCACAGAGAAGTCCTAACTCTGCCATCAAAAGCTTCCAGAAACTTCCACAGCTGTGATTTTATATAAAATCTCAGGGTGATCTTTAGAACTGAAAAGGAGAAACTGTTTCAGGTTAAATTATTCTCAAGTTCACCCAGAAGAATAAACATGGATATGGTCATACATCCATTCGCTTATTCTTTCTTTCCAAAAAATACTGCCGAGTACAGAGGATGTTTAAAACTAGTTTCTTTATCCTTTTCCTGATACGACCGGTCGTTCAAGGGCCCTTTAGCCCTGCTGGCTCTCCTAGGTGGGGTATGAACACCTGTGCGGCCACATAGCTCCCATCCTTTTGGAGTCTCTTTGGCAAGGTTGGGGTTCTATAAGGTAAGGAACTCCCTGAGTCCTTGATTCTGTAAGGTTTCTTGGGACCCCAGAGAGAGCAGGGCTGATCACAACCAAAATGTAAAATTAGCAATAAATTACAGAGACTCAGCTCTGTAGTACGACAGGTGCTTTCTAGACATCATCATCTTTCATTTGTTCTCCAAATGCAACCTGCGAGATGGGTAGTTTTGTTCACATTGTATAAATGATGACACACAGTTTGCCCTCAGATACCCCACCATGGTAGAGACACAAGCGGGTTTGACCTCAAAGCCTAAACTCATTTTATTTCTCTGCTTCTGTTAGTCTCAGTCTTTGATTTCGTCCCACCTTCTTTCCCAGGCCTTCTGCCCTCTGTTTACTCTGTCTTTCCAGGGGCTAAATAACACTATTTGCTGGATGCTCTTTTGTTTCTCCATAGCTTTACCTCCCTCACCTTTTCTTTCTGTTGAGTGGCCTCTTCTTTTTCTCTATTTCTTTTTGCTTTTGCATTCCCTTAACAAGGTGAAGTTTGGTTGCCTGGAGAAAAGCATCTTTTTAAACACATTTCCATTGACACTGAAATTATCAATATTTACCTCCTTCCTTTCATGAAAGTATCTTAAAAATACCTATAAATCCTGATTCATTTAAGTAGCTTTTTTTAAATTATAAAAATAATAATCACTATTGAAAAATCTGAAAGCATATAAAGCTGCCACGAAACCACCAGAGAAGATGAGTGAAGAAGATATTTAGTGCGTTCTTTCAAATTATGTTTATGCACCATTTTAACATCATTGTTACTGTTCTCGCTACACAATTTAGTGTTCTGCATTTTCCATTTTTCCATTTAACAATGATGTTATCTTCAATGGGTAGAATTTCAAGAAGATTACATAGTAATCTATGTAAAGAATTTCCTTAGGTAGAGCGACTCTGTATGTACTTTCCTGGTGCAGAGACATCATACTGTGGAGAAACAGAAGCAAATGGAAGTACCTAGGTTATTCTGGGCCCCAGATCCAGGCAGAGAAGTCCTTGGTGGATTTCTGAACATGTTGCCCCACCCAGTCCCTTTTGCTCTCTGGTGTCTAACTCTAGTTGTGGTCCCCCACTTCTCCTATATTCCATCTATTCCTCATGCCTTCAAGTCTCCATACTTGAACTGAACCAGGACAGTCCCTTTGTCCCTGAGGTTCTTGACAATGATGACTGGCCCCTATTTTGGTCAAAAAGTGACACATCACTTTTCTACCAAACCCCAATCATAGCAAAATCACCTCCTGTCTTCTTCCCTCCCCTCTATTCTCTCATATCATAAGCCCCTCCCCCTATGAGTTTGTATCTTGAGATTTGGAGATGGGGGTTGGTGGCAGGGAGTGAACCAGATTAGCTGAGCATTCACCAAATTCGACCCCTTCCTAAATCATAAACTAAAATTTGTTCACACCAACTTTTCTTCTGGCTGGGTAGCATGTTCTCATTCTACAGTCGTCTGCACAAAACTTAACTCAGGGGGATCTTGCCAATTCAAGACAAAAATTTAGGAGGGGTGTATCCTAAAGGCCCCTCTTTCCACCATGTTTGGGGAACACATGTTCCCCAGCATATGAAGGCAGAGTCAAGTTCCTTACAGAGTACATTTTCTTTCAAACACACTGCTACAAAAAGCATCTGGATGCCCCCTACTGTGAGAAGGCTGTGGCTAGGCACAGAGATTTCTTACCCAGTTAAGCTACATAACAGATGTGGGGCTCTTATTTTAGCCACAACCAAAAGAAGTATTAGCATGTCACATACTTAGTTGAGTATCAAGCGACACTTATCTAGAATCCTCAGTCTTGTTATTCTCACTTTTTTTTAAGGGGAAAAATACAAAATTCTCCTTCTCTCTAACAGGGCAACCTAGTTATTTGACACTTCAAAAGATTTTAGATTGTATTTTATTTTCTAAATGGCTCTTGATGCCAACATTCAAATGCCTTCAAATACCTTCAAAAACTTTGACAGATATTTGTTATGTTATCACAATAAAAGGGAGGCTAATAGTAAAAGTCAGTGGAACTGTTAGTAAATAGCTCTACTTTGTCATTTTTTATAGATAACAGCACATCTACATATTTGTGTAGTACATTGTGATTTCACATATCTTCTGTCATAAGATTCCCACAATAATATTATTAAGGATATAGATAAGAAAACATGTTCATGGCGGTTAAGTAACTAAGTCAATATTATTATGTGGCTTATGAGAAACTAGGTCTGTCTTCTGAATGTTACTTCAGATCTCTTTCAAGAGATTACTCTGCCTCACAAACGATCTATTCTTATGGTCACAGATGATAAGAAGAAAATAGATGGGCTGAAAGAAATCTATGCATCAAGTATGGTTGAGAGTAGATTAAGCAATATTAAATAGATTTATTTTCATGAAACTCCTCCATCTTTAATAAGCTAATGTGCTGTTAAATCTCCAAGAGTTGTGCATAATACATGGTGGTTTCCAAGTTCATTTGATGGGGGGGAGGGGGGGAGGGAAGGAGGCTTTTTTTTTTTTTTTTTAATGAAGAACTGGGTCTAAATGCTTCTAGAACCTACTTTGGAAACACAGGTTATGGGAACATTCTGAGGCCCAATTAATCCATTTCTATAAACCAATGCTAGAGAAATTATCCAAAATATGAAGAATTCTATACTATAAAGATGTTGATAACAACATTGCTTGTTATAAAAAATATGGAAATAACTGAAACGTTTAATAATAGAGGAATGGTTAAGATAATTATGGTAGTCATAGAATATCCTACAACCAACAATAATGATAGATGTGGATGCTGAGGTAATGAGTAAAATTATGATATATTTTAATTTATGATTATGTAAAGAAACAAATTCACAGAAAGAAACATAATCAGAATGTTAACATTAATTGTAATGGCGTCATGGCATTATGAACACGTTGTTTTTCCTTTTCTATCTTTTCTATTTATTTGTTCCCCTCTGCTCTCCTCCCTGCTCCCCTGCCAAACAGAAAACATAATGCACTTGAGTTAGGAGCTTGCCCTTCCAGACAGCTGCTGTTGTGTAGAAAAGGTAAGTCTAGGCATGTTGTGGGCTCACTTGACCCAATGATGCAATCTTCAGAACCCTGCGGAACACCCTGGGGTGCCATACTGCCGTCTTCAGGTGCCATTCCTAATGCACTGAATCAAAATATGGCCATGACTGTGGTTGGTGATGGTGTGGCGGGGGGGGGGCGGGGGGGGGTGGGGCTGATGTCTATCTGCTGTCTCTCTCCTGCAGGATTCTATGTGACTCAGAGGTTTTAACAGTGGATCAGCCAGTGTAGTCCTACCTCAACATGCAGAAGGGCAGAGAGGAGGGTGAGGCTGTTTGGAATAATCTCAGGAAGTCTAGTTCTAAGAGATAGCCCCAAATACCAGGTGATTTTTGGACAGGGGGAATGGGACCAGAAATGAAGTCAGAATTCCCCTGGGAACCAGTGGTTGCTTAGCTCTATGGGTTTTGTCTTTGGAGAGCTCTGTTCCTTTCCTTGACTTGTCCCCACACTTCCCCTCAGGATGTTGTAGGCAGTGTAATTAGTGGGACCAGATGACTGATGATAGATCATTGAGCAAAGCCATGCCTCCTACCGGGAAACATCTCTGGGCAGGCACTCTACTGAGTGTGAGTCAAGTGTGCCATTGTGCATAATTATTGAGACACATTCTGAAGGCGTCTGTACAGTGGTTAGGAACATGATCTTTGGTGTCTGACAGTTTTGGATGTGATTCCCAGCTACACCTATGAGTAGCTATTTAACCTTGGGGAAGTTGCTTAGCTTTTCACACCTTCAGTTTCCCCATCTGAAAGTCAAGAATAATACTCTGTACCTCATAAAGTCTTTTGAAAGATTAAATGATATAACACGTGTAAAGAGCTTAGTATAATGCCAAAGAGTCAATAATGGTACTAATATTATCCTTAGCTGTTGTAACTAGCTATTTGTATTTAAAAATACTACTCTATTTTATTTTTTTTTAAAGGGAGAGGAAACATAAGCAGGGGGAGCGGGAGAGGGAGAAGCAGGCTTCCCGCGGAGCAGGGAGCCCGATGCGGGGCTCGATCCCAGGACCCTGGGATCATGACCTGAGCCGAAGGCAGACGCTTAACGACTGAGCCACCCAGGCACCCCAGTACTCTATTTTAAATATAGGTGTTTCTTTATATCTTTTCCTGAAGTCCATAAAAAAGTTTTCATTGATTAAAAGCACCCCAATTAGGAAAACACTTCTCTTCTACAGACCAGTTCGCCAGGGAGTCATTGACTATCTACCCTGAACTGCTGAATTGTTTAGCTCTTTAGATCCAACGGTTTGTTGGTAGTATCCTCATTTTGATAATTCAGCTTCAAAGAATTCCATCTAGTTAGTGAGGCAAGTTATTCCTTTCCTGGAGCCACACGGGTCCCTCTAAACTGAGTTTCTGCTCTTCCTCTGTTTGATTTCTTAAAATAGTTTTTGAAGATTTTAACCACAACTGACTCAAAACTAACCAGCCTGTAATTTCCTGGTATGTCCCTATGGCCTTTCTTTTAAAACAAAACACACACACAAAATGGCATTACATTGGCTGGTTTCCAGTACTTTGGGGTTTCAACTGGAGTGAGCTCTAAAACGTCTGTGAAAGTTACCCTCATTTCTCTTTGTCTCTCCTTCGGAGCAGCAGGCTTTGGGTTGTTTGTGGCTTCAGCATGATGTCTTGCCACGTTTACGTACTTTTAATTTGGGGTTGCTTTAAGAAAAGTTTACCAATACCATCTCGGCATAGTTCTTGACTGCCGACCTTCCTTCTCTCCAATTCTAGTACTTTGGAAAATAAAGCAACAGGTACTAAGTATATGAGCCCGAAAGAGACAGCACTGTTCTGCTTTTACAAGAAGGATATGCTAAAAATATTCAAGAAACTATGGACTGGTTATTTGAATTCACAAATTAAAAGCACAGTTAGAATATATTTGGATCTTTTCCTAAAACCTATGCAAATTTTCTGAACTGGACGCAGAGGCATAGGAAGACTAGATTTAGTTTAGCTCATTATTTAAATGATTAATTTTTGTATTATAGCCATTTTGCATCTCTTTTTTTATGAGTGTTTCCTTTTAGTTGAATTCTCAATATATTTTATTTTATTTTTTTTTAAAGATTTTATTTATTCATTTGAGACACAGAGATACAGAGAGAGAGAGAGAAAGCATGAGCAGGGAGAGAGGCAGAGGCAGAGGGAGAAGCAGGCTCCTCGCTGAGCCAAGAGCCCTATGTGGGGCTCGATCCCAGGACCCTGGGATCATGACCTGAGCTGAAGGCAGACACTTAACCATCTGAGCCACCCAGGCGCCCCTAATTCTCAATATATTTTAAATATATTCACAATAAAGTGCTTTGGCTTTAAATAAATGTTTAAGTTAATATATATTGTGGAAGTTGGGGTGAAACAGAAGTGAAAATGTGAACTATGCTATAATATTTAGATAATGACTACATTAAAACACTCAGAATAGAAACCAAATAATTTAAAAATTATAATGAATGTTATGAAAATGTATGTGCCTAGTATGTCGTTTCTTTAAATACTTGTTTCAATAAATGTTTGTTAAGTTAATAATTAACGACAGATTGACAATGATAGAACTAAAAATGCACAATAAATTGTTGCGATAATGATATGCGCAAGGAAGGAAAAGTCATTTCTAAACAAAACACTCTCGTTCAGATTTTAAGATATAACAAAATCTAATTTGGGATTAACGGAATGAAAGAGTCATTCAGAAATTCTGAAATTCTAAAATATATTTATAGCAATAGAATATGTTTTCTTCATGTATATTTGGGAGGAACCAATAAGGTGTTTCCAAATAGATCAGAGTTTTCAAATATTTTCAACTTAATTGCAATTAGAGGCAGGCATTTGCCTTTCAGAAATTCATGTGCTAAAGGCTTCAAAACTCTTCCTCTAAAAAATATCTTTGCTTGTATTATTTTTTATAATATGAATTAGCCAGCAAACTTTCCTCATGGACAAAGCAAATGTAATGGTAAGCAGAGCCCACACTAAAGTGCTACAAATTATTAAAATCAGTGGAATCTAAAAAAATGGTATTTTTACTGTATTTGGCAATTGGAGCTATATTATTCACCACTTATTTTTCTTTTTCGCCACCTATTTTTTTTTTTTAAAGATGTTATTTATTTATTTGACAGAGAGAGACACAGCAAGAGAGTGAACACAAGCAGGGGGAGTGGGAGAGGGAGAAGCAGGCTTCCCGCGGAACAGGGAGCCCGAGGCGGGGCTCGATCCCAGGACCCTGAGATCATGACCTGAGCCGAAGGCAGACGCTTAACGACTGAGCCACCCAGGCGCCCCTTCGCCCCTATTTTTAAGAAAAATTTTGGTTGATTAAAACAGGATCAAACATATAATGATCTATTTATTTCACTGGGGGTAAAGGAAAGGGACCTAATTATATTAGCTATTTTTGTCCACATCTTCTCCCTAGTCTTTTCGGTAATTACCTGCTATGGATATTTTTTAAGCATTCATTTTTAAAAATATAATTCTGAAAATCAGCAAAGGAGATACAAAACACGATTTGGGTTGCACAGTTGTCAACAACATAATTAGCATTTGAAAGAAAACATCTACATACATTTCAGGTTGCTGTTAAAAGCTGAAGAGAGAGTCAGTGCCCTTGTAGGAATCTCAGAATCCCATCCTGGGTTCAGGAAAAGGAAGAAACTGGGTCAAGTCCTCTTTTCTTTTTCACATTTTCTAATCCACAGCATGGGTCAATTTCCCATACTTTATACTTATTTTATTTTATGCCAAGCTCACTGGCTGACAAGCATTAACCTCAATTGTTCTAACTGACTGGTTGGGTGGTGGTGTTGAAATGAACAGAGATTATATCATCCCTCCCAACAACTCTCTTCATCTTGCCTTTACCATGAGTATTTTCTGGAGAGTACTCCGTTCCAATCAGTTTTCATCAATTTACTTAGCACTTACTCATATGGTTGCAACTGAGAGATTTGGGGCTAGTGTTTTTGGGAGCCCAATCTAAGGAAGACATCAAATTAGACTATGTAATTGTTGGCTCTTGATTGCTCAGAGTTCTCTTAGGCATCTATTACATATATATATATGTATATATATATATATATATATATATACACACACACACACACACACACACACACATACACACACACATATATATGCATAAATATAAATCTAAAATTCAAGCCCCAATTCCTTTAGATTTTTGAATTTTCAAAAAATAAACTAAGATTATTTCCATATCTTCAGAATCTCAGAACTGTATTACTATAGTTCACATTTCAAAGAAATGCTGAGCAAAATCACTGCAGAAATATTTTTATATTGTTGCTAGCTTTAAAGACTTTTCCTGAGCTGCCAGGATATTCCATGTACTGTTACTTAAAATTCGAGAATTGATTTCTAAAACTTATTCCTATTACAAACAATTGCTGACTTAAAATAGTTGGCAAACAAGTAAACTGATACTCTGTAGCATGTTAGGTATGTTTCCCCCTGCTGTGGGAAAGCACAGAGCAAACAGAAGGTGCAGAGATTTTCACAGGACTCACAGTCTACTTCTTATAATTCAGATTCCCACGTGACATGGGAATTTAAAAACGCAAGAAAAGATGTTTCTATACTAGTTTCAATTTTTCCGATTTTTCTTCTGCCGAGTCTTAATGTCCCCAAGTATTTCTTAAGGTACAAATCTCCCGAACATGATGAAGAGAGCTTCGATAGATGGAAAACTAGACCATCATTTGTGTTCGTATGAGTAGAATTTTCCCCAGGAACAATACGTGCCTCCCTAGTAAGATGCTATATGGGGAATCTTTTTGAAAAACATAAAGCTCTCTACTGCAAATCTAAGGTGGCATTATTATTTTGTCATACAATTATCCTGTCAAGAGTCCAATTCAAATAGGAAACCTCAATTTGGGGGTCTCGAAAAGGTATTACTGAAACATGTTCCCTTTTCTCTTTCTTCTTCCAAGAACTGATTTTACCTCTTCCACCAAGAGGCATAAAGAAACAGCTTATGTGGAAATCCATCTCATATACACATGTGCCCACACACACATTACACATGTACGTACAAAAGCATTTGGCTTTCCAAAAACATTTCAGCATGACTGGGAAAATAAGAAAAACCTCTCTTATTTTGAGTAATGATAATAACAAATGGGTTTGAACCTGGCATCATTTTGCTAAAGGTATTTTAGGCTATTTTTTTTTCAGATGAAAATATGAATCTTTGGAAAACACACAGATTGATTTCCATCGGCAAATGAAAAACCTACATGTGAAGAAATAATCAGGTGTACGATATGGGAGTAGAAGTGATGGATTGCTGCTGAAATATTCAGATTATGATGAAGGGACAGATACAGCCTGCTAGTTTAATGGAAGTCCTACTGAATATCAGATAAAATATTTTAAATAGAGCCTGACTTTGCAGGTTTTTTCACATGACATTTACTTCTCCTGATTCCGTCTCTCCTTGAGTCCCTTCTTTGACACTAGCATGGAAATAGACTACTAGGAAAACCACCTCAGGCATATGCTCTGACTGTTGTCCTATTTCTACATGAGGGAATTTATTTTTAATACGTCTGCCTTTGAGAAAACAGAATTCCTCCAATGGATCTTTGCATGGCTTTTCCCTGTTATCGAGGTGACAGCTGACTGTGTCAGGTAACACTTAATGGAAGGCTTATGAAGAGAGGAAGTGACCTGGAGAAACCTGGCTCCGTTTTCCCTCTTTAGAAGACCCACCATCATACAGTACCTTCTTTTCATTTTCCCGTCGCTGCTGGTCCTTCATTTTAATCTGGAGAAGCTGAAATTTCAAGAGTTTCCCTATCAGTGGTAGAGTTAATTTCTCTCCGCTGTCCATAATTGCCTTTGCTGCTATTAACACCTATGAAGAAACACAATTAATAGGAAAAGTGGCATTTTGTAACCTTTGGCTCAGTCTGTTGGTGATGAAAAGATGAAATGGTATTTCAGTTTTGTAATATTTGTCTTACTGCAAAGGTGCCTCACTGCTGGCCAAAAGAATTAGAGAAAAATGTCCCATTGCCATAGAGGAGGGTATTTACCTTCTACTTTACAGAAATTGGGTTGTCTGAAAATGAACTTATTTTTCCAATGAGGCAGAGAGTGCTTCCCACGATGGTGCTAGACTCAGACTCCAAAAAAGGGGTAGAGGAAAGATATGCCGGGGCTCCCTATAGGATGACTGATAGGTCAGTTTCGTGCTACAGAAAGTCTATTGTTTGGCATAGCCAATCTTCTAAGCTGTCAAACTTTGACTTATTACGACAGCATAAATTAAATAGGGTTTTATAATAATGGAAATAGCCATGTTAGCAATCTTTTACTTCTTGGTGACCAAATTCAAATGAAAGATAAAAACTGCTTGACACAGAGGTGCCATAGGAAAAGTTCCTTGCCCGCCCCCTTGCAATTTAATGTTGATCCTGTTGGTATGCAGCCTAATTGGGGTGAAATGAGGTTATTGAGTTTTCTTTGGGTGACGACAGCCACTAGGAACATACAGCTGTATTGTCCAGATGTGTGGCACTGACAGCCTGTTTTATGACCGTGCTTTTTACAGCTTGTTTCCCCTAAATTTCACACAACTCTCTAACATCTGGGCCCTTTTCCTTGGAGCCCTATAACCACTTTATTTACTGCAAAAAAATAAAATCATGTAAAATATACCATAAAACGTTGTTATGCGTTTCTCTGTATTCACGTCCTCTCCCTAATAAAGTTCACCTCTGCCGGAAGCACTGTCACAAAAGTAATCTGGTCAAAGTATTTTTCGACTTTTGTTTTTAAGCAAGCATTACACTTTATTTATAACCTTGAGATGAATTAGGTGTTACTAAAATGTTCTGACATGTTGCTTTTCTCCCCCCTCATGCCCCCCCAACCTCCCCCCCTCCCGCCCCTTCCAGCAATTACTCCTCGGGCGCATATGGTGTCAATTTCAGACCCTCTGTCTCAGACAATGACTGTGCACACTCATCTCATCAGGCTGCGTCTTGTTTGAGGTTCATACCAGCTCTTGGTCAGGGCTTTCCTGACCGATCCGGTTCCTGATGACTTTCCACTTTGCCAAAGGAAATAGTGGAAAGAAGGGGAGATGGCTATTTTGCTTCTAACTGCGGAAGGCCCTGTGGATTATTCCAAGCCAAAATGTAACTGGACCTCTTAGAGACCGTGTTGCATCGCAGAAGGGGAAGGGACAGGGAAAAGGACTCCTCTAAAGCTGCTGTTTCTGAAAACCAAAGGAACAAACTGAGTGTCAGAAATCTTTGCGTGTGTCTAAGCAAACACCCTCCCCGGAGCAGAGCGCTTGGCTTTATTTATAGCAGTTCTGCTCCTGCTTCCACGATTTAGGGAAAGGGACCTGACGGCTGTGATTTCTGGGAGCAGGAAAGCATGAGGGTACACCTGCAGGGCCTCACCATTTAATGATGACCAGATTCAAGAGGGGAGTCCTAAAGGAACAGATGGTCACACTTTAAATGAAAGCTGTCCAATTGGGTCCAGCCCCAAGGGTAGATGTATTTGGTTTGAAATGACATTTTTCAGTACTAGTTCAACAGTGTGCTGACAGTCAGGCTGTTTTGTGACATCTGGTTCAAAATACACAAATTTGGGTTTTAAGAAACTCACAGCAGTCTAGTACGGGGCGTTTCCCGGTAATACAAATATAATGACATCGTTGAAGGGAAGTCAACACTGGAATGGGTTACCCAAGAGTGGTGTGGAGTCTCTTTTCCTGATGACCTGTGAACACAGGATATTTACCTTTGTCTGGGATGGTTTGGGTGAAGCCTGCCTGGCGTCATGGTGATGGATGGGATGTCTCTGGAATTGCTTTCTAATCCCGTGTCTCTGTGAGTCTACGAATGTTACCTCACTGTGTTAAAATGTATTCAAAGCACAACAAAATGTCCCGAGAGAAAGGTATTTTGCAGGCCATAAAAGTTATTTCTGGTCCATCTGAAACTGTCTGTACAAAGCTTGTTTAAAACAAAAATCTGGCATGGCATCAAAGTAATAGTGATATCCTACTGGGAAATGGGGAGATTAGTGATGGGAAGTGTCACTGGAATCGCTGGTACCTGTGTTCTTCTGATGCATGGACACACAGTGAGTCAGAGAAGTGGCAGGGCAAGGCAGCATTGAGGAGGGCCTGATGGACGCTCCCTCCTCCCTGAACAGCCCCCGGGCAGCCCATGCAGAGGCAGGCTCCATGCCAATAACGCACAGCAGTGCACATGGCACTGTGAGCAGGGGCAGAAACCAGGCACGTCTGTCCTTCTCCAGGGCTGCTCAGAGGATACTTGACTCCCGCACGTGCCATTTTCCCTGTGTGCTTCCCCCAAAGGGAATGACGGTGTGAATCCTCGGGACAATTTTTTTTTTTTTAAAGATTTTATTTATTTATTTGACAGAGAGAGACACAGTGAGAGAGGGAACACAAGCAGGGGGAGTGGGAGAGGGAGAAGCAGGCTTCCTGCAGAGCAGGGAGCCCGATGTGGGGCTTGATCCCAGGACCCTGGGGTCACAACCTAAACGGAAGGCAGATGCTTAACCGACTGAGCCACCCAGGTGCCCCAATCCTTGGGATAATTCATGAAAATGAAAGTCTCTACTGAACTCAGAATCTGAGACTGAAAATTTTTATGGTTTGTGGGTCACCCCCAGGAGAGGCAGAGAAAGAAAGTTATTTACAAATTCATTTCTGCTGAAAAGTCTTTCTTCTCACACTCCATGATTCACAATTATACCCTATCAGGAGTCAGTGGTTTGGTCTCAGATGAAAAACAATTCCTTAGAGGGCCTTTATTCAAAAGATGAGTCTTTGAGGGAAGAAGAAAAAACTGCATTTAGAAGGAAGTGCAACTCTTCATGGAACATTCCAGAAAGACTTTCCTTCCTCACCTTACTTGAAGTAATTGACATAACAAACAAACCTCTAACCTTCCATCATTGTAAAGGCTACTCGTCCAGTATCGAACCAATGTGTGTGCATGCACATGCACATGTGTGTGCGTGTGCTGGGGAGACACACTGACAAGGGTGGTAGGTATTGGGATGATAAAGGATACAAGAGAAAATGGGAACCATCAGCTGGTCAGCGTTGGGGAATAATCAGACAAAAACCGGAGCTTCCAGAGTGAGGCAGAAAAATAGTCCTAAGTGGGTTAAAACCTGGGTACTCATCAAGCCTAAATACCAAATAAATGAGCCTGGCATGAGCCAGAAACTTAAAAACAGGTCTTATGGGCAAACGAGACTCATTAAAATGGAGTAAAACTGTTGCCAGGTGAGGCCTGCATGTGTCTCCTGGACCTATTCGGGCCAGGCCCTGGGGCCTGCCAGGGCTGGGGCGGGGGGAAGTCCAGGCCAATCAACCAGAGGTGTTTTGTTCTGGGAAAGCCTGCTGTAAGAGGAAACTTAGCTTGGGAGTGCAGCTGAGGAAAGAAGACACATCTGCATTCTCACATCTGTGAAGATCTTATTTTGAGGGTAGATGCCCTTTGTCTGTTAGAAAATGCATGATTCTGAGCATACTAAGAAATAAAAACATTTCACTCTTTATCACTGACCTGGCTCAAAGACTTATGTCATATTTACTATCTAATGAGCTGGTCCAACAAAAATATATCAAATGGGCCAAATTCTTTCCCTGCCTGGGGATCAGGCCCACCCACAGACACCTCCCTTTCCCTCCTCTCTGTGCTTCCTCCCATGTTAGCAGTAAGCACAGCATCTGCCTGGACAACAGTTAGAATTGCTTCACAGATGCCCGTGGAAACCTAACGCATGCTTGTGTGCAAGTGTGGGCACATGCAAACACATAGGCCTACACGCATATGTATGTGTACGTGTAGATATGACAGATGATACATAGGTAGATAGACGGATGGATGGATAGATGATAGCTAGGACTTCATGAGGTCTGCGGCCTGGTTTCCCCCGTGAGCTTACAAGGACGCATACAGAGCAGCTTGAATCATTGCCAACTGGGTCATGCTCAATACAGGTGAGTTCTGAGGCAGGATAAAGATTTTGGATCTGCATTTCTCCTGCTTGGAGCAGGCCACAGAAGAAGGCGGTGGAGGGGAGGGAAAAGTGTGGTTATGAGGGGCAGAGGAGGGTGCGGTGATGGGAGAGCAATGAGCAGAAGGAAGATATCCCTCTAGGAACTCCAAGTAGCCACCAGCTCTAAAAAAAATCTTTTCATTTCAGGGCCCTCCTTGGGGGTCCATGAGGTTTGTTACAGCAGCAGAAATAATGCACGAGGGTATGATTTCACATTGTACCTATTATCCTTGAGTCATGACTTAGGGTTCGTTTGGATATGCAAAGACCTCTTGAACAGGAGCACAAGCCAGTACCTTGACCCCATCCAACTAGCACAGGACTGAGCAAACAGGTTTTTGACGCACAGATCTAACTCTTCTAGGGATGTATGTATTCCTTCATTCATTTGTTATCACATAGCTTTGAGCAGTTCATTTCCTTAATATATGACTGATTAAGTGTGATAGTTTATCATCACTGTGAAAAGTCCAAACAGTACCAGAAGGATGTACAATGAAAAGAAAATGTTTCCTCAACCCACTCCACCATCCCCTCTTTCCAGAAGGAAACCCTTGCGTGTCCTTATGTAATTTCCTGTACATAAATAAACATACATATGCATATCCTGTATGTTTTAATACAACTGGGATCATGCTTTCACATGGTCGAGTGGCCTGCATTTTTACATATAAGGTTATAGGACAGCTTTCTGGGGTGACATGTATTGTTTATGTTTATATTTTTAAATTATTTTCAGTCTCCTATTGTATGGACATTTTGGGCATTTATTTTACCAGTATCCTAATGATGGACATGTTGGCAATTTCAGGTTTTTCCTTCTATTGAGTGCATGTGTATTTTAAATATTTATGGCTCCTTCCAAATTGACATTTGAAAAGTTCATAGCATTTTTGTTCCTACCACCACTCTGTGAAGGGATGTGTTTCCCCACTCCCCTCCTTAACGCTGAGTATTCTCCAGCTTTTCTATCTTGGTCTAGATCAATGCCGACAGATCTTTCTGTGATGCTGGAAATGTTCTGTGTGCTGTACAAAATAATAGCCACCAGCCACATGTGGTTATCAAGTACTTGAATATTGCTCGTCTGAGTGAGGAACTGAGTTTTTCGTTTTATTTTTAGTTGATTAAAATTAAAATTTAAATAGCCACATGTAGCTAGTGGCTACTGTTTTGGTCAGAGCAGGTCTGTGTGAGAGCAAAAGGTAGAAAAAAAATAGTATTTCATTTAAATTATGTTTAATTATATCACTCTGTCCCTTTCCTCCAAAACGGAAAGGAAAGATATCCTATCTGGCACCATCTTTGCAAATTTTATTAACGTAGGCAATGCTTAAATACACTTATTAAATAATAATGGTATATTCAGATTTACACAGTGCTCAGGGTGAAAGGTAATGGAAATCTATGACTCCCCTGCTAAGGTATTTGTTTCTGGCCACCAGGGAAATTTGCCCCAGTAAGGTAAAGATGAACAGGGCTGGCATGGGGCAAAAATGGGAAAGATGCAGTTTGCTTCTGGCTTTTTTGTATTATCCTTTTCTCCTCTGCTGCGTTCCTCCTCCTTCTAAGTACCCGATGCCTTTCTGCCTTCCAAATCCCTCTTGCCACTGAAATAGAAAAGCTTTCACTTGGTAACTCACTTTGAATGAAGCTCATTCAAACCAGCGAGTTAGCTGTATTTTAAGATTTTATCCCTTAGTTACAGGATGAAAGGGACTAGAAACTGTGAAATAATTTCAAATAATAAGTAATAGGTGCGGCTGTTTAGAATTTAGGGTGGGAGGTGGCCGTTCTCGCCAGCCTGAAAGCTTGCAGTGCCTACGGCTGGCTCAAAGGTAAATACGGGTGCTGTGTTCCTGGCGCTCTCTGCTGGGAGGCCCGGAGTGACCCCAGCATTAAGGCCTTGACAGGTTTCCCAGGCACCCGCCCTCGGGGCTCACTGCTTGGAGTTGCTGATGGATTCCAGGACTGGGTCATACAGAGGAAAGGATCTGAAGGGAAGATGGAAATCTCCCTCGGGTCAGGATCCGGGGAGCATCAGAGAGGGTGAGTGAATGGGTGGGTGGGGCAGAAAAAGAGTAAGGGGGCAGCTGGGGACCATGTTGAAGAATAAAGACAAAGGAAACAGCTCCGGGAATAAGACCGGGACTTGTCTGTGTGTGCATGTGTCTGCACGTGCGTGTCTGTGCACACACGTGTCTGTGCACACACGTGTCTGTGCGCACAGGTGTGCACAAGACTGTGTGTTTGTGTGCACAGCTGCCTTGGGGATGACTACGATGATTAAGATACTCTGTATCTAAAAACAATGTCAAAACAGATTGTGGAGATTCAAGAATCAATAAAAAAGAAAAATACTAACATTATTGATTGGCACTTTAAAAAGAAATGCTGTTGGGCGCCTGGGTGGCTCAGTTGGTTAAGTGACTGCCTTCGGCTCAGGTCATGATCCTGGAGTCCCGGGATCGAGTCCCGCATCGGGCTCCCTGCTCAGCGGGGGGTCTGCTTCTCCCTCTGCCCTCTTCCCTCTCGTGCTCTCTGTCTCTCATTCTCTCTCAAATAAATAAATAATATCTTTAAAAAAAAATGCTGTTGACTAGTACCATTTCTATCTAATTATCCTGCAGAACACAGGGTATTACGTTTATCATTAAACACATGTCAGATTAAAGAAGTATAATTTATTCATCAAAGTGGACTGCATAACTGTTATGTGCCATCTTCAAAATTTGCTGCTTAGTAGCGTCATTATTTGCTTATGCATTCTGCTTTACTCTTATATGTTATATCCGCTTAAAACATTAAAAAGTCAGAGGAACCATTGCCCTAATTTGTGTTTTCTCGTGAGCGTGTGTTTGCATGTATGTGCATGTGGACACGTGTGTGTGTTTTACAAAACTTCCAATGTTTAGATGGGCCTGATTCTGCACATTTGATGAAAAGGATGGATGAGCAAGGGATTTGCAAATGACTGAAAGGTCCCACTTATTTGGAGATGCCCTCCCATGAAACAATCCTATTGGGAATTTCAGCTCCTGCAGTACAAGGGCTGAGAAACCAGCCACTGGAAGTGACCATGACCTACGTGCAACATAGTGAGAAAACACAGGCTGTGCTTGCATCTCGGTCTTCTCAGACACCACTGGGAGGCCCTGGGCAAGCGACTGAATCTCCCTTAAACCTCAGCTTTTTAATCTACAGCAGGGTTTCTCAACAGTGGCACCATGGACATTTGACGCCAGGTAATTCTTTGTTGTTGGAGGTTTTCCTGCGCCTCGCAGGATGTTTTGGGGCAACCCTGGCTTCTACCCAGCTGCGACAACCAGAGGTCTCTCCAGACATGGCTAAATGTTCCCTCGGGAACATTCTCCCTTGAGAACCCTGATTTACAGAAATAGAACATAACTAGAATTGAATGAAATGACACCTAAAAAGACATAGCACGGTGAGCGATATTCGCATGGTAAACCCTCGCTAAAATCAGCTCTTACTGTGATTGTGCTTATCGCCAGGAAAAAAAAAATGGAATTCTTGAAGGCCTTACAGCCCAGGTTGGGAAAAAAGGAGAAAAGGAATGGGGTGAAGCACGTTTAGGCTCCTGGATTGACAGTGACCTTAATTTATTATCAGCTGGTGATAACCTGGCTTCTCCTTTCATTTAACCCTTTCTCTGCTCCGATGAAAACAAATCAAGATCCATTCAAGATAAAGGGTGGCACAGTGTATAATGGCAAGGGAGGAGGGAAGGAGGAGGAAGGTTGCTGTTCTTAATTTCTTCTAAAATTCGAGCTGGAGGAATCCTACGAAGAGCGTGCTGCAGTCCCCTGGCGCGCGTTTCCTGCTCCCTTGGCTCCGCTCCCTCCTCCATTCCTTCTGCCTTTACTGAGTACCCAGCTATATTGCAGTCACTGCACTACTTGATCCTCTACATGTCTGGTCTACCCAATTCACATTCTTTAAGTAATGAATAATTTCCAATGAGACATAATTGGAAAAACAGCTGGAAGGGTAAGGGTTTCGGCAAGAGGAGGCGGTGGAGAGAGACAGAAAAAGAGGAAAGGGAAAGAATGGGTATGACTGAAACATATTTTCTCACTTTGAGCAGAGGAAAAGAAAATAATCAAGCAATATTAAGCTGTCCATACATAGGTTTAAAGGTGACGGAAGAGGTAGGCTTGTACGGATCGCACTGCCTGTCTAATGCAAATGGAACGTCGTGAGGGTGCTCAGACCACAGCTTGGTGAGAAGTTCATAATGATGATAAATATCCATAGCAGGTGACTCCCAGATCATTTTCAGCTGTCCATAATTAAACTGGTATCCATCTCTCGACAATGTCAGGGCTGTAAAATAATTCCAGTCATTGGACCCCTTACATCTGTGCTGAAATGAAATAATATTTGGCAGTAACAAGAAGTCACTGAAACTAAATAAACAACCCCTTTCAAGACTCCATAAAAGTCGGTAACATAATAACATTTGACAGGGATTAAGACTTCTTTGGGGCTGTAAGGAAGTTTCAGAAGCAGCAATAACAAATACATGGAAGGTAGAACAGATCTAAGCTTTCACAGGCATGTACAATTTGAAATGTGATGGGTTTCCCAAAGGAGATGTGCATTTCGAACATCTAATATGCACATGTCAAAAAGTGCAGGACTCTATTTCAGAAACGTTTGTTGGGATTACTCTTCCAAAGAAGGATAATGCAAAGCTTCCCTCTTTTTATTAAGGAGTGTTTTGGTTTTTGTATTTCTACAAGACATGTAAAGGCACATGAAGTTGCATGTGATAATGTATGGGAGAACGATAGAGAAAGTTCAGATGCGCATTAACTTTAGGTGTGTATTAGTAACACATGGTTCCAGAATCATGGTGATCACTTTTTTTTTTTTTTTTTGTAGATCAAGATCTTTTCCTTAGTCCCCAAATGCTCCCACCCCTCTGAAGTCATTCTTAGTTCTTTCAGCTTGTAATGAAGGCTACAACTGAACAATCCTACAACATTTTCGAATCTTTCCTAGGGGGGTTAGCTCTCTTGTACTGGAATTATTGGCATCCAGGGTTTGTCTCCTCGAGGAGCTCAGAGGTCGGATCCTTATCCTTACCTAAGTCATCTTTCTAAATCCCCTCACAGAATAGGTAGGTTGTAGACATGTAGTATGTTCACTCTTTCAATCGGTGTGAGGATGCTGTCTTCTGAGTTATTATTTTCAAATGTTTTTAGCTACCATTACAAAGCTGTAGGAATAAATTGTAAGTAGGTTCTCAATCTAACACGCAGATGGCCATATAGCACACACTATATACAGGGCAAGGATTGTTCTAACAACCGCACTAAGTTTATTTTAATCTACGAGCTGCACTTCAGGTATTCTAACTCATTTAATTCTCGCCTTTCCTTTCAAGTGGATACTCTTATTGATAAAGAAAGTGAGGCCTGGTGATCACACAGCGAGTAGTAGAAATGGAATTAGAAGCCAGATGATCTTGTTCCAGTCCCTCTCCCCATCACCATATTCTGTGACCTTACAGTTGGGCTTCTCACCCCTTAGCTGGAGCTGCTGGGCTCCCATCTAGTTCCTCAGCCCCTCCCCAGTCTCCACACCCAATCCTCATCTTAGCTGGAGGGATGAAGGGCTTCTTACTCTTTTAAAGATTTTATTTATTTGAGAGAGAGAGAGCAAGGGGAGAGGCAGAGGGAGAGAGAGAATCTCAAGCAGACTGTGCACCAAGTATGGAGCCCCGTGGGGCTCGATCTCACGACCCTGAGATCATGACCTGAGCTGAAACCGGGAGTCGGATGCTTCACCAACTGAGCCACCCAGGTGCCCCTGAAGGGCTTCTTAGACCAAGATTTTATGTTTAAATACTCTTGACACTCTTACTAGTTTGGCTCTAACCTGGTTCCTCCACTCTGAATAACTGAGTTGCTTTTTTTTTTTTCCTAACACCTAGAGGGGACCTGAGACTCAGAACTCTTGGTCCTAATGGCTCTGAAGGAGGGCAGAATACACCACCCCCAAATATGCCACTTTGGCATAAGGATTATTTTGAGCTAAAATACTTAAAAAACAGCAGGCACAAGAAGGGCCTTCTGATCTCCCCTTTTCTTAACGAAAACAGGAGATAAAAGCTTCCATGTGAAAGATGCCTTCCCCACACCAGAGGAAATTAAATATTATCATCATCAAGGATGAGAAGTTGAGACAGAGAATGCTATACAAACAGGCCTTGTTAACATAATTCTTACTTTCCTTTAGCCTCCCCATAGAGTTTACCTGCTTTTCCACATTGCCTCTCTGTTCAACTTAATATAAAGGCCTGTAGGTTTTGCCATTTTTCTTGAGGATCTTCATTTCCTTATGAGGGCTCCCTCGTCACATAAAACTCATGTCAGTGTGTGTGTTTTTTCTCCTGTCAGGCCCAGCTAAAAGAGAACTCCAAGAGGGCAAAACGCGACAGTTACCTTCCTAAGGCTCCCTCTGTGCCTTGTCCCAGGGCCCGAGGACTAACTTGGAAATGCAGAAACTCAGGCTGTCAGCTGCCTCCATTTCCTAGCCTCCTCCTCCTCCTTAAATCCTAAGTCATTCTCCTAAAACCCTGCCTCAGTCTGAGTCCCGTACCTGAGACCCTGCTAGTCATCAACAGACCTAGCTATCTAAATATGGCTGCTCCCTGCACTTCCGGCCCCTGGACACCAGAGCATTACATCCATCGTTTGCCATTTGGCTTGGATACCACATTCCACCTCCCAGGCTGGAGGTGCTGGGTGCCCACCTGTCATCCTTGCTTTCTTCCTAGGAGAATCTGACTTTGTTGCCCACTTCAGAAGACAGCCTGCAGTGGGATTTCTGCTAATGTCCTGCTGGGTGAAGAATGTTTTCAATGTGTCAGCACTCTCTGCCTTTTCCCAGCGTACTTTGTTCCTCCACCATTAAGGCAAAGTTGTAGTGTTTCTCTAGCTTGATTACAGATGGTGTTCTTGAGGGCTGGTGTTGCCCCCTAGCTTTCAATCGATCCCAAACCTGTCCCACAGAGAGGGCTTGTTTTCCAGTTCCCCTGTCCCTTCCTCATCTCCTTGGCTCATTAGTTAGAGAGGAGGCATATAAAATATGGGTATCTCCTGGCCGGTCACTGGCAGCACCCTTTATGAGCAGATGGATACCACACCATTCCCCATAAGTGTTTCTCTGGTGTGCCCTGTGGACCACCCACCCCAGAATCCCTGGGACCCTCATTAAAGATACAGATGGCCAGGATCTACCCCCCAAACTACCAAATCAACCTCTGGAGGTGAGGGCCTGAGAATATGAAATTATAACAAGCATTCTAGGAATTCTTAAATACCCTGGAGTTTAAGAACTAGGGCAAAGGTCATTTATATTCTAACACTAGAATGGCCAACAGAGGAGTTCCCCAGGGTGCGGTACTTTCAGAGCTAAAACAAAAAGTCCCAGGCAGGCGGGATGTTTGGTCAGCCTGAGAAAGCAAGTTCAAGGTGAGCCATCCTGAGACTGTCTGCTACAGAGTTAGAGAGAGGGTCATGAGTCTGACTTTCTCCTTTGATCTGCTTTCCCCGTCCGGGCTCATCAACCGATGGCCTTCTCAGAGCCTCATGTTCACCCCAAATCCTGAGTCAGTCTATCTGAGGCAGCAAGGGTATTGACTCTCCCCTCGGGCAGTATCATTTGACAAGGTTATTCATCTCAGAGTCAGGACCCAGTAACCTAGCAACAAATATTCATGGGGCACCAGGATGTAGTAACTTGCCCACGGGCACAGGGGTTAAATGGTGGTACTGATGGTGAAATATAGCACCTTCTAATCAGATATCTGCTTCTAACTTCTAGAATTGGCTAGTATTTTCTCCAGGGAACTCCAGAAGAGTCTGAAATGCAACACCAAGGAGTTTTGAGTCAGACCACCAGTTTAGACACTCCCTTAAGATTTCCATTCCTTAGGCTCAGACTCCGAACCTCACACTCCTACTGCTGGGTGAAGGTTTTGCTCTAAATCCTCTCAGTAGCTCCAGATTAGTTCCTCTATCTGAACCCACTTCGTGTTGCTTTCCTTTTCTAGCACTCCCTGCCAGCACACTTTCTTCTTGGTCATCCACCAAATACACATCAGAGCCTTCTCGCACACAGCCTTCTCCTGCTTGGGAGGCTCTTCCTCAGATATCCACATAACTCCGTCACCTCCCTAAAAAGGTTTTTATTTAGATGTTTCCTTCCCAATTTTACCCTCGCTGATCACCATATTTAAATGAGAAACCCGCCCCCTACTGCCCACACTCCCAACACTCTGCTTCTTTTCCCCCATAGCATTTATTACCATTTAATATAATACATACTTTATCTCTCTATTATTTCTCCTTCCTGTAAGGGCATCAGTTTTTATCTATTTTTTTCTCACTGATTTGAATTCAAAGCCAAGAACATAATAAACACTTAGTAAATAATTACTGGACCAATTAAATCAGATGGCCATTGTGAACCGTGTTTTAAAATGCTTAATCACAGGGCGCCTGGGTGGCTCAGTCGTTAAGCGTCTGCCTTCGGCTCAGGTCATGATCCCAGGGTCCTGGGATCGAGTCCCACATCGGGCTCCCTCCTCGGGGGGAAGCCTGCTTCTCCCTCTCCCACTCCCGCTGCTTGTGTTCCTGCTCTCGCTATCTCTGTCTCTGTCAAATAAATAAATAAAATCTTTAAAAAAAATGCTTAATCACAAATTTCACCACGATCTGGAGGCCCCACTGCCATGATTCACCCCTGCTTGGATTTTCCTGTTGGCCTGGATCCTATCTGACTTAAGTTGGGCCTTCTGGCGGGTGTGCTGTCCATGCTGTTTACCCTTCCTCAGAGCCTTGTTCTAGAGACAGATTGTTCTTGTGGTACAATCCTGGTGATGTTTCTTTTTTCACCATCCAGCTGTTGAGGTGGAGCCATTCTTGGTTATGAATTAATTAGCTTGGCTCACACTTGAAGGATCTATCTTGTCATTCATTCATCTGATAGTTTACAGAGCACCCACTACATTCCCCATACTGGATATCTACGGACAAAAGCTGCAGCCTCTGCCTACAACAGGCTCTCAGTCGGGATGGGAGGATGACCACAGTGTGCACAGAGCATGTTCTACGGTATCCTGTGCCCTGCCCGGGGACGGAGGTGAGAGGGCTCTGGTGGCCATGGGAGGGCACCTCCTCCAAACTGGGAGAGGCAGCAAAGGTTTCCTGCAGGTGTCACTCCTGAGGGAGTCTCGAAGGATCAGTGGGAGTGACTGTGATTGGGGCTAGGTGGTGGGTGATGGGAGGAAGGGCCGGATCCCAGGCAAAAGGCCTGAGGCCAGAGAGAGAGAGTCATATTCAGGAAAACAGAAAGTGGCTGGGTGTGTGGTATGGGTTACTGGAGGACGGAAGGGGCAGAGGGGCGGGGAATGGGGGGAGGGCTGAGGGAGAGGTGATATTGGAGAGGCCACCAGGGGCTTGAATGACATAGTAAAAGAATTTGGGCTTTATCCTGGAAGTAATGAGGCACAGAGAGTTTTACGCAGGTGAGAGACGTGGTCAGGTGTATAGAGGTCTCCTTGTGAGTCTTGGCATTTTATCTCCATTGCCTACTCATATGGAGTCCAAAACCCCAGGCCTTACGGGGGGTTGTGGTAACCCATGGCAAACTTCAGAGCGCTTGAGTGTGTATCTCAGAGTTTACATTCTGTACCTTGCTCCTCCAGCTTTGACTGTCATCTGGTCCTAGTGCTAGAGGCATATATATTTACCGGAGATACTCTAATTTGCCCAGAAGCTATAGACAAAGCTGTGGGCAGGCAGGCAGCACCATGGACCTTGCAGAGCAATGAAATGAGTGAAGCCTCAATCCTTTCTGGCCCTCCTCAGATCAGTTACTTCAGCAAAACCCAACCGGGTGGCCTTTGGGTATCTTGACCTTTGGATATTTACAAAAGCAAGGGCCTTTGATGGCCTGTTCCTCTGTTCTTCCAGCTCCCAGAACAGCACTGGCATAAGTGCTCGAAAGGAAAGAAAGAGTGAGTGGGATGAAAGCAGCACTGAGCAGTGGAGAATGTAAGGAGGAGTGAGAGTAAATGGAGTCGAAGTCTGGTTCCGGGTGGATGGCGAAGCGCATCCAGGGTAAGATGGAGAGCCCCTCGTGGAGGAGGATGGCCCCTTCCCTGGCCCTCTGGGCAGCATATGGACGCAGGGAAGCTGCATTTCTCCAAGCACAGGCTCAGACGTGCCTGGGTGCTAGCACAGAAGGTGTGTTCCTGGACTTGCCTGAAGACACCCTGGATCCCCATGACCATGGCCGGGATCTGGAATTGGCATTTTTAACGAACTCTCCAGGTGGTTTTGAGGCATGCCACTTTGAGCACCACTGACCCAAGGAGACAAGAAGAGGGTGGAAATCGGATTGTCTCACACCAAAGAGACTCCTCCGTCAACTCTTCCCAGACTTCTTATCTGAGATCACTCTCCCTGCATCCCAGTGCCCCAGCCCTCAGTCTAATTTCTGTGGAGGCCCCTCCCATGCCTCTATTAGCAGTCTTGTGTATGTCTCCTTCTCCTGCAGGGCACTGTTGAGTTTGTGCAGGGTTTGGGTGATGGCTTCTCCCTTTCATCCCTCACAGCACCTAAAATCTGTTTGGAAATCACTTAAAGCAAACATCCCCCATTCTGCATTTAGAAAATAGAGGGTCCCTCCCATTATCAGAAGAAATCTGAAAATGGAATTACATAATCATTTCACTTTAATGAATTCCATACTCACAAAATATAGCCAATAAAAATGCGACAAATGTTTGACCTTACAACTTTTGCTTATCGAATTGACTAAGATAAAAAAAAAATACGGTGTTGAAGAAGGTGTGGTTAAATTGGAACTGTTAGAAGGAATGTAAATTGGCACAAATTGTCTCGAATGCATTTTGACAATATGTGTCAAGAGCTTTAAAAAGACTTACATGTTTTGACTCAGTAATTCCACTTACTGAAATTTTTCATAAGAAAACAATCAGGGGGATGCCTGGGTGGCTCAGTCGGTTAAGCGTCTGCCTTCGGCTCAGGTCATGATCCCAGGATCCTGGGATCGAGTCCCGCATCGGGCTCCCTGCTCCGTGGGGAGCCTGCTTCTCCCTCTGCCTCTGTCTCTCTCTCTCTCTGTCTCTCATGAATAAATAAATAAAATCTTTAAAAAAAAAAAAAAGAAAACAATCAGGTTCATAACTGTTGGTAAACAGTCTAAATTTAGCAAAAGGGGGAGTGGTTAAGTGAATTATTGAATAGAGATATGCTTTGTATTATATAGACACTGAATACGGATTTAGAAAGAGGTTAATGTCATAATATGTGGCATATATATATATATATAACATATGTAATATCATTCCCATTTTTAAAAAGAAGCACACATCTCTGAATGATGGAATATTCTACAGATACTTTTGACTTCCAGTCTGACTGATACTTCCAGTACTTCTTCCCTACTGCTATATGGACTATGCTTTTCCTACATTCTCCACATTTTCTACAATTAAAGTGTATTGCTTTTATAATAAAACAGCTAACACATCATATACATGATGTAAATGCTATACACCACCCTCCCACAGAATGCTCCTTCCCGCACACTGATGCCAACGTCTCTACCTCTCATATTGCTTCTCAGCTCAGAATCCCTCAGCAGCCCCCACACCTCCGAGATAAACTGTACATTTCTCTGCAGGGCATGCCAAGCCCTTTATGGCCCGGCCTTGATGCACCTGTCCAGTCTCACTCCTGGCTGCTCCTTCCACGTCATTTATAGCTCCTTGGTCGTGCCACACCATCTTAGGTCTGCATGATTTTGAATGAGCTGATTCCGTTGCCTGGAATTCCCACTGTTTCGTTACTTTGTAAAGTCCCTATTCATCTCAAGGTTTTTTCCCTAAAGCCTTTCCCTCAAGACTTTAGGAAGATTTAGGCATCGTTCTGTGCACTCATTGCACCTTTAAACCTTCTTTGTTATTATATGGTAGTAGAATTGCTCATTTTTGTGTCTGTTTTCCAAGTGGAAGGCTGGAATTAACTTTGTGACCGGCATGTGGTAAACAATCGATACAGTACTGGCTGAATGAAAGGATCAGCACGCAAATCCCGCAGACCTTCACATCGTGCAGGCTGTGCCTTGTCAGAGGGCACCCTGCGGTGGGCGAGTGTGCGCTAACCCCCAGCCAGACCTCCTTCCCCAAGCCAGTGCGCTCAAAGACTGGGAAAGCAAATGGTGCTAAGTTGCTAATTTATTTATTTATTTATTTAAAGATTTATTTATCTATTTTAGAGAAAGAGAGAGAGAGAAAGAGAATGAGCACAAGTGGGAGTGGGGGAGCGGCGGAGGGAGAGGGAGAGAGAATCTCAAGCAAACTCCACACTCAGCGGATCCCAACTGGGGCTCGATCTCACCACCCTGAGGTCATGACCCGCACCTAAACGAAGAGTCAGATACTTAACCGACTGTGCCACCCAGGCGTCCCTGTCATATGTTTGTCTTATACATTTTTGTCTCTCTCTCTCTCTATGTACACACACACACACACACACACACAATGTACATGGAATAAATGCTCAGTTTTTTTTTAAACTGATGGGATATGTGATCACAATGGTTTAGGATTGCTAGCCTAGAGCACTGGGGTTTTAGTGATGAGTAACACAGGGCTTCTAATGCTCATGCCATTCACTACAGAGTAGGGGCAGTCCAGACAAACAAACCACCGCAGTATAACAGAGCAAGATGAATTTTGCCTGGGAGAATCCAAGAAGATTTCATACAAGAGATGGCATCCAAACAGGGCTATTTAGCTGATCAATGGAAACATCTAAGTCTAAACTGTACATATTTCTCTTCAACTCAGTGCACTTTGCACTTACCAGCGAAGGGGTATGAAGTGAATTGAGTGTTGTAAATGAGGGAAAGCGGATGAGCCCGAGTTTGTTCAAAACTGTAAAGAAATGGAGCCACGTGTGGTCGTTATGGGGCCAGGTAGAAATCCTAGATTTCACAGTCACATCATAATGCCTGATCAGATTCTACCCCACTTTCTATCTATTCTCAAAACACCCCTGAATCCCAAGGGCTTCTAGAGAAAATTCTAAGTTAATTTTCACCAATTCATGTTTTCATTTTCCCTATCTAATTTGGCTTATTGTTGCATTTTGCAACTTTGTACAAAGTGGTCAGTACTCTCAGGGCGGGGTGGGGGGGGATGTTTGTTGCCTGGGGAATGAATGTAAATGATAAAACCTAACTCCGATTTCTGAGGCCAAATGTATGCCTGCAGAAGCCTGTGTTTGGCCCAGTTCTTTTAGAAACTTTAAGGCAAGGGGAAATGTTTCCTCAGTAATAGCACTAGAAAAACCTCCCGGAGCTTGCTCTTTTGCTTAGGTGAATCCCTAAGTGGGTTAAACGTAACCATTAGCTCCTTGACCATAGGGACTGTATCTCTGGGAAGTGACAGCGTGAACTTTGAGTCTGGAGTCAGAATGTCTGGGTTCCAACCTGGGGCTCTGCCACGATTAGCCGCGGGCGGTGGGGCAAACCACTTAACATCTTTGAGACGCTCCCCATTTGCCACCTGAGGATAGTAAGATGTACGAGGCTGTGGTTGGGATCGGATTCGACGTTGGGTGTGAAAGTATTTTGTACTCAAAAGACTCATTTTCCGAATGTGAGCTGTGGGTATTACTCTTGTTTTCCTTAAGGGTCCCAGCGAAGAGCATTGCCTGCAGGGGAAAATGTCATCTTCCGCACCACAGCGGTTCAAAAACGACCCACCCATGAATGTGGAAGAGGTCTAGTTCCAACAAGCTCACTCACGGTCAGGCAGGAATTGCTTCTGGTGACCGTGACTTGCGCCATTACCCGCAGCGTTGGACCTTGCTGACCCCTTCCCACCTCTCCCCGTACCAAGGACATTCCCCAGGTGTCCAGCTTTTAGCTCCGATAAATAAAAGCATGCCGATAGGGTGAATGGATAGAATGGGTTAACATTCTGAAAATGCGGTTTCATTTCATTTAAACCAGGGTTTTATGGACACTGTGCCTGAACTCCACAGGCGGCTGTGGGGGCTATTTTTGGACAAGCAGGACTTCCAGCACCTCTTAAATCACATCACAGGGCAATTGCCTACTCCACCTACACACAGGGCGGGCCTGCATACATAAAATAGGACGCTGGCGGTGGGTGAGACCGAAAACTCTTTTCCCTCCTCATCTGATGACTAATACTTGTCTCTGCTTTCAGAAAGGGGAAGCACCATACACAGAGCTTACGAATGCAATTCATTTTCCTTTGCTTGCTCCAAAAAAGGGGGAAAAGAAGTGTGTGTGTGTCTTTGTGTGTGTGTGTGTGTGTGTGTATTCCTCCAATGATTGAGGAATCCTGAAATGAACTTCTATAGGAAACCTCTGACAATGTTCTGCAGATGGTTTTGCACAGGGAATTGAAACAAGTTGGCAGGAAGAAGAATTCTTTCTGTATAATTCAAAGCAGACATTTTACTGGGGGAAAAGCAAATCAGAAATTTGCTGTCAGTCTTTGAAATTTTATTTGTTACAAAAAGTAATATATTAGCTCTTTGCATTAAGTCCAGATAGGATCTGTCCTTTTTTTTTTTTTTTCCTCAGTGATAGTCCTAAAATGAATCTTTGAGAATGCAATATAAGACTATCTCCTCATAAAGGGTGTAGGACCCCTCAGTGGTCACATGCCATGTGTTATTAGACTCTGCTCTGCTTCTCTGTAGCTCCAGAGGTAAATAAAAGGATAATATCATAAGACTTCAAATAACTAAAATAATTAGCTATTCCTTCTGACTAATAGGATAATCTAATGAAAGATTTCTTGATGAATGAGTGAGGCTAGAATGAATCTGTCTTTTCCACATAAATTCTTGATAAAGACTAATTAGGATAATGATAAACTTATTAGTTTGGGAGTGTCCGGGGTAGTACAGGACTCTATGTTGGGCATTCCGTTGGCCTTGCTCTCCATCAGAGTTCTGTAGATTTCAAATGGTTATGCACATTACAATGCAAGTAAGTATGAAGTTGAAATATGAAATTTTAAAGGCAGGGGTTTGTTGAACAATTTCACTTTTTCTCGGTAAGAATTTTTGTAAGATTGGTTTCTTATGTTTCAACATACTAAATTTGTAATTACATGCATTTTATATATTTCTTGAAGCAATGTAGTAGTCATATTTTAGCTAGCTTACATTATCTTGCTCCTTAACAAGGTTTGAGGGTTGTTTTTGGTCAATCATGTTTGTGAAATCGAAGAATTGGTGCATTTTTAGTATAAAATATCTATCTGGAATTCATTCATTCAAATTAATATTCATTGAGTATTTAATATGCACAGTAGCTTTTCAATAAATATAAACGGATTTCTCATAGTCAATTCTTTCACCTCGAGTTTGGCATTTCTTCTTCCTTTCCTTGCAACCAGAGATTGAGGAAAGAGTTAGAATTTCAGAAATAAAAGTCGTATTAAAAACATGTAGAAGCATGAAAATTGTTACCATACTTCAATTCCAGCAATACTTTCTTTCCCTCTAAGGAAGCAGGCTTTCTGTATAGTTTGTTGCATCTTTGACTGTTTTGGTGTGTCCTGCCCTTCTGCTCTCCCTCTTTCCAATATACCTTGTCTGGGGACCATTACGCTTTCTGCTGGAAGTTGTGAACGATAAATGAGGTCAGCCGCAGGACTCAATGAAGAGCAGGTTCAATTGTAACTGGGGATTAAATCTATAACTCTTCCATCAAACTTGCTGCAAGGTATTAAAATGAAATAGCAGGAAACAAATACATTGTTTACTAAATTATCCACTAAGAGCTCCTGGGGTTCAATTCGATCTTGTGCCCATTATCCAGCATACAACAGAAACTCAGTCAACGTCTGCTGAGTAAGGAGAGGGCTAGGATGAGGATCTGCGATATGCATTAGCATAGGGTTACGTGAGAGACTGAGAGAGGAAAATTCGAGAGGAAGAGGGATGGATTGAGAGGATTCTGGTCTGTGGTTTTGCAAGCTTTTTTGGACCTGTATTTATAGCAAACAAATATTTGCATCACAAATCACACACATACAAACACAGCTGCAGCCAACCAAATGTCTTTGTGAACCACGGGGTTATCAGCCGCAGTTAGGAAATCGCTATGTAGGACATGGAGCCCACCTAGGAAAGATGGAAGGGACCGAAACTGCTAGTATGTCAGAAGTGCCGCCGAGCCACTATTGCTGAAGGGGGCCATGCTTTCCTCCCTGCTGACCCTACAGGGACTCTCACCAGCCCTGCATTAATAAGCGAGGTCTTTTAGACAACAAGCACCTCTTCCATGCTTACTTTGCACCAGCATTGAGCCAGGCATGCAAAGATACGAAAAGGGAAAAAGACTAAAATATCTGATTTCCTCTTTGATATCTCCTCTTAGATGTCTCTCATACCTATCAGAGTTACCCTATCCCAAACTGTACTTTCAAACTTCCCCCAAATTTAAACTCCAATATTCTCTATATCAGAAGATGTTTTTGCTCAGTTTCTCACGCCACTTTGGAGTCTCTTCTGATGCCGACGTCTCCCCCACCCCTCACATCTCACATTGGCACCATTCTGCTGAGTCTTCCCCTTATAGACACTGGAATCTGTCTGCACTCTCCGTCTCCCCCTGGATACTCCTAGGGCCTCCTAACTGGTCCGCTCACTCCCATGTGTCCCTCCTGCCCTATCCCGATTTGGTCTTCACTTAGCAGCAGGAGAACATTAAACAGAAGAACTCAGATTGTGTCATTCTCCCCCTTTGAAGGGTTTTATGGCTTCCTATTTCCTACGAAGTAAAAATGCAAACTCTTTCCTAACAAGGACCCTCTTGGTAGGTCTGGCCTCTGCCCCTCTCTACCTTGATTTCTGTGTCCCAGGATCAGTGGCCTCTTGTTCCTCTAACAGACCCACATCTTTCCTTTCCTGACTCATGTTCTTTGGACCTGCTCTTCCCTCTGCCTGAGTATTCTCCCCTACCCTTTTCAGTTGGCTCCTTTTTGTCACCCAGCTCATCTCCACTCAGTCTAAAGCATTTATCCCAATTCATAATTATGCATACATTTGTTTGCTTGTTTGATCTTTGCATAATGCCTGCCTTCCCTATTCAGATGTAAACTCTGCGAGGGCAGGGAATTCTATCTGTTTTATTCACCAAAATAAGCTCAGTCATAGATTTGGTACATAGTAGACACTCAAATATTTGAGATAGTAAATATAAAGCACTTAGCATGGTTCCTGTCCTGTGGGATGCTTGAAAATGAAGCATTTCCTAAACCTTGGTCATTGAGCATTCCTTGATGATTCAGCCAAAGCTGTGTACCACCTGTACTATGCAGGTAATATTTTTCTCTAAACTTACTGTAAAGCAAGTTAAAAAAATAACTTGGCTCGATCCTAAGCCATGAAGTTGGGGACATTGCACGTTAGTATTCCGTTTTTATTTTTAATGCACATTAAGACATATGTTTAACAAAATATAAATTTTGTATCTATAAAATGTCTAAAATTATCTGTGGGAAATGCAAGAATAAACAAGAAATTTTTAATGAGTGAGGCTTGCTTTCTGTTAGGTGTAGAGTAGAACCCTGGACTATGAGTCAGGAGGACTGACATTCATTTTAACTCTGGCTGCTGACAGGGAACAAATCATTTGAGGTTCTTAGGTTTCCATTTTCCCATTCATGCTACAGAGATACTACCAGCTTTTCAGCTCAGCTTACATGAAGGTGTGAAGATATAATAAGACAGTGGTTGCAAAATCCTTCTTTTTATCTAAATGTAAGATTTTATTATTATAATTATTATTTGAGAAATGGTACTACTGTTGTTTATTCCTTAGGGTGTTCAGTCATATTTATTCCTTATGTGACATAACAAAGAAGATAAATGTATATTAGTTTCCATCATGGCAATGAACACTAGTATAATAGAATAACCCAAATACCCTTTGACCCTCAGTTTGCCTTTTTTCCCCTTATTCACCTAGCAGTTAACTTATCTTTCATTAGTTGTATGCCACGTAGTGAAAAACCTGCTCATAATTTGCATACCAATGTTCATAACAGTGTAATTCACAATAGCCAAGAGATGGAAGCAACCCAAGGGTTCATCAATGGTTGAATAGATAAAAAAATTTTACACATACATACCATGGAGTGTTATTCAGCTTGAAAAGGAAGGAAATTCTGACGTATTCTACAGTATGGATGGACTTTGAAGACATCACGTTAAGTGAAATAAGCCAGTCACAGAAAGACAAATACTGTATGATTCTACTTCTATGAGGTATCTAGAGTTGTCCGATTCGTAGGGAGAAAAAAGTAGAGTGATGGTCATCAGGGGCTAGGGGAAGGGGAAATGGGCAGTTGTTTACTGGATATAAAGTTTCAGTTCTGTGAGATGAAAAGTTGTGGAGACTGGTTGTACAACAATGCAAATATATTTAGCCCTACTAAACTGTACACTTGGAAATAATGAAAATGGCAAATGTGATGTTATGTGTTTTTTACTATAATAAAAAATTAAAAATAAAATACCCTGCTCATAGATGTTTCTAGTTCTTTCATGCATCCTAAAGTACAAAACCCCACCACTCACTATGACTGAGAATAGAAATTTAAAAAATAGGAATAAACTATAATAGCTAAACTTTAATGGACACTCACTGACTGTATGACAGGAACCATGCTAAATGCTTTATATTTACTATCTCATTTAATCATCACTACAGCTTGATGAGGCAGATACCACCATCAATACTGACTTTACAAAAAGAAAACAGGTACAACAGAGTTATGGGACTCGCCCGAAGTTACATGGCTAGCAGGTAGTGGAATTAGAGCAGGAGCCCAGGCAGACCGGTTTGGATCAGTGCATCTAACCATTAAGGGTATGTCTCACCAAGCTAGTAGAAGGCACTCTGGAGATGAAATTCACTCTCACTAATTCGCTTAGGTGTCTTTCTTTCCACACCCGCATCTCTAATGCATATGTATTAACTTCCCTCTCATTTCCCATCCTTCCCTCTTCCCTCTCCCAAAGACTTAGTCACCTTAACCATATAAACCTAAACTGTTAGAATTAAAAGTTCCAGGTGATCCAAACATTTGGGCAGAAGCCCCTCATCAAGGTGGCTCAAAAATAGGACTAAAATTGCTTGGCACCTTCCTCATGTGCAGATACACCATTGCCTTCGCCAGAGCAGTAGGAAAAGCAATAAACATATCACAGAACTACTGTGAGGCTTAAGGCTTAATTCTCATTACTAGCAGTAGCTTGTATTCAAGAAATGTTAAACCACAACAACCACTTGCAGAACCCCAACTATCTACCCTCAATTTTTATGTGATACCAGCGGAAGGAAGAGAGGCTTCTGAGTCGTTGAGTTACTTAGCCTGTCTGAGGCTCCACTTCCGTCGTTTGTAGGTATCTCTCGGCAGGCTGTTGAGAGGATTAGGTTCGCTAATATGTATGAAGTACCATGCACACAAGACCTGCGATAAACTAAGTCATCAGTAAATCCTAACTAGTATTATTACCTTGTACAAAGGCAGATTATTCACAGTCTTAGACAGAGAAATAGAATGGTGGAGTCCTCCTGATTCCTTCCCTGACTTCCTTCCAGTCATAGTGGATGTGGAGTGTAGACTGTTGGAGAAGCTGGCCAAGACGGTGATGGCTGCTCTTCACGAGCTGAACCTTCTGGTGGTTACCCCTCCACTGATAGCCCTGTCCTGGGATTCTCGACTAGATTCTTGTCTTGTCCGGCAGTTCTCCCCTGGACTGAAGGTCTGACCAGCACCCCTGTCACCAGCACTTGGATGGTGTGGTTTCCTGGGACTGAGTCCCGGAGGCCTCAGCTTCTGATTCCACTCCTCGCCAGCGACTACTTGCCTACTCCTGAAATGCATGGGTTTGGCCAGCTGCCTGTGCCCCAGGGTGGGAAAGAGCTGGGGGCGGGGGGAGGGATGATTGGGATGCTCTTCAGTGCCTTTGCTTGAGTTATGCTTTTCTTTGAAAACAGAACTCCAGGTTTCTGATCTGAGAAGCAAACATATTTGCTCCCTAGGAGCCCATTTCTAAAGCAACGGAAGCCTGACCTTCCACCCCGTCACTGACTCGCCTGGACTAAGCTTTCTCTGCCAGGCTGCTCTGGCCTCCTCCAGGACCGTAGAGGCTCAGGGTTGTTAACACGTCTGGCTGCTCCTTTTCCCAGATCGACAAAATTCATTCGGTTGCAACTCTTCATAACTCTTCACCCTACAACCATTTCTAGCACTGTCATTTCTCCTCATTTTCCCTTCTTTGGGTGAGAAATGCCTCCAAGGCACAGATTTTGGCACAGTAACTCCCAGATCGTTTTTATAGTCCCAGTGTAGTACTTCTTTGTTACAGCTCAATATTCCTAAATTCTCTTCCAAGGCTTTATTTTACATTTATAAATATCAGGTTGTATTAATTGGTTCCAGCTTTAAAAATGTTCCATCAGAGGTTATTTTCTGCTATTTTGATAATGGTTTCAAAACCCGCAACACCAGGGCCCTGATGTGGGCCATGTTCTGCAAGCATCCCTCAAGGACTGGTGTGCAACGGAAAAGATGCACAGATCCTGGGCCTCGCTGTGTTCTTTGAAGACTGCACCGGCCATAATAGCTTCAAAGAATTTCAACAAGTTCCTAAGACATGACCTTCCCTTTCCGAAAACCACGTTGGCCAGGCTTGCCTTCATCAAGCTGTGCTTTTCTAAGCATCCTTTTACTTGATCTCCTGCAGCAGTTTTTAATACTTTCCCTACAAGTGAAGTTAAACTAACTGGCCTGTAATTTCCTGGTGTGTCCCTAAGCTCTATGAAATAACAGCATTAGGTTGGCTTCTTTCCAATTCTTCCTGAATTTTTTTGTTTTGTTTTAAAACGCAGGATTGAAAAGGCCAGAGAATGCTTCCTGTCTCCCTTTTCCTTCGTTTCTTCCATGACATACTGCTTTCTGGTCCCAGTAGATCTGCCATTTTAATAACTTCAAACCTCTTAAATGTTTTCACATATTATTTGTTTCTATCTCTGAAGCATGAGTTTTCCATTTTTCATTTTGACAAGCCTCCCCCCCACAACCTGCCCCAAATAAAGGCTTACAATTCCATTGAATAGACTGTTAATTTGAGGCACTGTTAAAAAAAATGAGTTTCATATTAGAAATGTGGACAAGGAGGCAACAAGATTATAATTAAGTCTGTGGTCTTACTTGTGAGTTATTATGAATACATGTTGGGGAAGGAGCCGAAGAATATATCTACATGCATAGGAATAAGAACCAACAAAATGAAATGATTACATCTGGAGATAAATTAATCCAATGTAGCAGCAAAGTATCTTAAGAACGTGATGAAACTAATTAGATCTTTATATATAAAATTTGCAATCTGTATCTTTTTAAACTGCATTTGATTCATTACTTTCAAATCCAACATCAGAAGAATCTTTCCATATTTAATGATCTCCCAGAATGATCTCCTAATGAAAAAGAAATTAATTTATCTTAATTAAAATATACCAGTTAAAAAATAACATCTTATTTTTTTACTGGTAGGAGTTAAGAGGAAAATTAATAATTATTGGTATTCATAGAACTACACTGTATCACATCATCTTTCAGATTGTCCAGGTTGTTTGTTGTATAGAATTGATTAATTTTTAAAATAAGTGAGTCACCAACTAGGGCATACAAACGTTTATTCTTTATAGATGTTTTTTGTTTCAGCAAGCTTTTGTGTTTTTAAAAGTTTTTTTGTGGTGACCTAATTTGTCTTTTCTGACTAAATCACAGATAGGCAAACCCACGGCCCATGTCTGGATGGTTGCTTATTTCTGGATTGGAAGTTACAATGATCACCATCATGAAGCAAAGCCAAACATAGAGTGGAGTCTAAAACTTTTAGGACAGTTGACCCTGACTTCAGAGAAGTTGAATTAACAAACCCCTGTCCAATGGGTAGTTTTTTCTTTCTAATTTATCAAAGTCACAAAGTCCAAAATTTGTACATCTCCTAATAAGGCATACATATTGCATATCAGATTTAATCACAGGTGGGAGAACCTTTGCATGTATGGAACATGTAGACCTCTCTCATGGGGAACATTTAAGTCAGCTTTGAGTGATCCTTAATATTTTCCTTTTTGGTTTTGGACAGGACTGAATAAACCTACAAACGAACAAGTCAGATTCTCTCTGTGGGCCATCAGACACATGCAGCCAAATATTTGTGCATATTTAGCAAATAAATGTCAATCCTAAAGAATGGATTTTATTGAGTGCTTGAAATATTTTCTCATAGATATCTGTCTTCAGGATTTTAAAGTTGTAATTAAAGTACCTATAGAATTTACCTTTCTATTGAGTATATCTTATACCATGCAATTATAAATTTAGTACATATTCACTCTTCTCCCACACCTATGCCTTTGCTTGAGCTGTTCCCTTTTCTTGGAATGCCTGCTCCCACATTTGAATGTCAAGACTGCCAAGACCTACTCATCCAAGGGTGGACAGCTTAGAGCCCAGTGGAAAAGTACTGGGTTTGTGGTAAAGAAGAACACTTGAGTCTATGGATTTAACTATGGCTAAACCCAAGTTCTTCAGTATTCTAATTAATAAACTTCCTACCTTCTCTATGCCTCCATCTCCCTATATGTAAAATGGCGATATTTATATCTCCTTTTAGAATTGTGATATGGGTTAATTGGAATTATTTATTCATTTACTTACTAGAGAAAGAGAGAGAGTTGGGGAGGGGCAGAAAGAAAGGGAGGGAAAGAATCCTAAGCAGTCTCCATACTCAGCAGCATGGAGCCCGACATGGGGCCAGATGCCACAACCCTGACATCCTGACCTGAGCCAAAATCAAGAGTCAGACATTCAACCGACTAAGCCAACCAGGCGTCCTTGGTATAATATATAAAAGGTCAAAATTAGCTACCCTTCCTTTCCCTCCCAATGCCACCTTCTCCACAAGGCTTCTTTAGATCCTACCCACAACCACACTCTAATGGTAATCTCATCTTCCTTCGAATGCCCATAACACTTCATCTGTCCCTCATGGACTTCAGTGTGTTATGTTGTTCACTTCTTTTATTTTTTTAAGACTTTATTTATTTGAGAGAGAGAGAGAGAACAAGCAGAGGGAGGGGCGGGGGGGGAGGAGCAAACTCCCCACTGAGCAGGGAGCCTGATGTGGGGCTCTATTCCAGGACCCTGGGATCATGACCTGAGCTGAAGGCAGACACTTAACCGACTGAGCCACCCAGGAGCCCCTTCATTCCTTTACCAAACATTTTTTTGACCATTTACTCCTTGTTAGTATATACCTTTTCCTCCCTCCCCCCAACTAATCCTTAAGCTTCTTGAGGTTAGAGTCTTTATAATATTCATATCTCCCCCACTGTCTATAAGCTGAACAAGAATGTACTTGTTAATTGTTTGGTATTTGGTAAAATACCACTATTTGGTAAAAACTGGTGACTATATAATGCAGACAATATCTGTGTATACATTTTCATATAAGTCCACATCCTCAAATAGGATTACAAGCTGGAAATTATGTTCATATGTAAGGCCAGTGCATGGGATCATCATCATTTTCATCCTCGTTATTATATACTACAACTACTACTAATAATATAATAAAGTAATAGCTAACATCCCTGAGACCATGCACAAAGGAGAATATTCTCTTTCCATTCCCATATGAGTCCTTAGAGTAGTTCCTGCTGGAGCAGGACATGGGTTTCCAAAAAGAGAAGGTGAATGAACAAATGGGCTATAGCTGTGTCTCTGTGGAATTACATTAGCACAAATCCAAGCACATTTTCAAAGAACTGTGGTTTATAAATAAAGACTCTTTTTCGTATATACAATCCTATGGCTAGATGAACTCTCATGTTTCAGGGGAAATTACACAATTTCAAAATGAGGCTGTGTGTATACAACACCAAGCCATCCAAGTGAAAGCCTGAGCAAATCACTTAGGAATGTGGTCTTTGCTAGCCCAGACATTTCAAGTCATTATTGGAAATATGTAATGTGGTTCTGACGCTATTTTACTACTCATGGATGAACTGCACTATGGTGACATTTCCCTTTAATTTGCTGCTCCTAATTGACTGCAGGCAAGGAAACCAGAAAGCCAAACTGGTTAGAACTGTTTAAAGTGAGAACAACTAGGCTCTGATTTAAGGCCAATGAGAGTAGCCTACAAATAGAAGTAAATGTAAGGGTATGGCCTTCACAGTTCTTGGTTCTTGAGTTCTCCCTCCAAAATGGAGGATACAGAACTCTATGAATTTCGCATGCAACATAAACAACTTTCTTAGATTACCTTTTCTTCCCCAGTGCAGAGTTTCCTTTGAGAAAGAAAATACAAGACTTCGCACACAGGCTCCTGAGGAGTTTAACTGTGGCAAGTGTCCTAGACTGTGCAAGAATTCAAGCAGAAATAGACTCATGAGTCTTAAAAGTTCATGAGTCCCAAAAGCGTTTGGGTCTGGGCCTTGTGGTCACCACTCACAATCACAACCACCTTGGGCTTCTCAGTAGGCACTGCCTGCAGCTTTTCAATTCACTTGGGATGATGAGGTACCAAGTGACAGAGTTCCCGAACAGGTCCTAAATGTGAAGGGACTGAGATTGGAAATGTACCCTCTTCTCCAAATGTGCCTTCTGTCGTTGGCTGATGCTGATCAGGAGCCTGAATTTGTTTTATGTTCTATATCTGTTTTTACCGAAGCAAATTGATGTTGATGCATGTCTGGTATACCCAAGGTCCAATCTCTGTGGTGCTCATCCTGCCTTCCCTTTTTTTCTGGAACCATTCAGGAAAGGGTGTGTGAGTGGGTGTGGGAGGCTTATTGCCCAAATGCTCCCCTGGAAGAATGTGGTAGAGCCAGATGTGAAATGGACCTCCCCTGAGTGAAGGATTCACAACCCAAAGTCACAGCACATATTGGAAAGGAATGGCTTTCTAACTGAACTCTGGATTTGTAACATTGCGCTATCCCACATCCAAGTCAAAATGTCTGTCCAGATTAGACATCAAAACTGGCCTGTTATCATCTCTGATTTTTACTGAGCATCTTTGAAGAAGAAAGAGTTCTTTGGGGGGCTAATTGGTCCCAGGCCCGAGAATTGGACAGGGATTTCTATGGCTACTTTAGAAGAAAACTTCCAGTATTTTAAATCCAGGTATCACATAATGTTTCAACTGGAGCACGCACATTTAGCACATCACAACAAAAGCCAGAAGGTATGTTATTTGACTCCAAAAGCATAGAATCAGTTTTTCGTGATAGTGAGAGTAGTGTAGCAAGAGTTAATGCTATAAAATCCACATTATTGTCAAGCGTAAATAAATCCAATGAAACTTGTTCAGATAGTACTTAGGCAATACTAAAGAGCCCATTAAGAAATCATCCAAGACCTGAGACACATAAAAACTTTATTAGATCACTGAAATAAAGTGCAAACAAGTTTGTCTTAGAAAGATCCAAAAATCTTTATGCTTTCAGTCTGAAGAGCCGTAAAACAGTGCCTGACAAATTTTAAGTGATATTCTAATTAATCAGTGGATTTTTATAGCTTCTTGTGAGCTGTAAGTTAGATATTAACAAGGCAGTGTGAGAGGCAATCCCCCTGTACCGAGCATGAGTTCTAAGTCTTTGCATAAGCCCAGTGGTCAGCCAGGCCAGACTCTTGTGTTAAGCATCTGCTAGAAACAGAATGGACGATTAACCTAAAAATTGTCCTTATTTTCATGTTGGTTAAAGTAGGATAGAAAATGTGCCCAAATCTTGCTGACTGATGGAAAATTTTAACAGCTGTGTCTCTGTCTTGTACAGGAAACACTTTCTACGGCATTTTTACATTGTTCCTTTGGTGAAACTAACACTTCGTAATACACTAATCATACAGCTCCCTTTAATACCACCACTCACTCAATAATTACCATGAAAAAGTATGACCCAACTCTTTTGTATAGAAAAATTTCTGATTTATAGTCTTTAATTGGATACAGTGATGGTGTAGACAATCTAGGACAATTTTATTCCTAGAGAGGGATTTTGTTAGAAGAGAGGCAGATTTTTTAAGTGCCTGCCATCAGGCAGCTCCAATGAGGAGCAAAGCAAGAATTTGCTTTCAAAGAATGAATTAAAAAAAATTTTTAACATGAATATAAGAGTATTACTTCAATTCTCATTTTCTAAAAATAACAAAAATCTCTTCAATAAAGATGTTCACCTACCTCATAATATAAGGGAGCACTACTGCCTACAGGTTTCTTTGCCTTTTTAGATGGAGTTTCAAGAAATGCATTTGATTCATTGATCTGTAAGAAAATTAAATTCATCTATAATGAAGAAGAAAGGCATACTTAAGGAACACTTAGATATATGTAACTTTCAAATACCTAGGTGGCTTGAAAGGTTGGGAAACCTAGCAAGGAAGAGATACTCATCAACGAGGCAAAATATTTATAGTCACTTTGGTAAGCTGTTAGTAATCCTGACAGGACTTTTCTATGTGGTCATTCCTCTCTGCCCTCTGACAAGCTAGGTTTCTCTGTAGACTTAATTTTTCTTGCTATGGATTTCCCTGGAACAGTAAATAGTTTAGTCTTTATTATTATTAAATCTTTTATTGAATAAATAATTCCTCAGAGAGCCTAGCATGGAGCCTGGTATGGCCACAGGAATTTTGTCAAATGAATGAGTGCTGAAAGGGCCTAAAATGGACCTAAATAATGGACCAAAATAATTCTTCCAGATTAAACAATGCAAATTTATTCTAGCTAAGTTTTGTTTAAAATAATCCACCCCAATTTACCAAACAGCCCAAGAATACGATAGTTGTATTTATTTTATTATTTTATTCTATTATTTTAAGCACAAAAGTCTTCACGGGGCCTCGAGATGGGAAAGGACAGGTACCTGCTGGAGAATGTCTTGCCAGGACACGATACTGAAGAATTTCCGCTGAGGGACCTGGACAGCAAGGGTGAGGGCTCTGATGAGAAGATCATCTTCAGTCCGGTTTCCAACTACAAAAGCGACGGAGCCCTTCCAATCATTCTATTAAAAAAAAAAAAGCAGAAGGAATTAAATTCTAAATATTCCTGGGTAGGTAATTTTGTGTCAAAGGCTTCCACTAAAACAAGATAATTTTCCCTTTAAACTTTACCTTAAAAGACAAGAGCTGACCACATAATGTATGTAAGTTCCTGATTCAAGTAGCCGCAAGGCGGCAGTGTTGTGCCAAATTTCATGCAACTAGACCAAAAAACCATTTTCTTCGGAAACTAGACCTTTCATTTTAAGGAAGACAGTGTTTAAAAAATGACATGCTTTCACTAGAATGCTGTCCAAGAATAATTTGGTACTGGGAAGAAATAGTTCATTCATATGTTACAAATATATATTAAGACATAATCTTGAAAGCAGAAATCTTTATTTTTGTTCCCTGATACAGTCTAAGACTCTAAATCGTGCCGAGGCATGGGAGGAGCTTGATCAATACTTGCTGAATGTTGGGTAATATTGAATGAGTTGCCAAAGGGGCCTTATATGGGGTAAAAATGTAATCCCTGAAGTTTTTGTAAAGCACAGAACTAGGACATATCTTTTCCTCCTCGTGTAACACAAGAATCTCATTGCTAATTCACAAATGAGTCCTTTCCCTTCCCAGGACATAGGCTACAAAATTACACTTGGACACGAAATGTTGCATCATATAATTTAAAAGAAATGTTACCAAAGACAATATTCTTATTCAGTAATCCCTTTCTCTATTATAATGATAATTTCTCTTGGGAAGAAGCATTTCCCCAGAGATTAAGAATGGAGTTTATTGAATTACCCGCTGTGTGGTGCTGAGAGTCTCATGCATACCAGGGTCTATGACTTTCGCACACTAACAATCATATGGGGAAATGGAATAAGCAAACATGATAAAGACATTCGGAAAGAGAAATAAATAATAAAGGAGGGCACTCTAGCCATGTGACCTCTCCAGCCCTTACCAACCCCATTTATAGCATAAAGGGATTGGACAGGGCAAAATCTAATGTCCCTCTGAAGATCTGATTCAAATAGAGTAAAGCTGCCTGTCAGTGGATTCCAAAACAATGTCTAAGATGATGTGAAGAGATTTTACACAAATGTAATGAAATGCATAATTTTCTGTGGTTCTCTCTGTTTTCTGTCCAGTCCATGGTCAGGGTGATGACAGAACTAGGGTATAGGTTGGAGAAAAGACCTTAATGCAAATTCCTCCTTACCATCCAATAATCAGTATCCTTAAATGTCTCTTTACTTCTCTCCATGGAAACTTACTAACTACCTAACAAAACCTGCTCAATTTTCAATTCAAAACGAAAACCACCCATGAAAGTATAAAAATGTGTATTTTACCTACAAAGTGTGTGTGTGTGTGCATGTCGGTGTGGCTGGATGTGTTTCCCTGTTACATTGAGTTTAAGACCTTTTTTGTTTGTTTGCTAATTCACCATAAGAAGACTGAGCATCTGTTTTTTTGTTTTTTTGTTTTTTAATATTCTGACTCTGAAAAGTAAGTATGACATTTATAATGTATTCTTTTGGAAAAAAAATGCCACTATCGCAAAATGACCTTTCCCATATTGGATGCCTTTCTTTTCTTTGGTCTGCTCCCACAGTCAAAACTGCAACTATAATCATCGGAAGAGGAAAATCTCTTAAATTCTCATAATAATGCGACATGGTTAATGTCGCACAATAATACACATGGTTCCTAACCAGGCACAACCCCAGACTTCCCATCAGTTACACTTTCCCACACGGAAGATTTTTTTGATCACCTCTACCTCCCCCCCTCCCTGCTGCAAATGTCCTTGCCTGGATTTGAAAGCTAATGGTGACAAGGAAGGGCTGTCTGTCCACTCTTTGGGGGGACACATCAGAAAGAGGACATTCTAGCCCACCACCTACCCATTAGTATCTGGTGTCAAAGGCAGGTGTTGACTATTTCAGACCAGAAGAAAATAAGGGAGGAGGAAGAAGGAACTGACAATTATTGAAATCTGCCATGTGCCGGGCATATGTTATCTCACTGAATCCCTGAGTAATCCCTTTAAATAGATGCACTCATACTTTATAGATGGAAAAACAGAGGCCCAGCAAAGTCCAACAACTTGTTCAAGGTCATCTCGGCAGAACCTTATGGAGACCACATTCGTGGCTTACAATTTTGTGATCGTTTTAGAACAGTTTTGAGAGCAAGTCTTTGGGGTCAGAATGCCTTTCCATAATCCTTAAATTGCAGTTCATGGCTATCTTATTCACAGTAAACATAATAGATGAAGATCTGTTCACATATTAAAGTGTATAAAACCTTCAAACATAGATCATGTAGTAAAGCCTTAAGACATCTTAAGGTTACTTTTTTTTTTTTTTTTTAATCAAAGACAGTTTTATGAAGGCTCGAAGACGTTAAGGAAATTTCCTAAGTTTGTCTCTCTCCAAGCAGAGTGTTCTTGTTATTTTGGTCTGGATGCACCTTAACACAAGATTTGTTCCTCCAGTTCATGGTACTATACTGAAAATTCTGGGCCCAATTTCTCCACTGGAAGGGGTCTGGAGAGTAGAGTCCAGCTGAGACTCTGTTTCCCATCTGTACTCACTTGCCCCAAAACTCCTGCTCCTGGAATAGGATCTACTTGGCAAAACGGGACCCATGAAGGACTTGGTTTGAGTCATGGATTAGTGTCAAATCACATTCCCAGAAGCCAGGTAAGCATGAAATGGACTGATCAGACAGTAATAATGCAAATCAAGAATGTCTGCAGAGAATGATGCACTCACTAGCGTGCTGCACTAGGGGGCAGTGAGATGTCAGGAAATGCATAATATTCAACTAATGGAGAGTAAGCCATTGCCCTGGGGTCTAATTAGGAAGAATCGTTAAATGAACAATGCTCTGCAAATATAATTTCTGAATTTTTCTCTTACTACTTCAGGATAACTGTAGATTCCAAATTTCCACTAATTGGCAGCAGTTTTAGAAATAGGAAATTGTTTTGGAAAAACGGACACAAATCAGATTTGGTAAAAAGCTATTAAGAACACCCCTCCGCCATGTATCCCACCCCGACATGCACTTAAACACAGTCCTTAAATTTGGGTTCACAGGGCAGCCGGAGAAACTGAGTATAGAGAATACAAATGTGGACCGTGGGTGGGAAATGAACGTACAACGTGTACATTTGAGTCATCACACTTGTGAGTCCTGAGGCGCCAGCTACCTGTGGGTGAGTGTCACATAGCTCAAGAAGTTTGGATTAACTCTTAGCATAAGCCTAGACAAAGAAAACATTAATCATTTTAGAAAAACTACACTGGATGCATCTGATGGTGAAGGATACAGGGTTTTAGTCTGGGCGCACCACAAAAGCCTTAGGAAATAAGGTCGGCTCTCTGCCAGCTGGAGGTATATGCTGGACACAGTTATTGCTGAGTCTCGCTTTCTAGCAGTTATTGATAAAGTCATTCAAAGGATGGAATGAAGTCATGTATGGACACAATCCCTTACCTTTTATTTACTTTACCAGCCTCACCTAATTGAAGCTTGGCGGGAGGGCGTCTTAACCCAAACACAGACATACTAGTTTTCCAAAACAAGAAAGTATTCATGTAAATGCAAAGACCCCGGCTGTCTCACACACACCTACTGTCCCAGAGACACAAGGTAGATTTATGACTCTTTTCTTTCATATATTGCGAACTCTCCAGATTTTACTGAGGCACTTCTGTATTCTAAGATGATTATAACAACCCTTTAAGACAAGTGAGAAGTAGCTTTTGGACAATGGGAAGGTGATTGCTTCCTTCTATTAGCACAAGGCATCAGCTGGGAGGGGAATGGCAAGACACACATACTGTCTTCCCCTGCCTTTGCTGGCGTGTGGCAGGGGGCCTGCTGCCCTCAAAGACCTGAAAGGAGATTCCCACAGTCCGCTCCCCAGGCTGATCGGATCCCGAGGAGCTTTGATGAACCAACAGTGGTCCCACCTTTTATTTGGAGAAGATGTATACAAGCCCCAAGTCAAATCAGCGCAACAGTAAAAAAGGCAAACTGTGTGCAGAGTTATTTAACAACTGTCCCGATATGCAAACGTATACTTTATGTCGCTCCTCTGCTGCAAGGATGACCTTCTTGTCGAGTAGGTGTACTGCCAAATGGAGAGGGATTAGCAACTGTCTCTCTCATACCAGGTCTTCCCTTCAAAAGGGGTCTTGGATCTCCATCAGCCAAAGAGTGTTAGTGTGGGGGGTTGGCCGGCAGAATATTTTTATGACATAGAACTGGCTGCTATAATCGTATTTGTTAAAAAGGGGTTATAACTATAAAATAAGTTGGGAATAGCAATTACAAATGGGTGCACATTGTTATCTAATAAACAGGAACGATACAACCGCCCGGGATGTGCAGTCATCTAACTCCTTTGACTGCCTTTACTAAACAAATTCTTACTATAGATTCTTCTCTAATTATAGATACCTCACAATTTGTTATAAATACTATAGCTTGACACATTGTCATCATACTATTAGAACTGCTCCTTATTTAGGAATTAGTTCATGTGGCTGTCACATTTTCTCAACTAGATTATATGCTCTTTAGGTCAGAAATTCCGTTTTATCGCTTTTGTACCTCATGGTGCCCAGCAGAGAAATGGGAAATAAAGCAGGGCTCTCTCTATAAATAACTGTTGTGCAGTATTTTAAAGCAATAGAGAATGTGCTTGGACACTGAGGATTTTGACCCCGAGAATCATAAAGCCCTAGAAGGTAACGTATCAAGAAACCGTGCAGCGCGTATACAGAGTCCACAGCTCTGAAGTCTTTTGGGAGGAAAACGGGCTGCCTCTGATCCAACCTATTTCTGCCAGGCGTCAGTGACAAGGGTTTGAGGAGTTAGGCCCTGTGGCCCTTCCTCTACGAAGACAGGTTTCCTGGGAGTGGCCCGACAAGCAGCCAGATGGTAGTGAAAGGAGGCAGCTCTGACAGGTAAGAAGGGAAAAGCCCAAGACTCACATACAAATGCTCATTGCTATAAAGCCATCCCTCCTTCTCTTTCTTTCCTACTGTCTCCTGTCACCCAGCGAGAGGGACCTCAATGGCCTGCTCCTTCTTCCCCTCCACCTAACCGCCGACAGGCTGCAAGTTCTGTGATTCCTTTCTCCTTCAAGGTGCCTCTGAAATTCTTATGAGTCGAACTTTATGGCGGTGTGGGGTAGGGAGAGAGGAAAGACAGAAGCTGCACATGGTATCAGGGCTCTACATCCAGACTCTGCCAGATGTGCAGAATTTGGACCTGACACGGCCTCCCGCCGCAATGTCACCGCCCCACCCATCCTAATCTTCCCCCTCCATCAGGAGTGTGCTGGATCTGATTGCCCCCAAGCTTCCTGACTCTGGCCAGCGGGGTTGCGTTGACACCGTGAAATTCACCATGGTGGAAGTGTGGAAACTATAGCAATGCCAAGTGCCACGAATCAGAGCTTTGCCCTGGAGAACAGGTTGTTAAAACGTTTAGCAGCACATCACGGCTCCCTTCCCAGGAAGGCCTGTGAGTCTAAGACTGACTTAGAAATGATTTTGATTGAAACGGTGAAGGCTGTCTCTGGGAAAATATCGAGGGCAGAGCAGATTCTCTCCACCTATCACATTCCCCATCCCAATACACATTCTGCAGTGTATGCTGTGTGGAGTGATACTGTCTGCTGATGGATGCTGATTCAGGTGGGACCCAGCCTCACTATCCTTCAAAATGGACTCTATGAAATGCAAGGGACAAGGTAAGGACAGAGAGGCCGCCATGGGAGGAGCAGGGCCAACCGACTCCAAGGCTCTCCTTTCCTCCTGAACATCTTGGGGTTACTGTCCCACTCAGGCATCCGAGTCACTGGGACCACTGCCTGGGAAGGGGTCCCCGAGCACCCACAGATAGTGAGACCCCCTCACACTTCCATGACCCCCTGGAGGAGGTCATTGTGGCATAGTGATTAAGAGCCTGGGCTAAGGAGGCAGACTTCCTGGATTCAAATTTCAATGCATCATCTGTGTGTCCTTGGGCAAGTTACTTAACTTCTCTGTGCCTCATGGATACATGAGGATAACGACAGTACCTGCCTCACGGGGTTGTTTTGAAGATAGAATGAGAAAACCTATAGAAAGCCCTTCTGAGCAGCACCTAGGAATGATCACAGCCATCGTGGATATTATTTTTTTGGGGGGGGCTTCTGCTCTTGGTACTTACTAAAACAAAAATGGTTATTCCATACATGCTGTTCCAAATGTGGAGAACTTATGAGTGAGTCAAGGAAAAAAATCAAACAGAATATCAACCATTGTATCATGAAAAAGAAAGTCTTTATTTGAATGATAGTCAATTTGCAGAATAACTTGCTCTTTGATAATGATAAACTTATTAACTGATATATTTCTAAAATATTTAGGTGCTTGGAAGAAAGGGCAAAAGTCATGAACATACTATGTTTACAATTCTAAAGGTATATAATTTTCAGAGCTATGGGGAAAAAAATGTGAGTGTGGCAGAAGAGAGCTGTAAGTGATTTTGTGCTCAGTAGAGTCCGGGCAGAGACACCGACCCACCTCCAACGGTGAAAGAGACATGGGTTGGAGTCAGGGAAAAAGTGTGGAGCTGACTAAGGAGACAGTGAGCTCTGAGGCGGCCACGCAAAGGGCTGGGGACAGACAGCTGCACTGCACTCTTATTAGAGACAGGGACCGGCTCACTGGCTTAAAAAATAAGAACACGGATCACATGCTTGGTATTTCACTTGCAAATATTAATCTGATTAATTTTATGGATGCAGGCCTAAAACACAGATATCAGGCAGGGCTAGTTCTTAAAAACAAAAGCAAAATGAGTAAAGTTTATTTTTGGTACAGAGTGTTTGGGCACCTCTTTCTCCAGATAAGACAGGCTCCCTGGCCTGTTGTTATATTCTGGCTGCCCCGGGCCCTTTATAGGGCTCTCCAGAATTCAGCATCCCCTTCTCCTGGACAGAATACAATTTATCCACATCACCTCCTAGTCAGCTCAGGGCCTTAATACTTGATTTGTTAACTAGATAAATAAGCATACCCTGCAGCATTAGTGACTGTGACTGTCTTAAAGTATTTTTTCCCCTCCGTGCTATCTGCATTTTTAAAACAGAATCTGAGCAACTCCTGGACTAACTCAAAGGGATGCCCTGCTAATGGGGGTATGTTAGCAGTGGTCTGGGCCAGTGGGAAAGGCTCCCCTAGAATCATACCACCTAGACAACTTCCTACTTTGCCCATGGACCAGGCATATAGTAGCATTCAGTAAATGTCTCTTGAACTTAGTAGTCAAAACCACACACTAAAGAGAATTGTTACACACGTTTAGTATGGGAATGACAACTAAGTATGTGGCATTTTACCAGGTACACTCAGCACTTTGGAAGGAACCATGCCTCTGAATCACTGAGCATTTGAATTAAAGAAAGCATATTCCTTTGAGACATAGACAACACTCTAATGTCTTCTATTCACTGATGAGAACTCAGCAGTCCAGAAACATCTTTACTGTGCAAGCACATGCTATCTGGCTTGTTTTCCTTGTCTTCATAAATATTAAATGTGATCACTAATTAAAATTATTGAAGTTCTGGAGCAAAAGATACAGAGCTCTGAAGAGGTTGTCAAATTCTGCCTCTGTGGTTTCTTAGACAAATGACCTTGGGCCTACTTTGTGACTCAGTTTCTCACTTGTAAAAATCGATCTAATAATATAACCTTCCAAAAGTTTTTGCAGGGTTCTAATAAACAAATACACCCACAATCATTTTGCACATTGTAAAGTACTGCGCAAAGGTAAAATATTAATGTGTGCAAGGGAACTATTATTTCCCTTTGAAAGTTCTGCAAAAATGGGTTAAAAGTGGTGATCACTTCTTCAATTTTGGATTTGGATATGTCCTGCGGATCTTCTTTGGATGGTTTAGCCTCACAGCTTGGCTGTTTGATTGTTTTTCTTTTGTTTTTCAGAGTACTTGGCCTATCCCACCAATCTAGCACATGAGCCTAATTCGGTTTTGCTCCATACATCAGAGAGTTTTAAGACAGCTATTAAAACACCACATGGAAAAGCTTTGCAGGGAATTCTACTCCACAGAAAAACCACAGAAACCACTACACACCTTAACTCTCTCCCCACCCCCAACAGTTGGCTAAAATTACGGCTCCATTATGTTCGTACAATCCAACCAGTTTTATTGCTTGGAGCAAAATCTGAGGTCCAAAATGAACTTCAGAACATAAAGAGTAAGGCAAACCTCAAAAGGAAACAAGCTTCTTTGGGTTTTCAAACAAATATTACATATCAGAGGCATTCTTCTAACGGAGGAGACCAAGAAAAGCTAAGAGGAGTCCTGCTAATTGCTCCACGAATGTAAAATTGGAATCAGGGACTCATCCCAAAGAGAAGAGATCTCTTTTCATCATCAGATATTAAAGGCTACAACCTTTCATCAAACAACTCCATCCTCAGACATGAGACCCTCTCATCCCTCCCTCAAGTCTCTTCAGTATTGAGTTACTATCGCCCACATTAAAAATTAAGACATATTTTCAAGACTCAATATTAACTCATTATTACCCTATTGTAGCCCTTTTCTTTGGTTTTTGTTTTTTTTCCCCCACCTTCATTTCTCTATTTTAAGTGTCATTTATCCACTGGACATTGTGGTATGTTCTATAAATTTGTATAGCCTTGGCACTGGGACTACTCAGAGGAAACAAACAACCAGCCAATACTCTTTCTAATGAATCATCTATGCCCTATAGCTGCTTTTTGGTTAATTATGTGTCATGGACAACTCATTTCCTTGCAGTTAATACAAGTGTCCTCATTTACCATTTGTTTGCTACATAACCGCTGATGGAGTTTTTTGTTTGTTTTGTTTTGGTTTGGTTTTTTTTAGCCACTGCTGGAGTTTAATTTCTACATCCATCTAGAGTGAGTACAGAATCCCCAAGACACTTCTGACTACTACAAGGATACAACACTGTCTTGATTATAAACACTCTACCCTATTCTCCTCCCAATTCAATGAAATATCCAAGAAATGCCAATATCTTGGCCACCAAATGATGATGCAGGGAAGAAGGGGTATCTAAGGATGGTCCTGGGGCAATGCCAGATCTTCTAGATACCCAAGGTCGATCATGCTTAGTATGGGTCAATCTGAAAATCCCAAGAAGGTGTCTCAGAAAAGCTATGAGGGTCTGCTTGGGAATCTGTGCTCTGCCTTAATTCAACAAGAAATGAGCAGCGGTTCCATTCAACACGCATTTATTAAATTAGTGTGATTAAATGTCTCTGATGTAAGAAACTATAGTGGTTACACAAAAATGACTAAGATAGGAGTTTGGAAAGTAAGCAAACAATGTTTATGTTTCACAATAAGTTTCTTAAGAGACCTTTTCTTTGTTTAGGCTACTTAACAACACCAGTTGCTCTGACGGGGCCCATCAAGGGAGTTAGGATTTGCAGCTTTCCAGAACTGGCATTATGCAATGATCCTGACTTTTCCAGCCTCCCAGGAATCAGGAGTTTCTCAACGAAGGCAAGAGGTAGTGGAGATCTGTCTCTGGTGAGAAAACCGGGGTAAGACCACCAAACTGACAAAGGGTAAAAAAGATTCAGCAATATCAATCTGTCCTGACAGGAGGGGAGATTAGAGCATGGATGGCTGTCTGAGGCAGTTCTTGAGATCTTTTTCCTAGAATGCTCATGACTTTCTTCAGATCTTCACACCACTGCCACTGTTTTAGGGATGAGTTTCTTGGAGGCTGACAAGAAAGTGGGGTGGAGGAGAGGCAGGAAAGAAGGTGTCACTGAAGTCAGGGGAGGAGTGGTGTATGTCGTCAAAGGCAATTAGAAGGTTACCAGTGACCTTAGCAAGAGCAGTTCTATTTGAGTAAAACTGCTTCCTGGTCATTCCTTCATTCCTGCAATACCATACGCCCTCATAATTCACATATCTCCTTTACCATATGAACCTCGTGTAAGGGCTGTGTGACTAAATATTCCAAGTTAATGATTATGATAAATTTCAAGCCCTCGATCTGGATATGGTTATTAATTTTCTCCAATTACACAGGTACATGAAGTCTATTTATTGGTTGCATCAGGGCAGTAATTCATTATAATTATTCCTCTCCTATTGATTCCCTAATATAGTCCTTACAATAGCTCTTTCAATGGTGTAATAAAAAGAGCACTGGTTTTAGTATCAGAAAACCTGGTTATTAGTCCTGATTCCAACCACATGGGCTTGGAAAAACATTCAGGTACTCAGAATCTGGACTGTAGTAATACAATGCTTATAGTAGAGAGTCATTCATTCATTCAAGCAATATTTACTGAGTTACTAAGTGCCAACACTGAAGTGGGCATTAGGAAGAGAATGCATAGGCATAGGGCATAATCACTATCCTTAAACCACATCAGCCTGGGAAAGGCAATACACAAAAGTGAAAAGAGATTATTTATCAAAGTATTTCATAGCTATCAAACACTGTACCGTGTATTCATTTTAATTACTATATTGTTCATCCAATTAACATTTACTATGTGGGTACCTATGTTGTATGTGCTGCCCTAGAAATGGAGGATACAAATTTGAATAAGAGCAGTTAGAAGAAATGAACTAAATCTGTATATCTCAACATGGTAGACTTCAAAACACAATGTGGAATTAAAAAAATTGCAGGATTGGTAAATAGAAAAGTGTTTTTTAAGTGTATACTGAAAAAAAGAACTAGCAAACTAGCAATTGTCAATTTTTCATGATACAATTTTCCATGGTACAAATGTGCTTGTTTTTTTTTTTTTTAAGATTTTATTTATTTATTTGAGAGAGAGAGAGAATGAGAGAGAGCACATGAGAGGGGGGAGGGTCAGAGGGAGAAGCAGACTCCCTGCCGAGCAGGGAGCCCGATGCAGGACTCGATCCAGGGACTCCAGGATCATGACCTGAGCCGAAGGCAGTCACCTAACCAACTGAGCCACCCAGGCGCCCACAAATGTGCTTGTTATATTATCCTTTGAGCTTGTCTGATTTTTAGAAAGTCTGGAAAGAAGTCTGCTCTCAAAAGACCCACAGTCCAGTGGGGGAGACAGAGAGGTATGAAAGTCACAATGTAAGGTGATATGCATTTTACTAGACCACATCTCTCCCTGTATCTTAGAAAAAGTTTCATGGGCAGATGCCACTTGAAGAAATAGTGGAAGGAATTCTTTGACTAGGTCTCCTGCTTGTCCACTTTCTGTCTACACAGTAGCCTCACTTCCTCTGCCTCAGAGAAGCAAGACTTTCTTGCTTAGGTTTCCTCCCCTGTTCACATTTCATCTCAATACATCCTTTGTGAGTCTCAAGAACTTGCTCCTTTTGCTTGGGCTGAGGAAGATTTTGATCCCTTCTCTGCTGTTCTAGAGCCAATGACCCACTTGCCTTTGACCTTGGCTATAACTTTGTTCCTTCAATTCTCCCATCTCTCCCTCTCCAGTTTTCTGGTCCTTCCTCCCCTTTCCTTTCTACAGTATTTCACACATAGATAAGTATCTTTACCTAATTCCAGTCTTCCTGCTAACCATTTCCCATCTGATCTTCTTTTCTCCATAATTGAACTCCCCAGAACATGTGACCTATACTTGAGGCTCCCATATCCTGATAAACCCCATGTTCTTAAAATCCTGTAGTCTTGTTTCCAACTCCCTCCTTGACCACCATTACCACCACCACCCACCCTACTGAAATTGCATTTTTGAAGGTCACTAATAATGTCCTCATCACCAAATATGGTTGTTTTGCCCTATTCTCCCTACGTCTCCATAGGTGGGAGAATTTACCCTTCTCCCTGATCTACCTTCCAGGACTCCACCCTGTCCTCATTCTATCTTTACTCCTTTAGATGTTCCAACTCCGACCATCAGGCTTTCTTTTCTTTCTGTTTCTTACATGAGGATCTTTTAGATATTCCACATAATTCTGTTCTTAACCTGTTCTTCTCCTGGCACGTACTCTGTATTAAATATTTTAGCTGCTGCCATGGCATCCACTACCACCTCTCTACTGACAACCCCTAAGTTTGTGTTTCCAACATGGACTGTAAGCCTATTTTTGACCTCCTGATGAACATTTTTACTTTGATGTTCTACCATCATCTCAAACTCAGCATGTCTAAAAGCTGAGCTCTTTGCCTCTTTATATCCTAAAACCAAACCAAACCAAACCAAACCAAACCAAACAACATCTCCCCTATCACAACCGGTAAAAATCATCCAAGTTCACTCTGCTAAATTTGACTGTTTCTGAGACTTTCCATTTCTCCTAGCCATCATAACTTCAAATCCTCTCCCATTCCCCTGTTGGATAGGCAACCACAGTTACTTTGTTCCCAGAGTTTCTTGAATCTGCCCCTTCCTTTTTATTCTCATAGCTATTCTCCCAGTTCAATCTGTAACTACCTTGAGTCTGGACTATTGAAAACACCTTCTACAGAGTCTATTCAGGCCTCCAGCATCTTCTATCTCCAACCTATTAATTTTCCTAAGACATCAAATTCATCATTTAACTTTTCCTTCAAAGAAAGTATTTTAATTGTCTAATTCTTGGACTCTAATGGGATATGATACAGTCCAGACTCCAAGGACTGGAACTCAAAGCTCTTTACATTCCCTTCCTCACATATTTTTAATACCATACCAACGATTACTTTTCTAAATTCTCATAGTTCAGGCAAATTGGTTCTGTGTAAATTCTTGAGCTTCAACTTTCTCATGTAAATAGGAATAGTATTTTTAGGGTTTTTGTGAGGATTAACCAAGATGGTGTGTGTAAAGAACCTAATATAGTGTCTCATTGATGGTTAACTGTGTATCACAAATATGCTATTTGTTTTCTCAGTTCTCTGCTCACCTGGTCTTTTTATACAGAATGCCTTCCTTCCAGGGAATGCTTCATTTGTCCCAGCCCAACAGTGACCTTTATGTCTTCTCCCTGCCTATGAAAACTCCCTGTCAGTACTATTTAGTACTATGCTAGTAATATAGTTACATACATTGTGATCACAATATTAGTGTATGTCTTAAACATTAGTATGCATCAGACTCCTGCTTGATAAAGCACAAATTACTGGGCTCCACCCCAAATCTCTGATTCAGTAAGTCTAGGGTGGGACCTGAGAATCTGTATTTCTTATAAGTTGCCTGCTATTGCTGTGGCTTCTGGTCCAGGGATCACATTTTTATTTATTTATCTTTTTAGATTTTTTTCGAAGGGGGAAGGGGCAAAGGGAAAGGGAGAAGGGAGAGAGAGGATCTTAAACAAACTCCACAATCAGCACAGAGCCCATTGTGGGGCTCCATCTCATGACTCTGAGATCATGACCTGAGCTGAAAGTAAGAGTTGGTCGCTTGACCAACTGAGCCACCCAGGTGCCCCAATGGGATCACACTTTTAGAATGACTGGTGTATGTATATTTTCAGAGTGTAAGCTCCTGTGTAACAGGAATGCTGTATTTTCTTTTTTCCACTGACTCACCCTCCCCTTTCTATATTCTCCAGGTAGTACACAGGACAGTAGTTTAACATGGAAGAAAGAAGTGTTTTTCAACTGAATTTAATGCAAATGCTATATTCACTAGCTGGTGTAATCAGTCTTAAACCATTTCCAATATTTAAAAATCTACTGAAAGGGAATGACTTAATGGCAGGTAAACATACTATTTATTAATAAAGAAAAACCCGTTAGATATAAATACAGGCAGACAAGCCTCAATTCTTCATGTTGGTGAAGAGATATAAGAACTCCAGGAATTTAAAAAAGGAAAATTAAGGGTGCCTGGGTGGCTTAGTCAGTTAAGCAACTGACTTTGATTTTGTCTCGGGTCATGATCTCAGGGTTGTGAGATCGAGCCCCAAGTCAGGCTCCATGTTGGGTGTGAAGCCTGCTTAAGATTCTCTCTCTCTTTCTCCCTCTGCCCTATCCCTCTCTCTTCCTTTCTCCTCTCTAAAAAAAAAAAAAAAAAGAGAGAGAGAGAGAGAGAAAGAGAGAAAAAGAAAGAAAAAGAAAATTATTTATATTTTCCTCTGGAATGCATTTTAAAAGTTATATTTTGGGATGGGCCTATCTTACATTTTAGAAATTCATAATGCTCTAAGTAATTCCCCCAGGAAGGGATGTTTCTGTGTCAAGGACCACGCCCTGCCTTCTCTGAAGCAGATGATGGATGGAGGAAGGAGGATTAAGAGGAAGATGTCAATAAAAAAATAGGATAAGGAATGAACATGGGGAAAACTTTCAGAAGATAATGAAAGGGTAATCCTTTCTCCAGACCTGGGGAAGATAATGGCTGGCCACTTAATAATGGCCTACTCTCCCCGTAGCCTACCCATATCTCAGCTACTTCTGGACTGAAGGCATATTATGTAAAGAGGCTCCTGCTCCATAACTGACATTTTCAATGTTTAGAATTGACTTGTGGGCAAGGTCTATAAAGACTGACATAAGAAAGATCTGGAAAGGCATCCAACTTACCTAGCTTGGCTTTGTTTTAATCCTACCTTTTCCAATCCAAGCTAGGGTATACAGTATTTTCTGCTGAATTAATTTAAAACAATATGTCAGTGGAATCATATCTCTAATTTCTCTTTCTACAGTTGAATTGTTAGTGTATAAGAAAGCAACAGATTTCTGTGCATTGATTTTTTATCCTGCCCCATTACTGAATTGCTGTATGAGCTAGTAATTTGGGGGTGGAGTCTTTTGGATTTTCCACATAAAGTATCATGTCATCTGCAAAAAGAGAGAGTTTGACTTCTTCTTTGCCAATTTGAATACCTTTTATTTCTTTTTGTTGTCTGATTGCTGTTGCTAAGACTTCTAGTACTATGTTGAACAACAGTGGTGAGAGTGGGCATCCTTGACGTGTTCCTGATCTTAAGGGAAAGGCTCTCAGCTTTTCCCCATTGAGGATGATATTTGCTGTGGGTTTTTCATAGATGGATTTTATGAACTTGAGGAATGTTCCCTCTATCCCTATACTCTGAAGAGTTTTAATCAGGAAAGGATGCTGTATTTTGTCAAATGCTTTTTCTGCATCAGTTGAGAGGACCATATGGTTCTTCTCTCTCCTCTTATTAATGTGTTCTATCACATTGATTGATTTGCAAATGTTGAACCATGCTTGCATCCCGGGGATAAATCCAACTTGGTCATGGTGGATGATCCTTTTAATGTATGTTGGATCCTATCAGCTAAGATTTTGTTGAGAATTTTGGAATCCATATTCATCAGGGATATCAGTCTGAAATTCTCCTTTTTAATGGGGTCTTTGCCTGGTTTGGGGATTAAGGTAATGCTGGCCTCATAGAATGAGTCTGGAAGCTTTCCTTCTGTTTCTATTTTTTTGAAACAGCTTCAGGAGAATAGGTACTGCTTCTTCTTTGAATGTTTGGTAGAATTCCCCAGGGAATCCATCAGGAATGATTCCATTTACAATAGCATCAAAACCCATTAGATACCTCAGAATAAACCTAACCAAAGAGGTAAGGGATCTATACTCTAGGAACTACAGAACACTCATGAAAGAAATTGAAGAAGACACAAAAAGATGGAAAAACATTCCATGCACATGGATCGGAAGAATAAACATTGTTAAAATGTCTATGCTACCCAGAACAATCTATACCTTCAATGCCATCCTGATCAAAGTTCCAATGACATTTTTCAAAGTGCTGGAACAAACAATCCTAAAATTTGTATGCAATCAGAAAAGACCCCAAATCGCCAAGGAAATGTTGGAAAAGAAAAGAAAAGCTGGGGGCACATTGCCGGATTTCAAGCTATATTACAAAGCTGTGATCCCCAAGACAGCATGGTACTGGCACAAAAACAGACATATAGACCAATGGAACAGAATAGAGAGCCCAGATATGGACCATCAACTCTATGGTCAAATAATCTTCGACAAAGCAGGAAAAAATATTCAATGGAAAAAAGACAGTTTCTTCAATAAATGGTGCTGGGAAAATCGGACAGCTATATACAGAAGAATGAAACTTGACATTTCTCTAACACCATACACAAATACAAACTCAAAATGGATGAAAAACCTCAAGGTAGGACAGGAATCCATCAAAATCCTAGAGGAGAACATAGGCAGTAACCTCTTCAACATCGGCCACAGCAACTTCTTTCAAGATACATCTCCAAAGGCTAGTGAAACAAAAGCAAAAATGAACTTTTGGGACTTCATCAAGATAAAAAGCTTCTGCACAGCAAAGGAAACCATCAACAAAACAAAGAGGCAACCCACAGAATGGGAGAAGATATTTGCAAATGACACTACAGACAAAGCACTGATTTACAAGATCTATAAAGAACTTCTCAAACTCAACACCCAAAAAACAAATAAGTCAAAAAATGGGCAGAAGACATGAACAGACACTTCTCAAAAGAAGACATACAAATTGCTAACAGACACATGAAAAATGTTCATCATCATTAGCCATCAGGGAAATTCAAATCAAAACTACATTGAGATGCTACCTTACACCAGTTAGAATGGCAAAAATTGACAAGGCAAGAAACAACAAATGTTGGAGAGGTTGTGGAGAAAGGGGAACCCTCTTCCACTGTTGGTGGGAATGCAAGTTGGTACAGCCACTTTGGAAAACAGTGTGGAGGTTCCTCAAAAAATTAAAAATAGAGCTACCCTATGACCCAGCAATTGCACTACTGGGTATTTACCCCAAAGACACAGATGTAGTGAAAAGAAGGGCCATATGCACCCCAATATTATAGCAGCAATGTCTGCAATAGCCAAACTGTGGGAAGAGCCGAGATGCCCTTCAACAGATGAATGGATAAAGAAGATGTGGTCCATATATACAATGGAATATTACTCAGCCATCAGAAAAGATGAATACCCAACTTTTACATCAACATGGATGGGATTGGAGGAGATTATGCTAAGTCAAGTAAATCAAGCAGAGAAAGTCAATTATCATATGGTTTCACTTATTCGTGGAACATAAGGAATAGCATGAAGGATATTAGGAGAAAGAAGGGAAAAATGAAGGGGAGGAAATTGGAGGGGGAGAGGAACCATGAGAGACTATGGACTCTGAGAAACAAACTGAGGGTTTTAGAGGGGAGGGGTGTGGGGTGAATGGGTTAGCCCGGTGATGGGTATTAAGGAGGCCACATACTGCATGGAGTACTGAGTGTTATATAAAAACAGTGAATCGTGGATCACTACATCAAAAACTAATGATGTATTGTATGGTGACTAACATAACATAATAAAATTAAATTAAATTAAAAAAATAAAACAATACATCAGGCACAAATGTTTTCTTTCTATATGTTTATTTATTTAACTGAAAACTTTCATTGACCAAATTAAATTGGATGATTTTAAAGACTTTTTAGTAGCTGAAATTCAAAGAAGAGAGGAAACTTTCAATCTTGCTTTTGCTGGAACACTGGCTTCTATAATATAAGAATAATTAGAGATGGTGATGAGGCCAAGAAACAGATAAAGCAAAAGGAAGAATCCTAAAGAAGCTGAAAGCAAACTTTTAGTGAAGCTGCAATTGGATAAGTGAAGTGACTCTTTGTGGTTTATGCCATGGAGGATGAGCTGGTTTCCTCAGCTGTTTTGGTGATGGTGCTAATGAGGCTATAAACCAGAGGTCCAGTTCCCATATGGACTTTACATGACCAGAAATTCTGCTCAACATGACCAAAACCTTTGGTCTCTAGACAAGATTGATCATTATTGAACACAAGAGGGACTAAGCAAAAATCTTCTGAAGCAAAACAGGTCATCATTACTTTAAATATAATTTAAAGCATATATGCTTCTGACCTAAAGTGTCATCTTCATCACAAAAAGTAATACAGTGTAATACATCTATAGTTATTTCCATAGCAAAGGTTGAAAATATGGTCATAATAAACCATTTTCCCACAAACATTTTCCTAGGTTGGTGCTAAATGTATAAGATACGCAAGACAAGATAAACAACAGACATTCTTTAATGCTTTGCTTTATAATTACAATAACAAGTGTAAATAAAGAAACCATTTTTATTCTTGCTCTACCTTCTAGATATTTGATGTGAAGATAGAAGTGGTTGAACTCAATATTCCTAAACTTAAACTAGTTTAATCAAAACTCAAATATTATATACATATATGGAGTCATGTACATTTTTAGAGATCATTTTTTTTTTCATTGATGTTTATATAATTTGGGGGGTTCTTTCTCCATTTCTATTCAATCTATGCTGCCTGAGAAACTGTTATATTTGCCTGTGCAACCCAGGGCCACACACCATATTTAGCAGAAGATGCAATAAAAACAACACAAAGAATAATGATTTTGAGGGGTGAGAACAAGGGGAATCCAGGAAACAGAATTTATTTAATTTTAGAAAGCATTTCACAAGTTTTCATACCCCAAATATTGGGTTACCATGGAAGTAGAGGAAATGTTTTGTCATTGTTAGAGAACTGGCTTAAAAACAAAGTAAGGTTAAGCAGGCACTTCTCTGGATGAAGTGGTATTAACAGTGGGGAGCCCTAGGGATCGTTCTTGGAAAGGTCTTATTTAACTGCTTTTATACCAGATATGAAAATAGATTACAATGAAATCTAAAATTGTGGAGTCTAATGCTGGGAGATATCCTTCATTGTCATTTAGTCTAATTCCTTTATTTTGCAGAGAGAAAGAAAAATTTATGACATCTTGGTCAAGGTGACACAGAAGCAAGAAACACGTTCTGATTTCCAGACAATGGGCCTTCCTCTGCCACCCTGTCTTGCCTTCATTATCAGATGTGACAATGACACGATGCCATTAAGCACTGCGAGGAGATTTCACAAAGCTCTTTGAGCTGAGCAAGCACATATGTCTGATGAGATCCAGTGTGGGAAGTCTAAGTGAATGCTTTGAGGAAAATAGAAATTAGTCACAAGTTTAGAGGCTTTGATGATCAATGATAGCAAATGTGTCGATATGTAATGCTTCCCATAACCATCATCTTAATGTGCTACAGGTCTATTGAAAGGCCTTTGCTCATCATATCTGGGAAAAATGGTAGGAATTAATTAGAAAACATTACCCTACCATTGCACAAAAGCAGAGTGTCTTTATTCTTGGCAAGCTGTGTTGAGTTTTAGGCATAAAACCTAAAAAAGGATTGAATAGCTGGAAAGATTCACCTAGAATGGCAAATAAACTAGTCATGGGGAAGAAGGGACTTCAGTGGGAGGACTGACTAAAACAAACTTAGGATAGAGAGGTGGAAAATATACAGTATGTCTTAGTCTTTTCAGGCTGTTAAAATGGAATACCACAGACTTGATGGCTTATAAATAACATTTATTCCTTACAGTTCCAGAGCCTGGGAAGTCCAAGATCAAGGAACCTGCAGATTCAGTCAGGTGAGAACTCACTTTCTGGTGTATAGATGCTTATCTTCTTACTAAAACCTCATATGGCGAAGGGGTGAGGGATCTCTCTGGGGTTTCTTTAATTAGGGCACTAATCCCATTCATGAGGGCTCCACTCTCATGACCTAATCACCACCTACAGTCCTCCTACCTCCAAATACCATCACATTAGGGATTAGGTTTAAACATACGAATTTGGGGGTGGGGGAAAGAAGGCATGGTTAAAAAAAATAATGGAATTAAAAAGATCGATAAGCGGCTTGTACTCTCATATTACTGATGGGAGTGTAAATTGCTGTAAACCCTTTGGAAAACTTTATGGTAGTAGCTACTAAATCTAAACCCATGCCTATCTTATGATCCAGCATTTCCATTCCTAAGTATATGCCCAAGAGAAATGAGTACATATGTCCAAAGAAAAATTCATACAAGACTTTCATAGCAGCATTGTTTGTACTATTTCAAATTAGGGATGATCAAATGTCATTTATCCAAATGATACAAACATAGTGATTCAAAGGGGAACCTGCACCCCAATGTTTATAGCAGCAATGTCCACAATAGCCAAAATATGGAAAGAGCCTAGATGTTCATTGACTGATGAATGTATAAAAAAGATGTGGTATATATACAATGGAATATTGTATTACTCAGCCATCAAAAAAAAAAATGAAATTTTGCCATTTGCAATGACATGGATGAAACTAGAGGGTATTATGCCAAATGAAATAAGTCAGTCAGAGAAAGACAAATACCATATGATCTCACTCATATGTGGAATTTAAGAAACAAAGCAGATGAGGGGAAGGGAAGGAGAAATAAAATAAGATGGAAACAGAGGGGGAGATAAAATGCAAGAGACTCTTAACTCTAGGAAACAAAAAAAAGGTTGCTGGAGGGGAGGTGGGTGGGGTGAATGGGGTAACTGGGTGATGGACATTAAGGAGGGCACCTGATGGAATGAACACTAGGTGTTATATGCAAATGATGAATCACTAAATTCAACCCCTGAAACTAATAATACTAATACATTAACTAACTTGAATTTAAATCTAAAAAAATAACTATGATAACATGGTAAGTACCATCATCATGGACTCTGAGAAACAAACTGAGGGTTTTAGAGGGCAGGGGTGATTCTTTCAACATAAAAATCCATGTCACCATGGAAACATGGTGAGTTGAATGTGGGAATGGGAAGTCAGGGATAGTTGCATGGAGGAAGCACATTTGAATTGTGACTTTAAGAAAGAGAAGAAGCTCAACAAGTGGTGTAGGGGAAGGAAGGGTAATAAAAAAAAAAATCCTATATGTGTGAAAGCACAAAATTACCCAGCAGGAGTGAGTTGTCTAGTTGTCAGGCATGACAGGGAGTCTGGATAGGGGAGGGTAAGTGAAGCTGGAATAGAGCTAGGAAGATTGAGAAGGGCCAGTAAGTAATTGAGACTGAAGCAGGAAGTGACACGGTCATATTGGTATTACAAAAGGACAACCCAGGAGTCCGCAAAGGGTACATAGAGGGGAGAAGAGGAGGTGGTGCCAACAGTCACCGAACACACACAGATGTGCCGATCTGCTGGTTGAACTGAAATGCATGCTGGTTGGTAGAGAGAATAAAAGTAACTGTGCGAAGTGGTAAAATTAAGAATGCAAAATCTAATAAACTGTTAGTACAAACTGCTCATTATAAGATGTTGCTATGATCATTGATAACTGGGCTTGCTGACATTGTGACATCAAGGGAACTTCTGCAGCAGGGTCTGTGGATCTGGGCTGTGTCACGGTAGACAGCAAAGCTACATTGCACAGCCTTTAGTAAGCATTCTGGGCTTCCGGAGGATCCCAGTTAATCATCACCCTCAAGCTCAAACTATTGCTTCTGACTCGTTTAGTTTTTACTTTTATTCTTATTTTTTAATTTTTAATTTTTTAAAATTTATTTTATTTTATTTTTTTAAGAAGGGTCTGTGCCCAATGTGGGGCTTGAACTCACAACCCTGAAATCAAGACCTGAGCTGAGATCAAGAGTCAGACACTCAACTGACTGAGCCACCCAGGTGCCCCCGTTTTTACTTTTATTTAGATTATAGTGCAATGCAATTCTGTGTGTGTAGTTTTTGATATAACATATACATTTATGATAAATATTTTAAGTGGAAATCCACAATGAAGAAACTTCAAAGCCTGGATATGTTTCCAAAATTTTAAGTATCATGAACAGGTAAGTATTCTGGATTTTCATGAGATCAAAGAAGAAAACAGTAATCAACCACAACCTGAGGCATGTTCTGATACTGTGTAAAAATCATTATGACATTAAAAACGTTTGTATTTCTAAAATGAAAACAACTTGATTCTTTCAACATAAAAATCTGATTAACTTATTATTACAAGTGATATAAATGTTGGATGGAAATAGAGCTCAAAGGTTATGCTGTTAAAAGCTGAACAGGTGAAACACTTTTTAAAATCAAACTGCCTATCATGTTTTGTTAAAGGTCGTGATTCCAATAAAGAAAATCTGCAATCATTAATGAAGGAAAATTTAAAGAACACAGGAAGTCCGTTTCGTGCACTAATGAGCTTAAAATAAAAACTTTTTTTTTTATCAAAGTGTGTCAATAGGTAATTACAAAACATTTTTAAACATATCATCAGAACTTTTAACAATCTATTATGTAATTAAACATAAGCGAATGTTTTGAGACATGAAATACTTAGGTGAAATTAGAAAAATAATTAGTATGGGTATATCACAGCAATGTAGCCTGACTGTGGCAAAGCCTTTATCTACTGAAATGATAAAGGAAGCTTTTGGAAAACACAGAAATCAAACCAGTAAAATTTTAATCACTATTGATAGAGCTTTAAGAGTTTCATGTAAAAGGGTTCTGATAGTACCTAATATACAAAATTCAAGATGCTGAAGGTGGTTAGATATTTTTTGTCGATCTGCTGGAGCAAGATGAGAAAGCATCTGTGATACCTCAAACTATTTCAATGGGTACCAAGAAAAATGGTTTCACTGAGAAGTATTCACATAAAAACAGTGCCAGAGTGGTAACATAGAGAATGTCTGGAGTTTCAGTCCACAATTTAGAAGAAAGTTCCAGATGTTTTGTTTTCATCCCAGCTCAATACATTCAATATATTCAGCTGATGCAATAAAAGATGTATACCAAATAAATCAGTATTAGTATCTTCTTTGTGAATTTTCTATATATTACCATATATTAAACAAACACCAGAGATAATTAAATAATATATCTGAAGAGAGTTCAGGATTGGACGTTAGAGAAATAGTAGGACCCCAATGGGCAATCTATAGAGCTAGAGCTGCAACCACTGAGACGAAATCATGCCAAGCCTTTGTGTTTGTTTAATGTAAATCATGAAGTGGGAGTAGTTAAACATTTGAGAAGTGCAATTAACTTTTAGGGATTTGGTTTTAATGAAATATTCTACTAGAAATTTCAGTACGTTCTTTAGCTTTATAAGAGAGAAATGAAAATATGGTACCCATATAAAATTAATAAAGCAAACAATAAAGAAGCAGAAGATACAGAGAAACAAATGAACAAAGGGTACCATCTGAAACAAAATGAAATAATTATAAGAGAAAAACAATCATATTGTCTAATAAATTACACAGAAATGGGTTTATTATTTTATGACAAAAATGAAAAGTATGATGAATTAATAACCTCTTTCAATTTATTTAATCCTAAACTTTAGCCACATTATGTATAGGGTGATCAAAAACTTATAAAATTAAGCCAACTGATTAAATATGATAGTCCATGATGGTTTTGTGACTTAATTGATAATAAAGAAATTAAATATATAAAAACCCAGACAATATTATGAAGGCTAGAAAAAAATTTCAACATAACAATTAGAAGTTCAAAAGCTGGAATTATAAAAAGTGCAAAAGTATAATTGATTAATTTTAGTATGATGAAAGATATTGTTGATATTAAGAGACATTCTCTACATACAGAGAACTACAAATTACATAATGACTACCAGTATAAAAGGAAAGTTATAGGAAGAGCCTATGTACATTGTTCATGTCACCTCATGGCTCAGACAAAGGCAAATTTTAGGACGTGAACCCCATCAACCAAAGGCTGTACCAACACTTCTGAAAACCAACAAATGATTTTGAAATCATTAGAAAAATGTGATGACTGATAAGTACTAAAAATTATACCATCTGGCAAGAAGTTTCATAAGGTACACATAGTTTAGTTTTTATAGAGAATAAAAAGTGATTTTTAATTTTTAAAATTTCTATGTTGATTTATATATAATTGTGACAGTTAACATATTTTTAAATTTTCACCCCTGAATGAAGGCAGGTGAGAGAGAAGTTTAGAAGGTTATTGTAGTAGTATTGGAAGTTATGAGGGGTGAAAAAGAAGGAACTGAAATAGAGAGGTAATAGTAATAGTACTTGCTGACCAAATTAGAAGAAGAGGTGCTAGGGTGTTTCTAACTTCAATGAACAGGATAGTACCAGTTTTGAACATACTGAATTTGAAGAACTTGTATAATATCCATATGAAAATATATAAAAGAGTAATAAAAACAATAATAATTATGTTATCATAAGATAATATTTATAAATATTTATATTGGGGTACATAATGTTCCATATTATTTCAGATACTTTATTTGATTTTCATACCACTCCAGTAAATATAGTAATACGATTATTACTAGGAGCTCCTTCTTACTGAGCCCCTACTCTTCCTCCATTCTGCAGTGTTATTTGAACCCCTCTGTATGTCAGCAGGATAAATCCCTGCCTTCATGGAGCTGACGTTTTCATGGAGGAAAACAGACAATAATGAAATATATGCAAAGTAGAAGGTCAGGAACAGAGTTAGGGTTAAGTGGGTGGAATGTGATGGTGTAGTTTAAATAGGATGGTCAGGGAAGGAGATATTTGAACAGAATCCTGAAGGAAGGGAAGGAGTGACTCACATGCTTATCTTGGGAGGGGTCATTCTCGGCAGAGGGCACAGCAAGGGCAAAGATGGCAATGTGCTTTCTGAAGGATCTGAAGATCAGCAAAAAAGCCAATGTGGTTACCATAGAACTGAGTGAAGGGGTGAGTCATAGAAGATTCGAGACCAAGTCAAAGTAGTTGGCAGAGGACACACACACACACACAGAGTCTTTTAAGGATGTGGTAGAACATTTGGATTTTTCTCTAAGTCTTACATATTAAAAGAACCACTCTAGGTCTGTATGGTGACAAGACTCTAGGTTAGCAAGAATGGGAGAAAGAGACCAAGTTCTGAAGCTCTTGAGCTACTTGTAGCTTAGGCAAGAGATGATGATGGCTTGGATTAGGTTGTACCAGTGAGGGTGGTACCAACAGGATAGATTTTAGATACATTTCCAAGGTAGAACCAATAGGATTTACTAAAAGTTAATTGTTAATTGTGGGTTGCATAAGAGGGGGAGAAAACTTATGAATGCAAGATTTTTGGCCCTAGTGACTCACTGGGTGAATGGTGAGACCACTCAATGAGAAGGTGAAGAGCAGGTTTGAAGGGGAAAATCTGGGGTTTGGGTTTGGACATGTGAAGTCTGAGATACTATGTGCTAGATGCCTTTAAATCCTTTCAACAATTGATCTAATATCTGCAAGGGACGTATGACCATTGTCCCTGTTTTATGGTTGCAAAAACTAAGGCTTTGAGATTTTCTTCAATTTAAGTTCTTATAACCAATGGGTTGGGAGTAATCTTAGAGCTGTCAGGAGGCTGAGACAGTATAATATACTCAATGTATTTAATTCAAAAGTATTTCTTGAAGATCACTATGTACTTATTTATCACTCTTAGGTGCTGTGACCAGGAAGGAAGCAATTAAATATGTTAACCTTTTGCTACCTTCCAGGAATTTGCAGTGTTGAAAAGGAATGTAGATATAGTAGATGACGCTGAAATTGTTGGACCACAGCTCAAAGTAGGATAGCAGTAAAGATAACAGTCCCTGGAGTAATTTAGTAGAAGGAGAAAAGTCAATGAGGGACAGAACTGTGTGATTTGAGGTCCTTTCTGGAAGATATGAAGGAGGATTTTAATGAGAAGGAGTTGGATGGTCTTCAGGCCAAGAACCTGCATGGGTATAGTCAGTATGTGCCTGAGGATACCACGGAGACTATTCAACTGGAGTAGAGAGAGAAAAAGGTGGATGGGCAGAGAAAGACCAAATTAAGCAGGGCTGTGAAAGCCAGGCAGAGCATCTTGGATTTTATCCCATAGGTAACTGGGAGCCCATGATAGTGTCTAAGGCTAGAGCTGAACCATGGTCAACATTCACCATTTCTTAACTAACATTTTCCTAGAGGGTTGCCAAACTCATATTGGCAACACTTATATTTTACTTACATTTAATATTTTTCATTTGCAATAAAAGTGATCACATATAACTTCTAGGTAGATATTTTGACATGCTAATTCCTTTTGGTTCCAAACTCATTCAAATAATACATTTTTGTCCAAAATGGTGAAATTATAATGTGAGGTTATGAAAAGTCCATTTCCCTCTTAACATTCTTCCTAGCAACTCAGTTGTTTTCATTGGCTTTTATTAAAACAACCTTTGTGTGAACTGGCAATTTGTTTTGTAAATATCAATGAAAGCATATTTCAGAAAATATAGTAATAAAAACCAACCCCATTTCAGAAATATGCTTGCTGCCAGACATCAGTCTTCAGCTCATGAGTATTTCCAGTAAGTCTTAAATACACATTAACATGAGAAATAGCTCACTGTTTAAGATCAAAAAAGTTGAAAAATCCTTCACTGCCTCTCAAATACTGTTTAAGGATTCTGCCCAATAAAATGTATTTCCCTTTTTGATAGAATATATTTGTAATGGTTCAAGCAGTTCATTTAATTGAACATTTTCCCCCCGAAAAAACTGACTTAAACTCAGTTTATTATCATCTTAATATCTACATGTTTTATAACTTTGTTTAACAGGTTTGGGATATTAACATTTCAGCAATACCTATCTTGAACCCTTATCCCCCTAGTAAACCTTTACAAGAATTAAAAACTTTGTCCAAGACTCGAAGGAACTCTATTACTATTTTTCAAATGTGCACAACTCAGCTATTGTCACTGAGCTACATTTAATAAGAGAAAAATATTATTCCTCAACTGAAGTCCAGTAAGGAGAGACCACTAGCTAAATGTTCTGAAGAACTTTCACTTGAATGCCTCCTGGCTGGCAGATGAAACATCTGAGAAGTGAAATGGTATCATTGCCTCGCTGTTTTCTAGGCACTGTCGTAGTCATGCTATGTATCTGCTGTGATGCTTTTTTATGTAAATGTTTTCTTCCCTTCCTTTTCTCCTAGAACACATCTCCACAGTCTACTAACTATCCCGGTTTCCACAATATAGATTTCTTCATGTTTCAAAGTAAATCAGTGAATTAATTCCATTAATATGGTTTGAGTGTGATACCTTGTGCCCACAATTATGCTAGTCATTGTGGAGTAGGTACAAGGGGTATAAAGATGTGATTTGCTATGAAGCAACTCACATTATACTTGTGTTCTATAAAACATGAATCAATAGCACATAATTCAAGGCATTCTGTAACTAAGTACTGAGTTATAAGATAAAGCCTAGAGCCAAAGTGAGGGAAGATAAAGCACTGCATGTCTAAGAGCCAGACATTGAAGTGCTTAGATTGTCAGCAGTGTGAAAGGGGCAGGTTAGCCCAGATACCCTGGGAGTCTCCACCTCTAAGTAAGCATAGTAAAGAAGGGCATTACCATGCAGGGCAGAAATTTGTGTCTTTGATGCAAATATGATTACTTACTTGAAAAGTATCATACATTTCATTGTATAAAAACATACATTCAAAATGAAAATATAGAAATTGGAAGCAAGACCTCCTGAGTCTCAGTAAGGACCTCAATATATTATGGTAGATTTTCCCAAATATTTTTAAGTATATAGACATTTATATTAAAGAAGAATTTAAGTCTTAATCAAGAAGTAAAATCTTAGTGATAAATGTAAAGCAAATGACAATAAGTGTCTAGTCCTTTACGTTGGGTATTAGGGATGTAAAATCATAATTACAAAATGAAATCAGTGAATTAGAATAGCGAAGCTGACTGGGTTAAGGGGTATGTGGATTGCATAAACTTTTTTGCTGTTTGTTTTTAAATTTTTTTGTGGTGAGTCACAGTAAGCAAATGGAATAGTTGCTATGCCTAAAGATGGTCTCATGAGTTATGGCTGCCTTTTTGCTACAAATAAAAATGAGACCTAAAACCAGGAACAAATGAAAAGAAATAACCATCTTCAGACAATCTGAAAATATGAAAGGATTTAACAAAATTAGCAAAATCCCCAAAACTCTGCCTGTGAGAAATCTAAATCAACCCAAACAAACTTTTGGGGAACCTGGAATTGTGAAGAACACATTTGAGAAAAAAGTCCATAATATCTTTTTTTTCACCTTCTTTTTTTATTATTAATTTTTATTAATATATAATGTATCATTTGTTTCAGGGGTACAGGTCTGTGATTCATCAGTCTTACACAATTCACAGCACTCACCACAGCACATACGCTCCCCAATGTCCATCACACAGCTACCCCATCCCTCCCAGCCCCCACCACTCCAGCAACCCTCAGTTTGTTTCCTGAGATTAAGAGTCTCTTATGGTTTGTAAAAGTCCATAATATCTTAAAGAAAAAAAAAAGAATTTGTATCTGACTTCTGAATATTTTCTATAGTGTTATCATGCTGTCACTTACCATAGAAAACATTATGAGTTCTTTTACCCTTTGTTGACACAAAAGCTCTGACCATAACACAAAATTCCTATTGAAACATATAGCTCAGTCATTTTGAAGCTATGTGATGTTACCCAGAGACAGGCCTTGTCAATCTGTAAGCTCCTAGAGAGAATGGCTACATTGTTTGGATAATTGTGGAAAATTTTCCTAAATTGTCATGAACAAAGCTTCTACTAATCTCCACTTTCTCAGCATCACCTGTCATATAATAGGCTTGGAAGAAATGGAAAAATCAGAATTGATTACAAATTCTCTTAGACCACAGTGATATCAACAAAATGGCAGACTAGGCAGTTACGTGCCCTCTGTACCCTCTGGAAACATTAGAAGAACAACTAGAGACTAAAATAACTTTATAGGAGCTCTGAAACCAGTCAAAAATCTAAAGCAACCAAGCAAATGCCCAATCAAGAAAAAGGCACATTCGATATGGTAGGAAATTTTGTGACACTTGTACTCTCCCTTGTCCCACCCTTTCTCCATGAGAAGGGACAGCCTTTTCAACAAGTGGTGCTAGGAAAACTGGATATTCCATGCAAAAAAATTATTAAGTTGGACCCTTACCTCACACCAAATACAAAAATTAACTCAAAATGGACCACACATCTAAATTCAAGATTAAAACCATAACAATCTTAGAGGAAAAACTTCATGACACTGGATTTGGTAGTGATTTCTTGGATATGACACCAATTACCCAATCAACAAAAGAAAAATTAGATAAATTGAACATCGTCGAAATTAAAAACTTTGTGCATCAAAGGACACTGTCAACAGAGTGAAGAGGAAACCCGTGGAAAAGAAGAAAATATTTGCAAATCATACATCTCATAAAGGTTTAATATCCAGAATATATAAATTAATTCTACAATTCAACAGTAAAAAAATCAACAACTCCATTAAAAACATGGGCAAAAGGGGGCGCCTGGGTGGCGCAGTCAGGTAAGTGTCTGACTTTGGTTTAGGTCATGATCTTGGGGTCCTGAGATGGAGCCCCATGTTGGGTTCCCTGATTATGGGGGAGTCTGCTTCTCCCTCTCCTTCTGCCCCTCCCCCGCACTCGTGCGTGCACGTGTGCATGCTCTCTCTCAAATAAATAAATAAATAAATACATAAATAAAATCTTAAAAAAATATATGGGCAAAAGAATATATAAATTCGGGGTGCCTGGGTGGCTCAGTCGGTTAAGCGTCTGCCTTCCGCTCAGGTCATGATCCCAGGGTCCTGGTATCGAGTCCCACATCGGGCTCCCTGCTCAGCAAAGAGCCTGCTTCTACCTCTCCCTCTGTCTACCACTCTGCCTACTTGTGCTCTCTTTCTCTCTATCAAACAAATAAATAAAATCTTTATTTTATTTTATTTTTGGGGATTTTATTTATTATTTGAGAGAGAGTGAAAGAGAGCATAAGCAGGGTGGTGGGGAGCGGAGCCGGGAGCCCAATGTGGGGCTGGATCCCAGGACCCTAGGATCATGACCTGAGCTGAAGGCAGACACTTAACTGAGCCACCCAGGCGCCCCAATAAGTAAAATCTTTAAAAAAATAAATAAAATAAATAAAAATGGTTGAAATGGTAAATTTCATATTATTATATTTTATCCCCCCAAAAAATAGAAATAAAAATATCTTAGACCAGGATGTCTCCAGACAGTGCCTTCTGTCACCGGGTGCTTAGGTTAACACCTCTTCCTCTTGCTGTGGCCGATAGAAGCTGCCTTGACAGGTGCATGAAAAGATTTTAATTTATCTTTTTTTTTTTAAGATTTATTTATTTATTTGAGACAGAGAGAATGAGAGACAGAGAGCATGAGAGGGAGGAGGGTCAGAGGGAGAAGCAGACTCCCTGCCGAGCAGGGAGCCTGACGCGGGACTCGATCCCGGGACTCCAGGATCATGACCTGAGCCGAAGGCAGTCGCTTAACCAACTGAGCCACCCAGGCGCCCCGATTTTAATTTATCTTTAAAAGCATCTTTAACTCCCTAATGCTGCCGGAGATCATAAATATAATGTCTATGTCACGTACAAGCTCACACTAAGATGTATTTTTATTTTTTAATTTTAATTTAATTTAATTTTAATTTTTTAAATTTATTTGTCAGACAGAGAGAGAGGGACCACAAGCAGGGGGAGCAGCAGAGGGAGAGGGAGAAGCAGGCTCCCTGCTGAGCAGGGAGCCTGATGTGGCTCTGAACCCAGGACCCTGGGATCATGACCTGAGCCGAAGGCAGACCCTTAACCAACTGAGCCATCCAGGCATCCCTAAGACGTATTTTTATATTCTTATTGCCATTGTGCCTAAATATTTTCTTTTTAACTAATTTGAGATGTGATATTTCATGTATATTAATAAGATAAATGTTTTGATACATAGATAGCAAAGTTAGTAAATGACTATTTGATTGATGGAATTAATTCAGGAGCAATGTACACCAGAAGCAATCTCATCTACATCTCTCTTGCTCAATTTAAATGCCCCAGAAAGAGCCAAGATGTCCATCAACAGATGAATGGATAAAGAAGATGTGGTATATATATACAATGGAATATTATGCAGCCATCAAAAGGAATGAAATCTTGCCATTTGCAATGACGTGGATGGAACTGGAGGGTATTATGCTGAGCGAAATAAGTCAATCAGAGAAAGACATGTATCAGATGACCTCACTGATATGAGGAATTCTTAATCTCAGGAAACAAACTGAGGGTTGCTGGAGTGGTGGAGGGTGGGAGGGATGGGGTGGCTGGGCGATAGACATTGGGGAGGGTATGTGCTATGGTGAGTACTGTGAATTGTGTAAGACTGTTGAATCACAGATCTGTACCTCTGAAACAAATAATACATTATATATTAAAAAAAAAAAGAAGAAGAAGATAGCAGGAGGGGAAGAATGAAGGGGGGGAAATCGGAGGGGGAGACAAACCATGAGAGACTATGGACTCTGAGAAACAAACTCTGAGGGTTCTGGAGGGGCGGGGGGTGGGGGGATGGGTTAGCCTGGTGATGGGTATTAAAGAGGGCACGTTCTGCATGGAGCACTGGGTGTTATATGCAAACAATGAATCATGGAACACTACATCTAAAACTAATGATGTAATGTATGGGGATTAACACAACATAATAATAAAAAAAGAAAAGAATAGAAAAAAAAAATAAATGCCCCAGATTTATTTAAGGCATATATTGGCCTCCTTACCCAAAATAATCATCCTCCTTCCTTCTACCTGCTCGAATTCTACCCATTCTTTAGGGCCTAGCTAAAGGCAAGTTATTTTACAAAACATTTCTTGACAATCCCAGCCCACACTTGTCTTCCTAACTTCTAGTCTCTATCTAGTCATTTAGTAACAGACTGCCTTGTATTATTTGCTATCACTTTGTGTTTTAGAACTAACTAAAACGTACTAAAAAATTAGCAATGGGGGGGGTCTGGGTGGCTTAGTCCGTTGAGTGTCCGATTCTTGGTTTCAGCCCAGGTCATGATCTCAGGGTTGTGAGATCGAGCCCCACCCCGGGCTCTGCACTCAGCATGGAGTCTGCTTGAGATTCTTTTCTCTCTCTCTCTCAATAAACAAACAAATAAATAAATAAAATCTTTTAAAAAATTAGCAATTAGTCCAACCTGAAAGGACAGCCCAAAATACTGATACAAGGTAGATTCACTGAAACCACATTGTAAACTTATTGGTTCCCTTTCAAGTCTAGCGCAGCTCCATGTGAACACACGAGTTCAAAATTACTACTGATGTGGATTCTTTAATCATTTAATTCTAAAAACTGGCTTATGGAAGGCTGAAAGACTTCCCTTTCTCTCACCCCCAGTACACACACACACACACACACAAACACACATGCACACACACACAACTATACCTACTGGCACACTATATTTCCCTGAGTAGCAACTGTACAGAAAGCAACTTTGGGTGCCAAGGCAAAACTATTTTTTGAGTACCCACTATATGCAAAGCACTTTGCTAAACCCGGTGAATAAGGAATTCACTCCTCTCTAGTCATCTTTAACCCAAATTCAGAGTCTGTTACATTGGTGGGTAAGGCATGCCTCTGGGCATTGGACTGTTGGGTAAATCCAGGAATTTTCTTCTTGGAGCAGACCAGAAATCAAACTGAGAAAAAAAAAAAAAAGATGAGAGGAGGTGGAGGGTCATTGTCTTCCCCTACTATTAAAAAACATGAACTCAAACTGAAGAAGTTCAGCCTTTGTAGTTAAGACTACATATTACTGTGAGTTCAAATTCTTTCTCTTAATATATAAGATTTATTGAAATGATACTGTTTGAGCAGAACTGAGAAAGCTGAGTATTATTTCAGGTTTTCAAGCCCTAAGGAAAAATAGTGCCTTTAGGTTTTCCATTCAGCTAGGAAAATTATAGCTTCATATTTGCAACACTAAAGCTAATGCAGCGTCAGCACCTCCATCAAATTCTGTTGTTCAGCAGTTTATAATTCAAGCAGAAAGTTTCACTCCAAGCCCAAACCTGGCCTACACAATCTCAAAGCAAATGGAGAAAAAGTTATTTTGGCTAGGGCTGATTTATAAAAGCGAAAGAGAGGGGTGGGAGGAACGACCGGGCTTGGGAGGGCTGTTTTCGGAAGGGGCGACGCTGGGGTCTGGAAGAGAGGGCGAGCCTGGCGGCGGCGTCTGCAAGCTCTCACGGGGCCTTGGCACTGCCCGGGGCAGGCAGGACTTACAGGGCTCCGGGCTCACCTGATTGAAGTGTGCACCGATGAGCGAGGGTTCCCATATCTTTGAACTGTTGTTCGCAGTCCCGCCTTTCTCTTTCTTGGGTGCCATGCAAAGGACGGGAGGAGCATTGGCGTCCAGACTGGGCTCAGGCCCCGACTGAGCGTCCCCGCTGCCATAGTAACCGAAGCCACGCCCAGTTCCCGGACGACTTCGGTTCCCCTCCCCCAAACCTGTCCTGAAGCCTCGGGCCAACCGCTTCCGTCACCATAGCAACCGAGCTTCCCAGCCCGCGGCAACCCCGAGGCGGGACTCCCAGACCCCCTGATTAAATTTTAGGGTTTTCCAGCGGTACAACTGTGCAAATGGGAGCGGTCAGGCCGAGGCCGGCTTCGCTTCGCCCCTCTGCTGCTACGCGGAGCCTCTCCCGCCCGAGGCACTGTCTAGAAACTCAAAATCCCCGGAATCCCGTGCATGACTTGGACACCAAGTTTTTCGACCCTGGGCAACCTCGAATGGAGAACCGAGTCCCTCAGGAGACATCCCATGTCCCTTTCTCACCCATTCTAATCTGCCCCAACTGCTTCCTCTTGTGCACATTTATCTCCCTGAGCTCCTTCCTTGGCTTCGTTCTTGGGTCCTGCTCCCACGCACGGACTTCCTAAACAAGTCGGATCACTTTTCCAGGAGATCCGTTGTATAACTGTGGTTGCGATTAAGATCTTTCCAGGTCTTTTTCTCTGTCTAATCAGCGCCAGTTCTCCCAAACCGTCCTCCACTGGTAAGTAGTCTTTCTCCCCCCCCCCCCAACACTCACCACTACAACCTAAAAGATGGTGGTCACAGTCCCCCAAATAATAATGACAGTAATAATAGTAATGGTAATAACAACAGCTCCTTTTTCGTGATCACGGCTATATCCTGCACATAGTTCTATCATTTAATTCTTACGACCACCTTCTTGCAAATCCCACGGTGTGTGAGTGACGGCACTGGGGTTAGAATCCAGGATTGTCCGGGTTCCCAAACCCAGTGCGCTTAATTAACCTCTACAACGGTTTTAGGACTGCCAAAATGAGAGATGCCCCCCTTTGGGGGGCTAGACTTACTTTTATTTATTTTTTATAAATAAATAAGACTGATTTAAGGACAGACAGGGGCAGAACTCAACCAAAGGTGCTTTGCTTTTAGTACCTATAAAATGCGATGTTTAGCTATTCGCCTGAACCCTGCGCTTGCCGGGAGGTGAGATGCTTCAACAATCCCAATGGACCGGGGATGGCTAAGGAGACGCATGTGACCTGCGGCTTAATTTCATTCAGCACAACCTGCCAGCTGACCTTCTACGGAGTAAGGTGTTGTAATGCTTTTTATTGCTTTCTTTGAGGAATAAATTTATGTGTGGGGGCCATGGTGATATCCAGCCACTACTATCTTACTTCATTGGGGGGGGGGGGTGAGTTTAAAGATGCCACTGCTTCTCAACTCCTATTCATAATTTGGACCAACAAAGGGAAATTTCTCCTCCCACCCCAGTTCTTTAATACAGATTATTAAAGAGAAAGCACAATTTCTAGCAACAGTCTTTTCATAGGAAATTTACAAAAAACATCGACTTTTCCTTTCTTGCTGCAATATGTGTATTTATCTTCTGGGTTGGACTAGATCCATGTAGCCTAGTCACAAGTCCTATCTCGAAGCCCTCTCTTGTGAGCCCAGAGGAATCATGCCAGAAAGAGAGTTTCCTGAGGGTCTTCATTGCAACCACGTAGGCTGCCACTGATCCATTATCATAGAAATTTCTCCAAAATTTTGTTCATCATTAAAATTTTCTTTTCTTTTTTTAATTTAATTTAATTTTGTTATGTTATGTTAGTCACCATAAAATACATCGTTAGTTTTTGATGTAGTGATCCATGATTCATTGCTTTCGTATTAGATGAAAACTGTCTTTGGGTTACAGTTTGAATATAAAATGAATCCCTGACAGACAAAAAAATATATATATAAGGAATCATTGATTACACATCATTCTTCATTTTGACCATAAGTCTTCCCATGGGTTTAAACCGTCTGGGAAAAACGTCTTTCATTTTTATTAGAGAAGCAGTAAAAAGTTTGTTGGCCTTCCAGTTAGATTTTATAAAAAATTTAACTAGATGTTTATGTGTGTCATACTATGTTACTAATTTTCTTTCTTCTTGAATGTGAATGCATATTTCAATATAAAACATTATGGACAATCAGTTCAGCCAAATTGCTAGCAGATGATTAATAGGTTGCAGATAAGAAAGAGAAATGAAGGAGAAAAATGGAATGAGGAGAAAAAGTAAAATTAAGTGTTCTTTAAAATTGCAGAGAAAGTGTCACTTGCTTTGTCTTATAAGTGACAGCTGTCTAACCCCAATTTTTGCAGCAACAAAATTTTGGTGACATATATTGTGGTAAAAACTGATGAGCTCTTCATCAAACATTTCATTCTCTTTCCCCCTACTGTGAGAGTCAGACAACATTTTTCAGCCTTCCTTATTCTTCGATGGGAACATGTGACTGAGTTCTGGCCAGGGGACACAAGTAGAATGATATATGGGCATATCTAAGCCTGGCCTTTAAAAATATCTCCCGAGCATTATTCATGCTCTGGTATTGGGGTGACACTGAAAGTCTTGCATTTCTGAATGATCGCTGTGGCACAGAGGTTCCAAAGTCTCCCTTACCCCTGAGCTCCACCCTGTTTTCTCCACCAAAGGCCTTGCTTGGGACCACAAAGTGCATGAGAAATAGACTTTTATTTTCTTAAGCTGCTGAAATATTGGTGTTTGCTATAGCAGCTAGAGTTACCCTAACTAACGTTTTTGATAGTTTTCATCTGAGAGCCAGCTTTTAATAAATCTAACGGTAGCCAGCCTTCCCACAATGGCCTGAGAAAATGAGCTCGTGACTTTCAAGTAGGCGGGATGCAGTGCTGGCCACTGTGGGAGGCTAAACAATCCATTCCTTGCCCTTCCGGCTACTGCAGCTAGTGGTACCCACCCTCTTGCACCCTTTACCTTGCCCTCCACCTGCTTCTACAGTACATTTTTTCACTTCTTTATCAAGTTAATAAATTCCTTACTTTAAAGAAGGGGTTTGCATATTTGAGTAATACAATGAATCAGTCTGCTTATAACACGTACACCAATGGAGATTTTCGCTCATTTTTCAGAAAACGAACCGAGACCCTTCACTAGAAAGACATCTCTGAACATAAATTATGATCTAGCAAATGATTTAGAGGAATTAAACATTTTAAATGTCAAAAATAAAGATTTCAGGATGGAAAAATGTACTTCCAATATAATCTTTTATAGTTTCCTTTGTAAAAGTCCTGACAGAAGAATTTTTATGTAGATTTTTTTGAAAAAACCTATTTAGAGAATTTGAAATTAAAGTTTTATGCCTCTTTCCTACTTTTGGCCTATTTCATTATTCTAGGGAAAGTGGCACCGTGGATAATTTATGATACAAAAGGGGAAGACATTATACAGTAACCAAATTTATGGGAGGTTTCATCATAGAATTGGTCTGTTTATTTTCAGAAAATAGGTGTGAATGACAGTGTTCATAGTTTTAAGAAGTGAAAGCCATTCAGCTAAAAAGGGACACTGCCAAGAAGAGAAAAAAAAGAGCATTGCCATCTGTCACACATTTATGCTTTTTTGGTATAATAAATTGTTTCCCCAACTAAATATAAATTGAAACTTTATAAGCATATACTTTACTACATAAATTTTCCCATATGTCAGTGGCTAAAACAAAACTAGACTATTTGGAGGATTTTCTTTCACATTGGCAGGGTTACTCCTGGCTTGTTTCAAGTAATTTTTGCATTTAATATTGTTTTGTTCACCAAGGACTGTCTACTTTTAGGGATGCACTGTTTCTTAAGGATACTATGATTACAGAATAAGTTGTTTTTAAAAGTTTTATACATCAATCTTACAGTGTTCAGTGAACTCTTATTTAGGCATGAAGTCTAAGCATTATTTCTCATACCTGAAAGGATCGAGCCAGCTCTTGACGCATCCAGTGACCTTACTAGGTAACATTAAGAGCTATGGACCAATTCACTTCTAGGCCAACATTTCAGGCATTCAAAGAATATTTAGCTAGAACAATCCGCTTGCCTTTGGCTAAGAAGGTCTCACAGATGTGCACTGATTTTTCACACTGGCATCCTACATCTAAGAACACTTCTCACAATATGTTTGTGTTATTTACCATCATAATCTCTGTGCTTCCGATCTTCAAAATACAATGTCGTAACGCACTGTCCCTGAGTTTTTATTGTGTGTGATGCAGAGGGCTTGATCTCTTTCAGCTACGAGTTTCAAAACATATGGAAAATACTACACCTGCATTCTATGGTCAGCATTAGCTTCCTATTCAGTTGTGAGTGCAATTTAAAGTGTTGACTTTAATCTTTAAAGCCCCTCATTGTTTAGAAGTCAGTTACTCCAGATATCACATCTCTCTCTATGCATCATCATGGCAATTAAAATCAGCTGCAGTGTCTGCAGGTCAGAATCCCCAGTGAATTGCGGGGAGCTTGGGAGTAGATCATTTTCTAAAGAAGAACTTCCCTAAGAACCCTCTTGAATGATAAAAACAATATTCAAAGTTTACAGTTTTGGCCTTGAATGTCTTATCATATATCTATAGGTCTCTGGAACTGTAATTAAGTGATGCTGATTTAATTTTTATTTTATTTTATGTTATTTGTGGCCAAGAGTTTAGAATACCAAATCTATTTTTTAATGAATCAGAAAAATAACAGTTGTGTATATTAAAAATAGAAAAACTAAAATTCATCTGTTTCATATTTGTTAGTGTGGGAGTTTTCACTCCAGTATGCTCTCACTCAAGTTTTTCTTTGAATCTAATTTTAAATGTCTTCAGTGAAGGGATTTGCTGTAAATCCTTTGGGGACTGTTTCAAAATCCATAACTCATGGTAAGTCATTTCTCTAAATGCTTAGCTAAATGTTTGATTTCTTAACGTTTTATCAGATGTCTGTCACTTATAAATTTGTGCTATGTTAAATAATAACTTTCTTTTTACCGTGTACAAGGTTCAAAACCTATGGTTGAGGTGAGCCTACATTAAATCATTTGCCAGACCACAGAACAATCTTTTGGGAAGAAAAGATATTATATGTCTATGTGTGTCCATATCTGTATCTGTATCTGTATATTCTATTGCTTATGTTTCTCTGGAGAACATTTACTAAATACACTGGTCTTTAAGACAGTATTTTATTTATTTTAGAGAGAGAGAGAGAGAGAAAGAGAGAGAGCATGTATGAGTGGGGGGGTGCAGAGGGAGAGGAAGAAAGAATCTCAAGCAGACTCCCCGCTGAGTGTGGAGCTTGACTTGGGGCTCCATCTCATGACCCATGAGATCATGACCTGAGCTGAAATCAGGAGTCAGGGCTTAACTGACTGAGCCAACCAGGCATGCCAAGAGGGCATTTTTCTTTTTTTTTTTTACATTTCCTGTAGTTTAATATGTGGTGAATTCTTTGAAAAATCACATTTATTACAACACAGTTTTTATTATATGTATCTTATTTGACATCCTTTTTTCAGATATTGATAAGCATTGGCTTCTAGGTGAAGTATAAAGAAATATTCACAAAAGTGGCATCTTTTATGTTTTTAAGAAATTTAAGAGGAGATTTCATTGAACTGTGGAGTCTTTCTGGTAACAATATAATAGTATGGAAACCTTATTATTGAAATCTGCTTTCTGTTTGGTGAAGATGTCGGCCTGAGAAAGGAGGAGGGATTTGCTAACATTAAGGAAAAGTTCCTACACTCCATGTCTGTCTCTTTCTGAATACACGTTCTCAGAAAACATCCAGTGAAGGCTCTGCCTCATGGCTGATATAAATGGAAATAAGGAAAGAATATGAGGGAAAAGAAAAGATTTCTTCCCAGCATTAGGAAGAAAAGGAAGATTATAAGAAAAGACTCATTCAAACATAAAATAATTTCAGCCAAGGCACAAGTCAATCAGAATAAATATTGCTTCTGAAGGTCATATTAGATAATGGCTGCTTTCTCTGCCTCACACTATTTCTGAATGAATCTATTCAGGTCTTCCACCATTTCCTTTATGGGAGCCCACCATTTCTAGGTTTGCCTATCAAAATAATGGTTTCATTGACTCTTTCTTAGATTTCAACTCTCTGCTATATATTAAACAAAACAAAACCTCATTCTTTGTTATGCTTTGATTGTTGTACTTCACTTTTTCTCTTATGCATAGCAGTGCCTTCTTTATGTTCTTAAAGGTTTTCTTTCCCCCCTTCTGCTGGCTATAATCTCTAGGCTTCTAATTTTGTTCACAATCAACTTATACAATTTGACGATCATCCACATTTTAAAACTTCTACGATTATTTTTGTGTCATGGTATACACTCTACCTGAGCCAGCTGTCTTAATCCTTTAGAGTGTGGCCATTTTCCCTACTATACTTTTCTGGGTAATAACCTTTGCCAATTTATCCCACTAAGTAAGTTCCTCATTTTATTGAAATTGTTTTTATAAAGCTTAAGTTACTCACATTTATACCCATAATCTCTCTCCCTCCCCCTTCACTCTAGTAGGAGTTTGAAACCCTATTAATCTATTTGTTACCATAGTTTCCAAAATGCCTCAATATTAGCTTTTTAACTTGCCATATACTCCACCCTCAACACAACAGATCTATTAAAAAGCAGAGAATCAAATCATGATGCTAAGAGACACTTCTTGAGATCATCTTCTACTAAGAAGGAAAAAATTATTTCTCCTAGGCTCTGTTCCCTGCTCCAGCACTCGCTGGCTGTGTGACAGCCTTGGACAAATTATTTAACCCCTCTTTGTTTCAGTTCCTTTATGAAATGGGATAATCATGTTTGCATTATAGGGTTGTTGTGAAGCTTAAAGTACTTAGTAGATATAACTGCTTAAAAGAGTTGGCGTGTACTATGCCCTCAATAAATGTTACCTAATATTTTTTGAATGAAGTTTTTACCTTAGAGTAGTTTTAGATTTATAGAAAAGTTGCAAAGTTAGTGCCTGGAATCCCAATTTACCCCACCCAGTTTCTCCTATTGTTAGCATCTTAAATTAGTATGTTAGAACTAATGAACCAATATTTATATGCTATTTTTAACTAATAGTTTTTACCTAATGTCCCTTTTCTGTTCCAAGATTCCATCCAGGATATTACATTTCATTTAGATATTCTGTCTCCTTAGGTTCCTCTAAACTGTTAAAATTTCTCAAACTCTCCTTGTTTTTCAGGACTTTGATAGTTTGAAATAGTAAGATATTTTATAGAAAGTCTCTCAATTTTGGTCTGTCTGGTGTTTTTCTTATACTTAGACTGGGGTTTTAGATTGGGGAGAAAGAATGAAGACATAAAGTGCCAGTTATGAGTATGGTATCACATGATACCAAGGGTACATGCTATCAACATGACTTATTGAGGGTGTTAACCTTGAACACCTGGCTAAGGCAGAGGTTGGTAGTGTTCTCCACTATAAAGTAGTGCCCTCCACCACCAATTTTTGATGCTATATTGTTTGAAAGGAAGCAACTATGTGCAGCCCACACTTCAGATATGGGGAGTTGTGCTCCACCTCCCTGAGGGAGGCAGTGTCTACATAAGTAGTGGAATTCTTCTGTATCAGAAATCTTTTACTCCCTACCACTTATTTATTCAATCATTTATTTTTATCAGTAAGGATTCATGAATATTTAATTTATTCTTCAGGCTATAATCCAATACTACTTTATTTATTTGGTGCTTAGCTTAATTGTTCTAGCTTTGACCGTAGGGAGTTCTTTCACTTGACTCCTGGGTCTTCTTGATGTACTCTTCCCTCTTTGTTTTTTCTATCTCTCTCTCTTTTTTAACCCCTTCTTTACTTTCTGGCACTACCAGATGTCCCAGGCTCATATTGCATATTCCCTGCCCCAACCCTAGAATCAGCCATTTCTCCAAAGAGCCCTGGTTCTTTTTATTGGAGAGTGGAATTAAAGATCTGAGTGTTGGGAATGCTTGTAGCTACCAGAGTGTTGTTTGTTTCTAGGTGCTTTCACTAGGCAGAATTAAGAAATAACCCATGAATAGAAACATATACACACAATTATCTCTATATACCCATTTATGTAGCACAAATTCATACTGATGTTTATCACTCTAATCCAATACCACATGGTGCCTTCTACCCTGCTCATATTTTATCAGCTATGCATTCATTCACTCATTCATTCATGCTGAGTGTCTTCTATATGCCAGGACCTATGCTCAGAACATGGTGGATGCTCTCCCTACTCTCATGAGGCTTAGAATTCAGTTAACAACTTAAATTTTTACTTTAGTGTTTTGGTACTACCAAGGATTGACACCACTCACACTCACAATAGTCTATTTTCACATCTGTTTTTTCCCACCATATTCCAATCCCCCACTTTCAAAACTGTACTATCTCTATTGACCATCCATTTCCTTCTCTACCTTCGTTTCTCTTCCTTCAACTCCTTGTCCTCTGGGGTTTTTTATTCTCATTAAAACACACTCCAGCATAAAAGTGACTGGGACACTTGATAAGCATATTAGTACTTCCTGCTTGTGTGGCACATTCTTAACTTCTTTCACATCTCATTTTGACTACAGAATTACTTAATGATCAGGTTATTACTACACGTCTCCAGAGGCAAGGGAAACAAAAGCAAAAATGAACTATTGGGACTTCATCAGGATAAAAAACTTTTGCCCAGCGAAGGAAACAATGAACAAAACTAAAAAGCAACCTATGGAATGGGAGAAGATATTTGCAAATGACATATTAGATAAAGGGCTAGTATCCAAAATCTATAACTTATCAAACACCCAAAAAATAAAAAATCAAGTCAAGAAATGGGTAGAAGACATGAACAGACATTTAAACATACAAATAGCCAACAGACACATGAAAAAATGCTCAACATCACTTGGCATCAGGGAAATACAAATCAAAACCACAATGAGATACCACCTCACATCAGTCAGAATGGCTAAAATTAACAACTCAGGAAACAACAGATGTTGGTGAGGATGCGGAGAAAGGAGAACCCTCTTACACTTTTGGTAGGAATGCAAACTGGTGCAGCCATTCTGGAAAACAGTATGGAGGTGCCTCAGAAAGTTAAAAATAGAACTACCCTATGACCCAGCAATTGCACTACTAGGTATTTACCTAAAGGATACAAAAATACTGATTCAAAAGGGTACATGCACCCCAATGTTTATAGCAGCAATGTCCACAATAGCCAAAATATGGAAAGCCCAGATGTCCATTGACTGATGAGTGGATAAAGAAGATGTGATACACACACACACACACACACACACACACACACACACACACACTGGACTATTACTCAGCCATAAAAAGAATGAAATCTTGCCAGTTGCAATGATGTGGATAGGACTAGAAGGTATTATGATAAATGAAATAAGTCAGTCAGAGAAAAACAAATACCATATGATTTCACTCATATGTGGAATTTAAGAAACAAAACAGATGAACATAGGGGAAGGGAAGGAAAAATAAAATAAGAGGAAGGCCGAGAGGGAGACAAACCATAAGAGACTCTTAACTCTAGGAAACAAACTGAGGGTTGCTGGAGGGGAGGTGCGTGGGGAGATGTGGTAACCGGGTGATGGACATTAAGGAGGGCACTTGATGGAATGAGCACTGGGTGTTATATACAACTGATGAATCACTTAATTCTAGCCCTGAAACTAGTAATACACTATATGTTAACTAAACTGTATTTAAATAAAAAATTTGAAAATAAATAAATAAAAAATAAAAACCCATTTTACTATTAAAAAAAAGAATGATCAGGTTATTACTAAGGTGTTTGTCCTTAGCAGCATCTTGTGATTGCTACACACATGTATGAATTTGTATGGGATGCATCATAGAGGAGGTCCCACCTGGTCTATTCATTCACCTGACTCCTGCTATCAGGAATTGAAGGCCATGAGTCATTCTCCCATGCAAATAGGGAATAATCTCTACGGTCTCCAATTCAGTGCTTTTGTTTGCTGCTTGCTGAAAAGAAAATTTCTTGGCATTTTCATATATTGTTACAATTAGTAAATATTTTAATTCTTGTAAGTTAAATTCAACCCAATTCTCCTCATTGTCTCAGGGGAATTAAAATTATCGCTGTTCACAAAGGAAATTCACTTGTAATTCTCTTTTTCATACTGTCCTAGTTTTGTTTTGATAACAAAATTATATTAGTCTATCAAATGGATTGGGAAGTATATCTTCTTTTTCTGTTTGCTGATAGAGTTCGAATAAGATTAGAATTATCAGTTCCTAGAGTTTTTGGAAAAGATTTATTATAGGTATAAAACTGGGCCTGGTAAGGTTTTTCTGTTTTTGTTTGTTTGTTTTAAAGATTTTTATTTATTTTTTTGAGAGAGAGAGAGGCAGAGAGCACAAGAGAGAATGAGCATGAGGCAGGGGTGTGGGAAGGGCAGAGGGAGAGGGAGAAGCAGACTCCCTGCTGAGCAGAGAACCTGATGTGGGCCTCAATCCCAGGACTCTGGGATCATGACCTGAGCTGAAGGCAGATGCTCAACCAACTGAGCCAGCGAGGCGCTCCGTTTGTTTGTCTTTTGAAAAAAATATTTAACATCTGATTTCATGTTAATCAAATTTGATGTTCTTTAATGGCTTTAACATTATTTAGGTTTCCTCGTTATTCTTGAGTTAGTTTTAAGCAGTTACACTTTTCTTTAAAAATTTGCATTTTTGTTTTAAAGTTAATTGTATGAAGTTACAGTATTCTCCCATTATTTTTAAATATTTATTTATTTATTTGACAGAGAGAGAGACAGCAAGAGCAGGAACACAAGCAGGGGGAGTGGGAGAGGGAGAAGCAGGCTCCCCACTGAGCAGGGGAACCTGATGTGGGGCTCGATCCCAGGACCCTGGGATCATGACCTGAGCCAAAGGCAGACGGCTTAATGACTGAGCCACCAAGGTGCCCCTCTCCCATTATTTTTATAATTGAAGGTATGTAACTATCTCTTCCTTCATTCTGAAGGTTGTGTATGTGTGCTTTTTTTTCTTTTTTCTTGAGTAAACTTCCCAGAGATTTGCTAATTTTATTAGTCTTTTCTAAAAACAACTTTGGGGGGTGCTTGGGTGGCTCAGTCGGTTAAGTGTCCAACTCTTGATTTTTTTTTTTTTTAAAGATTTTATTTATTTGACAGAGAGAGATATAGCGAGAGAGGGAACACAAGCAGGGGGAGTGGGAGAGGGAGAAGCAGGCTTCCCTGCAGAGCAGGGAGCCCGATGCGGGGCTCAATTCCAGGACCCCGGGATCATGACCTGAGCCGAAGGCAGACGCTTAACGACTGAGCCACCCAGGCGCCCCTCCAACTCTTGATTTTGGCTCAGGTCATGATCTTAGGGTCATGAGATCGAGCCTCAACTCTGGCTCCGCACTGAGTGTTGAGTCTGCTTGGGATTCTCTCTCTCGCTCTCCCTCTGCCCACCCCTCCCCATCTCTCTCTCTCTAAAAAATAAAAATAAAAAATAAAACAACTTTGGGCTTTTTGATTCTGTCTACTGTATGTTTGTTTCTTATTTTATTATTTTTTACTCTTTGTTATTTCCTTCTACTTACTACATTGTATTCTATTATTTTCAACTTTATAAAGGTGGATGCTTAGTACATTAATTTTAGTGTTTTTTTCTCTGCTAATATAATCATTTAAGACAACGTTTTTTCCTGTAAGTACTATTTTAGTTTTATATCACAAGTTTTGGTAAGTACTATTGTATTATTGGTATTGCTTTATATTTCTAAGTTTCATTGTAATTTCTTTTTGACCCATAAGTTATTAGAAATGCAATTCTATGTTTCCAAATATGTGGATTTTTTTCCAGTTATCCCTTTAATATTCATTTTTGACTTAATCATGTTATGAGTAATTTATTCTGAATGATGTTTATTCTTTGAAATTTATTGACATACATTTTATGGACACATCTGTGCTCAATTTTTGTAAATGTTTTATGTGTACTTAAAATGAATGAGTATTCCTTATTGATGGAAGTAGTGGCCTCTGTAAAGAGCTAAGATTGAGTTCATATTCATTTTTTTCAATATTCCTACTGATTTATTGTCCAGTTAATTATGAATTATTTAGAAATATATTAAAATCTCTTTCCTTAAAGGTAGGTTTTTAAATTCATTCTTGAAGTTTATCAAGTTTTGTTCTATATCTGTTGAAGCTGTGTCATTTGATTCATACAAGTTTAGAATTATTGTGTCTTATTAGTAATATGGAACTTTCTATCATTGTGTAGTGATTCTCTCACTTCTAAAGAATGATTTTTGCCTTAAGGTCTATAATTTTTATATACTGATTAATATGACTGTCAATTGATCTGAATTTATTTCTACTGTATTATTTTGTACTTTCTCTTTGTTCTGCTTTTCTAGTGATCTGTGTTTTTGTCTCCTTTCTTGTCATTTTATTAATTTTTTATTTGCTGAGGCTTTTGTTTAGTATTTCATTTATATCCTGTACTAGAAACAAGTTAAACACTCCATGTACATTCTTTTAATTACCTTAGAAATTTTAACATACATACTTAAATTATCAAAGTCTCCTCTGAAACAAAACAAGAACTTTGGACCGCTTTAAATTCCACCAACCTGGGCGCCTGGGTGGCTCAGTCGTTAAGCGTCTGCCTTTGGCTCAGGTCATGATCCCAGGGTCCTGGGATCGAGCCCCCAGGGTCCTGGGATCGAGCCCCACATCGGGCTCCCTGCTCGGCGGGAAGCCTGCTTCTCCCTCTCCCACCTCCCCTGCTTATGTTCCCTCTCTCGCTGTGTCTCTCTCTGTCAAATAAATAAATAAAATCTTTAAAAAAATAAATAAATAAATTCCACCAACCCCTTGTCATTTGCACAGTACTATTGGCCAGCAATTCATTCCATTTTGTCCTCTCCCCCAAAAGATAGTCAATGTTTGCTAAGATGCTTAGATTTGCCCACAATTTGGGCTATTCTTTACCCATCATTTCTTCTTTCATCTCACACGTTTCCTCCTGTATAATTTCCCTTCCTTGTGCAGGTCAACCTTTCTAATTTATTTTAATGATAATCTGTTGGTGATAAAGTCTTTTAGGGTTCCTGTGTATGAAAAAGTATTCATGTTACTAAGTTGTTAAAAGGTAATTTTATTTGACATACAATTCTAAGCTGATAATTGCTTTCTTTCAAAATGTTGAAGAAGTTATTTTCCAATTTTCTGGCTTCCATGGTTGCTGACAATCCAGCAATAAGTTTAGTTGTTGTTTCTTTATGTAGCCATTATGTTGTCTCTGGTTTTATCAGGACCTTCTCTTCATCTTTGGTTTTCTATAGTTTCACTATGATGTACCTAGTTATGGATTGCTTTCTATTTATCCAGCTTGGGATTCCTTCTGCTTCCTGAATCTGTCAATTAATATCCCTAATAAATTCTGGGAATTTTTGCAGCACTTATGTCTTCACATATATCCTGTCTTTCATTTTTTTCTATTGTTTTCATTTGAAACTTCAAGATGTATGTTTGATCTTCTTACTCTATTCCTCACATTTATTGATTCTCTTATATTTTCCATATCCTTGTTTCTCTGTACTGAGTTTTCTGTAATTCATTCAGATTTATCTTCTAATTCACAAATTCTCTCATCTATGTCTAACTTGTTGTTTAACAATTTCTTTGTTTCTTTCCGTTTAATTTCAGCCCTAGTATGTCTATGTGACTTTTTTTCATATCTGCCTGGTCATTTTCTTTCTTTCTTTCTCTTTTTTGTTTTTGAGTGTCTTATTCCTTGACCTATTTGATATTCTCATTTTTTTCTAAAGATTTTACTTATTTATTTATTTATTTATTTATTTATTTATTTATTTATTTGAGAGATTGAGAGCAAGAGAGCGAGTGCAGGAGCAGGAGGGGGGGGAGGGGAAGAGGGAGAAGCAGACTCTCCGCTAAGCAGGAAGCCCGATGCGGGGCTTGATCCCAGGACCCTGAGATCATGACCTGAGCCAAAGGCAGATGCTTAACGACTGAGCCACCCAGGCGCCCGATATTCCCTTTTTTTCTATTAACATAGTAAGCATACTTATTTTATATTCTTATTTGATTGTTCTATCATTTGAAGTGTTAAGTGTGTCTGAATAGATCTTTGCTGTTTCTGGTCTTATTCATAGAGCACTGTTTTTTTGTACATTTTTATTATTATTATTTTCTCTGAGTGTGTATTAATGAAATACTTACGGCCTGAATTCAACGTGTCTTTCTCTCAGAGGTACATGTATGCTAATTCTAGACTTGAAGTTTTGTGGTCACAAACCTACAAACCTATGAGGGTGGGCTTGTAGTTTTGCAGTCTCAGGAGAGATTTATTTTTTACCCATTACCTAAGGCTTTGACAAACAAGCTTCTTTGCCATCACCCTTTCTGGAGTGGGATTTATATATGTATACATTTTGGCTATTTCACTAAAGGTGTACTGCCCCGTAGTTTCAGTTTTGTTTGTGGGGGTCCCTACTGATGACCTACCTTGGGTAGGCCCCAGATATTATTTCTAGCCCCTTCACTACTGGCAGAACTGATAGAATGAAAGTTCATGGTCACTTTGGTGTTTCCTTATTTTTCTGGTTTCCTGAATTTACTTTGTCTCTGAGATTTTCCTTATATTCTTGTCAGCTCAATAGTATATTTTAATACTTTTTCAAATATAATTTTATTCAGAATGTTGAAGTTTTTTGTAAGGAGAAAGTTGTTCATTGTATTTAGTGTCAGAAACATAAGTATTATAATCTGTTTTCAACTAATATCCATCCTAGACAAGGCAGCTTTCAAATTGAAACAACAAAATGATGGAGCAAGAGGTAACCTCTTTCCTTTTAAATTGATTATGCCCCCATTTAAGAATGCCTGTCTGACCAATTGGTGGACATCCAGTAATTTTGCTTCCACATATGCAGCCTCCTGTGTATTTCTGTGTTTTAGGAAGAATCATTTTTTGTGTGTGAATAAGATTTATGAATTGATTTCCCTGAAACTGATTATTTTTTCTTTGCTTATATATAATGAGAATGAAGTAAACTTGTCCAATGATAGAAATACTTGAATGTGAGGGAGAGAACCTATGTAAGGTGGTAAAATCTCTAAAAAAATATGACCACAGGAATATTCTCAGGAAGAGTGAAAGGTAATGTCCTTTATTCTAATCCCCCCAAAAGACTTTGAGATCCCCCCAAAAGACTTTGAAAAACCAAAAATGCAACAGAAGGATCTTCCAAGAGTGAGACTGAATAAATCTTCCAAGCATGGAGTAAGTGTCGTTGTAATCAAAGACATTACCTACCACATGAGAGGGATACTGAGCACATATGCAGTGCATAGGAAATCCTCCAGTCAAAGGTCACACGTTAATAGGCAACAAACTATACAAAATCACTTACTGGGGAAACAGCATAGATATAAAATGCAGATTTGAATGAAACCACACCCTGGATTTACTCCTTTTTCCTGGTGTATGGGGCCCTATGTTGCCCTTGGGAAATGAACAATGCACTAAGAAATATTAAGGAGGAGCTTGGTGGATGGAAACAGATGGAGTGGGCAGCTGTCAGTATAACGACTCTGTGAATTGCATTGCTTGAGCATTTTGAAGTGGGAGAGAGCAGAAGAGGAAAGCATGAAGAACAAGAGGTACGGGGGCTTAAGTTTGCAGAACAGAAAGGCTAGCTGTGGCAACCAGATGGAGAGACGTCTGGGGAACTTGTTTGAATATTCTCTGGTTCAATAAGGAAAACCGATTTTGGCTTGATTCAGAGCCCCTTTATAATTGCAATTCCCTCCCGCCCCCGCCCACCCCTCACACACATTTATTTCCAGTGACAGTATGGGATAATGGAAGATTTTTATGTTCAACTTCCTGTTAAACTTCCTTAAACAAAAAATATCTGATTTGTCTAAATAAGTTGCATTTCCAACTCTGAAATGCTGGTATAAAGGGATCTGCTCTAAAATTAATCTACCTGAAACCCACAACTATAATAAGACTAGTTTTATACCTACTAAATTCTACTTAGCAACCCAGGAAAAGAGAAGGGACAGATATCTTCCAAACCTCCCAAGTTAAAATTCAGAATGTTTCCAGAATTACATGAAGTAGAATATGTTTTTTTTACTTTACTTACCTCTTTCATTCTCACTGGAGCCTTAATATAGTTATTTGTCTGAAAAGAGGACATGTACTTTACATAACCTAATCCTTTCTGATTGGAATTCAAGCTGAGGTGAATATGCGTGCTTAAACTTTGCTTTGCAGAAATTCAGTAGACTGAAGTTCAGCTCAAATGTGCAATCCAGAATGTTGTGGCTCTGAAATCAAGAGTTAATCATCCCTTTCCCATGCATTGTTTATTGTCACCATAATCCTAATTAAAATAATAATTCTGATCATAGTTGATAGTTACAATGAGAAGACTTTTATGTAAGTTTGTGGAGAGAAAATGAGACAATCACTGAAAATAAGACAAAATTACCGATTCTTGCTTCTGTAATTATTCTCGCAAATACTCTGAAAAATATCATGTACTCCACGGCATTAGCAGCAGAGTTTAAAAATCCTCCATAAAATCAACATTATCATAGTGTTTTGCACATATAAACATCAATAAATATAGCCATTATGGATTTAATTTTTATTATGATTATTATTGGCCCTATAAATAGGTTTCACCAGTAACTTGTAACCTGTTTGTGCTGACAGTCTTTGATAAACAAACACCAACTCACATATATAAAACACCCATTTTTTTTCTTTTTTCTTTTATTCTGGCCACTAATGCCTCTGGTTTATCTGCCATTTTATTTTTTTAATTTATTTTTTTATTTTTTAAATTTTATTATGTTAATCACCATACATTACATCATTAGTTGTTGATGTAGTGTTCCATGATTCATTGTTTGCGCATAACACCCACGTAATTTCAATACGTGTCCTCTTTAATACCCATCACCAGGCTAACCCATGCCCCCTCCCCCCTCCCCTCTAGAACGCTCAGTTTGTTTCTCAGAGTCCATGGTCTCTCATGGTTCGTCTCCCCCTCCGATTATCTGCCATATTAGATAGAAACCTCCCACATTCTATCTCCTCTCCTGATCTCTCATTCCCAGTGGAGTATTTATCTTATTTTTCTGCTGCTGATGCTGTCTCAATGTTGGGAAACAGAATTCTGTCCCTTCTTCAACCCAGGAAAAGGGAAGGGATGAATATTTTCCAAATCTCCCAAAGTTGAAAATCTGAATGAATTTCCTTAGAAACAAAGTCTAAGTGGAGATAACCAAAATGAGTAAGTGACATTCAGGCCTACAAAATGTTCCCCATGCCATGACAATAAAGAAGCTAATCAATGAGAGGACCAGATGAAGCTGTGTTTTGATTCAGAGAAAGGAGCCCTTGAACCCTGCAATTTCAGAGAAGAGCTGAAAAGGACTTGGATGAGGAAAGAGAACATTACTGGTAAGAGAGTTGGTACAGGCAAAACCTCAACCACAACAAAAGTGTGTGTGTGTGTGTGTGTGCACGTGCACGTGCATGATGTGTTGATCAGTTGGGGTGGGTTGGGGGGGTACAGTGATGGGACCAGGATGATTGGAATCAAGAGTGTGTTAAAATAAAGACAGGCAGGATAGAAGGTTATAGCCAGTGTAAAGTCAGATTATAGAGGCTCCCCTCAGAAAATTTCAGAGATTGGGGTGCCTGGGTGTCTCAGTTGGTTAAGTGACTGACTTGTGATTTTGGTTTAGGTCATGAACCCATGGGTCTTGAGATCAGCCTCCTGTCTGGCTCCCTGCTCAGCAGGGAGTCTGCTTGGGATTCTTTCCCCTTCTCCCCCCGCCCCCATTTGTGTGCGTGCTCTCTCTCAAGTAAGTAAATAAATAAATAAATCTTAAGAAAAAAAGAAAATTTCAGATGCACATCGTGATGAGTTTGACTCCTGGGTCTTGAATCGCATTAGGTTTTCCAGTAGGTCAGCCTAATCTCCATCCATATGCTCAGCCCTAACCCAGGTCAAGAGAAGACAGTCACGTTTTTGGGACTAGAATGATTTTGTATTCTGATTTTAATAATCAAGCTTTTGTCTTATTCCTGGGTCTGAGACCTGCCTCTGTGCCATGATCCTAGTGTTTGGGTTTCTATCTTGTTTCCTCATTCCTGGGGCCTTACCTTGTCCAGATTATAGAAAACAATGCCTTCCTCTTGTGCTGGAATTCTTCTTCCCTGTTTAACTTCTCCTGGCCCTTTCCTTTTTATCCCCTCACTCTTACCCCCTTTTATCTCGTATATATTGGCTTCTTTTCATGAAAATTGGTTCCTGTCACTCACGCCAGAACTCTTTCAGATTCAAACAGATTCTTCTTGAAAAGACCACCTGTAACCTGCCCTATAGACTATCCTAATAATGGGTGGGTCTGTAACATTTCTGTTGCCTCTTTGCTTCTTCTCTGCTGGTTAAGAGATTATAGCAATGTGGAGATAAATTTTCCTTTTGTCATCCCCTACTCAAGAAACTTTCATAACTCCCTATCACTTCCAAAATGGAATTCAAGTTCCCAAGACTGGGAGTGACTTACTTTTGAAGAGAAGATAACATGCTTTGTTCCTATTTATTTGTGCCTAGAACTTGGCACATAGAAGGCACTCAGTAAGTCTGTTGAAAGGATGGATTTTGTTTGCTTTGTAAGTCTTTCTCTATAATCTGGTCTCATCCTACCTGCCCCCTGCCCCCCCGCCACCATCTTCTTCTTCTTTTTGACACATACATTATATTCCATTTAAACTTGTCTTTGAACAGCTCTTCCCACCTTCCCCTTCTTCCCCTCACAACATCATGGCTACCATTATTTCCATGCCTTTGCTCATTACAATCAGCCACTAAATTATCCCTTCTCTGTAAATTTTTCTCAGATTAAGCCTTGCATCCTTTAAGAAAGCTTCGTTCATTATTCTTGCCAACATTAACAACTTCATTTTTTTCATAATCATTTTGTGTCTTAATAGAGTACATGCTTAGGGAAAGGAATCCTCCGACATATTTTATTTCTCTTTTTTTTCCCACCATGCTCAGGTCAGCATTGGGCACATAGTTGTAGTCTGGTTATTGATTGCTGGAGGCCTTGGTCCCAAACACAGAAAAGGCAGTTTCCTCCCCACTCAACTTTCATGCCCTCTCTCTAAGGGCTCTGGTATTTCATATCTCCCTTGCTGACTGGGTTTTGTGCTTAGTAGGTGCCAGAGGCAAGAGGCCGATGTTCAAATTCTGGCTATAGCTATGTGTATTAGTTAACGTTCTCCACAGAAACAGAACCAATAGTATACAATCTGCTTTACTCAGTCAGTCCACCAATTCAAAGGCTAACCTTTTTTGGAAACACCCTCACAGACACTTCCAGAAATAATGTCTAACCAAATATCTGGGCACCCGTGACCTAATCAAGTTGACATAAAATTAATCATCACACTGTACAATTTTGGGTAAGCTGTTTAAGTTTGTTAGCCTCAGTTAACTTGCAAATAATAAGTAATAATAGTAATTGCCCCATAGTGTTCAAAGGAAGATAAGATGTGATAATGTGTATAAACAGAGTTTTATAAACTATAAAGTGATTAGTAAATATTAGGTAGTTTTAGGGGCTCAGTAAAACTTACTTGAATGAACATATCAGAGAATTACCCATCATTCCATGTGTGGTGTCCAAATCAGGAGGCTCTGAAATTTTTGACAAAATCATTTGACAGAAAACTCACAAGACACTAGCCATCTCATTTGTATTTACGGTGCTCTTTTAAAGGTCTTTCTTGATGTGTTATTTTCTAAATTTTCTTCTTCATTTTAATTAGTTTATAAAGGGTTTTCCAGCTACCCTCACCATCTCAATAAACACTTACCACATACTTCACTGTTTATTTTTTCTCACTTGGGTCATTTTACATGGTCATTTCTTACTTTAGTCATCCTCAGTGGGGTTCACCACCTTCTAAGGAGAGGCTTTGCTTAGCCCCTCTCTGGAATCCTCCATGGAGATGCTATGGCAGTTACCAGGGCAGGTTAGCTATTAGGGATCCCCTTACATGTTTCCTCCAGGAACTTTCTGCACCTCCTCTTCCCTGCTGTCATTCCCATGGTAGGAATACCAAATGGGAAGGGCCCCCATGTTGGTGAGACCAACTGCTGAACTGCAAATGATAACTCATTCTGATGTGGCGTTGACAGAGGAAAAAAGCTGAGGGAGGCATGCACCGAGAGGCAGGTGTTGGCACTGGTCCAAGGAGAAGTATCTGGACAATCTTTGACAACAACACATGCCTGGCTTAGGATATTTTTTTCTCCATTTGTTATGGCCAGCTCTAAGAATAGGGAAGAACTTGGCAGAAGAGTCCCAGAGGGAAGGCTGTTCTACTCAGCATTTCTAACAATCAACTACTGAGATATAGTCCCTTCACGTGCAGCCACACTGCAGGGTGTGGATGCTGCATATGTGTACATGTCTTATCTTTTGGCACAGTAATTTCAATTCTAAGCTGTAAACAAAAAAAAATTAGTTACGACGTAGTTCATCAGTGTGTCTATAGCAGATTGGAAGATAATCTACATTTCTATCCAAAGAAAATTGATTAATTTCATAAATTTCATTGATTACATCAATATGAAGAAATATTATGCACTGATCAAAATGATGTCTCAGAAGAGTATTAAATTACACAAAAACGCCTCAAGGTATTTTAACTATAAAAAAGCAAGTTACTAACATGGTTGGTTTTGTACAGTTGCTCTCAAGTGCATATGTGCATGAGAAGCAGTGTATCTTAGGGGCTAAAAGCACATTCTCAGGAGTTAGGCTGCTTTGGTTCAAATGTCAGCTCTACCACTTAATATGTGTGTGGCCATGGGCAAGTCTCCATGTCCCTCCATGCCTCAGTTTCCTCATCTGTTAAATGGAGAGAGTAATTTTGTCAATCTCATGAGACTGTTCTGAGGGGTAAAATTAATCCACAAGAGTGCATACATACAACCTCAACTCATAGCATCATAAATATCTACTCCATAAGAGCAGATATTAGCTATTCTTACATAATTATATATGCATAGATACAAGGGAAAGATACATATCAAAACAAGAGTGATTGTCTCTGCATGGTATGATTATGGGTTACTTTTATTTTCTTCATTTTGTATATTTATACCTATAAAACTTCTGTAATAAATATATAATACTTTTCTAATTTGAAAACATAATGAAAATGATTTCAATGGGAAGATTATTAAAATACAGAACACTGGTTTTGCTTTTTACAAGGAGGATACTACAGACTATAAAAATACAACCTGCAAATAAATTAATCTGAAGTACAAAAAGTTCTATTAGGTCATTTTTCTGGATTCAAAATCCTGTTCAACCCTAAATATTTATTTGGAGAGGGCATTGTAAGCTATTGTCCTTTAGTAATACCAGACTCCAATTTTTTGTTTGTTTTTGTTAGATGAACTCCATGGCTTATAAAGATTCAAACAGACATATACAGAGAGAAGTCTTATGGAGAACTCTGGTGCAGAGACAGATGGATTGAAAGCCAGAGCAGAGAATTAGGATCTTGTGCCTGAGTTTAAAAAAAAAAAAAGAAAAAGAAGGGAGAATGAGCATAGAATCACATCTCTGATAGAGTAAGGAGCATCTTGTGTTGAGTATAGGATAGTAGAAGTATTGTCTATTTTGGAATCAGAAAGACCTGGGTTCGGTCCTTAACATGTCCCCTTGTTACCCTCACTCCTCTCCTCACTTCCTCTCTTTTCCTTTCCATTTTTCATTCCTTCATTCATTCAACAAACTTTCTTTAATTTGTTGTAAGTATTTTGTAAACTTTAGGAATAAGAGAATGGGTTCCATATCTTCAAGGAGGGTAGGGGTCTGGTGGAGGTGATAATTTGATAGACAATGACACCATGGTGTGTTCTGTGCTTTGATTTAGACAGTCATAAGATGTTGCAAGAGCAACAGGACCGTTACTCACACCTGGTTTGGTTACAAAGTGGTTGGTAGTAGGCATGTGGGAACAGGGTGCTTCCCAGAAAAGGGGTCACGAACTGAGTGGCAGGAAGTTAAAAGTGGATGAAAATGGAAGCGGGGATAGCACATTGGATGCACACAGGGTTGTTAGACAGTAGTTCCAGGACCAAAAAGCGCTCCATAGGATAGGAAAGATCGGTGTCAGTGGGGGAGCAGAAAGAAAGGTGGGCAGAAACCAGATTGTGATGGGCCTGGTGTGTTAAGATGAGGATTTGCTTTTATTCTGAAAGCATGGAAAGCTTGGAGCAGCTTTTTATTCTTGAAAATTATGGAAAGTAACTGATAGATTTGGGGCAGAAAGCATCAAGATCATTTCTGCATTCGGCTATGTGATCTTGGGCAACACAACCTTTATGAGCTCCATGGAAATCTGTAAGCGGACTAAACTAGAATCCACTTTGCTGGGCTACTGTAAAAAGGTGACAGTGTCTAGAGGGCGCCTAGTGCAGTACCTGGGTTTATAGTGATGATAGGCTGGTTATCTCCAAAAACAAAGAGCTATGGCTTGGTAGGCTGGTTATCTCCAAAAACAAAGAGCTATGGCTTGGTAAGCAGGGAGAATGTCGAACTTGAAATAAGGTCTGTCTTTAAATCTCCATTCCGCCACTTCCTGGCTCTGCGACCTTGAGCAGGTTCCTTGACTTCTCTGAGCAAACAACAACTTCACAAGAGTAAGTCAGGATAGTGCTTGCCAAACAAAAATTCTCTCTCTGTTCTTCTCCTTTGGAGGCTGCAGGCTTTTGGAAGAAGAGCATCCCAGGGTGGGAGATCATGCTCTGAGGCGTAATCCCTGGAGCCCTGAATAGTAAACCAGCCTGTGTGGAGCCACATCTGGAGGTGCCCGCACTCCTGGGGGAAGGAAGGAGAGGTGCCGGCGTGCCTGCAAGGGAGTGAGCACGAGTGTGTGCACAGAGCCCTTCTGGAGCACGACCTCGCCGAGATGCCTGCTGAGCCATTACTTAAGGGCCTACACAGGTGTAGACCAAATTCCAGGCCTAAATCAAGGAAAAGTATTTCCACATGTTCCCATGCAGAGACCGGCGGAGAGCGAAAGCCGCTCAGAGCAAGGGAGGAGGGTAGAGGCGGAAGTGAGGAACCAGCGGAGGAAGGCAGAAAAACAGAGGGGCTGCCAATGTAAAGAATTCATTAGAGGAAAGTCATATTGTGACCTCCCAGATGAAGATGAGTGAAAATTCTTGTATGATTTAATATTCTATGGAAAGAGTCCAAACCATACGCTCTCTGTGCTGGCTGAGGTCTGCTACCTTCACTGGGGGGGAGTCCTACTGCCCATTACTCTGCATACTGCTGACTCGGTCCGGGCCACTCTCTAGCGTGCTGGCAGGGTCAGGTGGAGAGGCTGACTCAGGCTGCAATCGTGGACGCCTGGGCAGGGCGAGTATGGAAGAACTGGGAGCTTGGCTAGCCGTCTGCGTGAGGAAGGGCAGCAGCCCGGCGGAGTGCCCAGCGGGCCACCCGGCAGCCTTACTTACTCCCTGGGACGCAAGCGTCAGCTATGTTCGTTCCTCCAGTGCGCTCCTGCACTCGGGTTAGTCCAGGGCTTTTTAAACTTAAAATATAGTATGGGAAACATCTTCTTAAGAACCGGATGAAGCAAAAAAAAAAAAAAAGAACCGGATGAAGCAATGACATCCCTTTGAAAAACAACAACAAAAATCTGCTCTAAAATAATAATAATGGGGGCACCTGGGTGGCCCAGTCGTTAAGCCTCTGCCTTCGGCTCAGGTCATGATCCCGGGGTCCTGGGATCGAGCCTCGCATCGGGCTCTCTGCTCAGCGGGAAGCCTGCTTCTCCCTCTCCCACTCCCCCTGTTTGTGTTCCCTCTCTCGCTGTCTCTCTCTCTGCCAAATAAATAAAATCTTTAAAAAAAGTAAAATAAAATACAATAAAATAATAATAATGGGAAAGGGAGGGAAAACTGAACGGGAAGAAATCAGAGAGGGAGACAAACCATGAGAGACTCTGGACTCTGGGAACCAAACTGAGGGTTACAGAAGCCAGGGGGTGGAAGGATGGGGGGACTGGGTGATGGGCATTAAGGAGGGCGTATGTGGTGACGAGCACTGGGTATTATACACAACTAATGAATCAACACTACAACAAAAACTAATGATGTACTATATGCTGGCTAATTGAACATAATAATAAAAAAATAAAAAATAAATTTTAAAAAATAGGCCCTGGTTGGAAGTTAGAATGGGGTCGTGGGGTCTTACCCACAAGCTTCTCTCTGCTTATGCAGATCCATGCCTGAAGGGCTTCACAGAGAAAGTGTGAAAACTATAGGTCTAGCCCAACTCCCCCAGTTTGTAGATGAGGAAATGGAGACACGAGAGATTAAGAGATTGTCCAAGTGCCAGTAATGAATTAGGGGTTGAGTGAGGACTGCAATCACATTCCTCCGGTACCTTTCTCGGGGCATTTTCCTAGCCCCAGGCTCATAGCCCTTTGCTTTCAGAAGAGAGGTGGTTACAGTGATGTCGTGTCCAATGAGCTGAGGGTTACAAGAAGCAGTGGGAGAATTTGAGGAACCTGATGCCCTCTCTTCTGTAGGAGCCTTAGAGGAAGCCTCCACACCTGGTCCTCACTGGGTGCAAAATACACATCTGTTGAATTGAAATGAAAGGCTGTGGTTTCAGGCAAGAGTCCCTGGGAGCCCACAACCCCTCCACCTCCAGTCTTAGACATTCCCTGGATCTAAGGGACTCTGAGGAGCCGCCTCCTCCCAGGAATGCTCTATGCTGCAGGAAATGGGCCCTGGGCTTTAGACTCAGGCAGAAAAACCTCAAATTGCTGCTTTATTGTTTAGACAAGCAAATTCATAATAAAGTGCTGCATCTCTCAAGTGTGAAAGAGAACCAGAGTAAAGCCTGCTTGGGACTCTTGCTGAGCTGGAAGTCTCCTTCCCAAAGAACAACTGGTTTGACACATGAATATTTATTAGCAGTAAAAAAAAAAAAAAAAAAAAAAATCGTCCTTTGAAGATTCTTGCTGAACTTCTGACTTTCCCAAGGTATTCAGTCAGGTCCTTGGTTTCTTCTTCAGCTGACTGGATCCCCTCCATGTGGTGTGTCCTGGACCAGACAGAAACAAGGTTGCCTGCTGAAATCATCACGGCACTGATGAGACAGTGGTACTCACCAAACATTCCATCTGCTCCCTCGCCCTTGCCAAATCCCTTGCATTTAGGTGGGGCCATGAGACTAGTTCTGACTAATGAAATGTGAGCTGAGATGGTGAAAAGCCCATGTGCAAATCTCCAGGCTCTCCTCCTCTGCCACCAGCACTTTCCAGATGGTGAAGCCCCCAGCAGTCGAAGACCTGAGTAATTTTGATAAGCAAAGTACCATCCCACAATGGACCCATGCTGGACATAGATCATGAATGAAGTGTAAACCTTTGCTGTTTTAAGCCACTGAGATTTCGCAGCTAATTTGTTATGTGGCATAACCTAGCTAATCATGACTAATACTGAGGAATTTGGGTTCGAAGCAAGGAAGCCTGCAGACTTGCTCTGGCAGGAGCTACACTGGTCAGTCCCAGGCTTTCAAGCAGCAGTGTGCTGGAGTGGGCTCGGAGCAGCTTTGGACCACTGATGGTGTGCCCTTTCCCCCGACTTTGCGTTCAGTGACGTTGCTTTGGTAACTTGTGGTTCTCTCTATTCACTCTGCAGAAACTGGCCAAGGCTGATAATCGTGTCATTCTCCCCCCCAGCCCTGGCAAACTGGCTGCTAAACATTTACCAGCATGCCCCTGGTTTCAAGTCTCTGCAGAGAGATTCAAGGTGGGCAGTAGGAAACGGGAAAGGAGGGCCTTTAGTAAATAAGAACCCCTTACAGCCCTAATTCTTTCCCATTTTCTGTGAGGAGAAAATTTGGTAGAGAGACACTCTGCTAGATACAGTTTTCTCTAAATCATATAATAAAGCAGTAAAATATGTTTTTGACAGCATCCCCTAAACAAGAATCCGGAGCTCATTTTATCTCAGCTGTTACCTTTGAACAGGATGACAATGCCTGAGGCATCTTCTACCAATAGTCCACCACACCTCGCAGGCCTCTGTGCCTTTTAGATTTTCAAGGGAGCTGCTGATAAGGAGGCTTTTATTCTGACTTTGCTACTTGCCTGCATGTAACCTGGGGAAGGTACTCAATTCAGTATTCTTCCCCCCCCAAAAAAACCTGTTTTATTATTTTATTATTATTATTATTTAAGATTTTATTTATTTGACACAGAGAGAGAGCACGCGAGTTCACAAGCAGGGGGAGTGACAGGCAGAGGGAGGGGGAGAAGCAGGCTCCCTGCTGAGCAGAGGATGTGGGGTTCAATCCCAGGGCTCTGAGATCATGACCTGAGCTGTAGGCAGACGCTTAACTGACTGAGCCACCCAGGAGCCCCTGTTTTATTTTTTTAAAGAATATTTTCCACGTATTTCTTTCCCCTTTCTCACCACTATCCTTCTTCATGAATATGAAGCAAACAGATTCAAAGGTGATTTGCTAGGAGTTTGATATTAAATTTAAAAGCCTAATGAATTACCATTTTATTGAATGATATTTAGTATAATTGTCTGAGGGCCCCAAATATGAAGGATTTAATTCCTTAATATATTACCTATATTTCCACATACAAAAATAAGTACCATCTGTAGGAAACTCCTCGCCTTGACTGCACACTCATGAAGATCCCCACTTCTCACAATAGTCGTAAGCTCTAAGAACTTCACGGAGGAGAAGTTTCCAAGAGACTAGAAATGCCATCCGTCCCCTCTTCTCCACAAGTTGAAGGATAGGGCTTGCTTAGCTACATAGTATCACAAATTAGTAGATGCTCTTCTTTCTAGTGGCATTTCTACTTGCTCTTTCTGGCATTTTCTCAGTTGTTTCAACTGTGAAATATGGGTGGTATGGGGGGGGGAGGTGCTTACATACTGACTTAAGAAAACTCCTAAAAACTTGACTTATTTTATGAGGAGTTATGAAGTCATTTTGGTTGACATATTACATTATTTGGCTTGAATATTAAATATCGTTGGTGAATGGCTTATGTTTCATTGCACTGGCAACTGATACCTGCTAAAAATAAGATACTGGGATGCTTTTCCAGCTTATGTCATTCTGAGAAATGATCTTGCCCTGACCTTTTTGACCTCAATTTCTTCATTTGTAAAATGAGGGGTTTGGCCCGATGATTTATGGGGTCCCTCCCAAGTCAAATTTTCTTTAATTCTATGGGCATGTCATCATATATTCATTTATGCAATGCACATTAACTGCCTACTACATATCAAGCACTATGACAAGCACAGTAAATATAAGGTCCCTGCCCTCGAAGAACTTACGGCTTAAAAGGAAAGACAAACAATTAAAAAGGCAACTACAATACACCAAAATAAATGCTATAGTGTGTGGGGGGGAAGGTGGGTACAAATGGAGGACATGGGATAGGCACCTAATCCATTTTTGAGGAAGAAAGATAACAGGGCTCAGGAAGAAAGAGCTATTAAGTATCTGTGGGGCTGAAACGAGGGTGGAGCAAGAGAGGCAGAGTTAAGCAGAGGCGTGCAAGGCTGTGCACAGACACTCACCCTCATCCAGGATCATGAGTGTGTAACCTGGGAGTAGGTTTGAAGTTAGCCATAAGGAAGACAATAGAAACTGTTCTAGGCAAAGGCTCAGGGGCAAGAGACAAAAGTTTAGGAAACTTCAAGGGCCTTAGTGTGTCTAGATTTGGGAGCAGAGTTAAGGGCACAGATGCGAAAGATGAGAGGTAAATAGGGCTGGTTTGTGAAATGTCTTATAAAAATAAAGTATTTGAACTTGCTCCTGAGGCTAACAGGTATCCATTAGGGATTATTTTTCGTGAAAAGGGAGTGGTATGACTAGACATGCTTTTTAGAATATTCCCTCTAGCAGCCATGTGGAGATAGGGATAGGGAATTATATAGAGAAAGAGAGTGGGGGCCGACAGACCAGTTGGGTGGTGGTGGAAATGGGGATGGGGAGAAGTGAACCAAACAGCCTCTAGAAACGTTGAAGAGTCAGAACAACCTGGAACTGGGTGACTCCTTGAGTAAGTTGGGTGTTAAGAGAGAGAGAACTAGGATGCTCAGGGATCCTGGTTAGAGAAAGTGAGTGGAAAATGGTGCTGGTTCCTGAAATATGGAACACTCCAGATTGAACAGGGTTGAGAGGGGAGGCGATGAGCTCAGGCTTTGACTTGTGGCGTGTGAACTCTGAGGGGAGAAGTCTGTTAGATGGCTGCTGTATGGGTTGGTGCTCTTCAGAGAGACATGGGTGTGCCTATGGATGGGCCGGTCTGGCATCTTCCCCGTAAGTGATGCGGTGATACAGAAGAGCAACGAGAATGGATGAAATTGACGGGAGTGGGGGGAGGGGGAGGTACAGTGAGAAAAGAAGGCAGAGGGAACACTGCGAGCCCCCTGCCACTCTTCAGTAAAACCATTACAAGAAAAAAAAGCACATCTTTGGACCCATCACTGGGACGTGATGGAGGCTGGGATAGTGAGGAGTTGTGTTGCCATGCCTTTGCTGCAGTGGATTTCCAAAGTCACTAAAGAACTTGTATTAGTCTGTAGTTACAGAGTCTGTTTGCTGCAGCTGGTGACTCTGGACTCTGACTGCAGAGAAGAAGCACAGGGTCCCTCTCTGCCTTGCGGTTTTGAGAGCGTTTCAGTGCTCATTCCTGAGGAGAGGGGAAAATTGGGCAGATTTAAATTTCTCTTTCTAAGTTATAAAAGTAAAAAAATTAGTGACTTTTTTGGATTCCCCCATCTCAATGTTCACACTTGAGAGAAAATTGCTTTCTCCGGGAAGTAAGTAATAAATCTCTCTCACCGATGGAAGTCACTACATCCTGAAATAACAATCATCAGCTGAAAAGGAGAAAAAAATAAGATAAAGAAAAAATAAAACATTCCTTCCCTCCGTGAAATGCTCTTTCTCCTAACATGTGACCCCATCGGACTATAGAGAGCCCCATTATGCAGACAACTCGGACTTCTTCGGGCCTTGCCCAGAAACATAATTGGCTGTGACCAAATGACCATGGCAATCTGCCCAGAGTGTGAAAATGTTTGGTTAGGGTCATTGCTGGAGGGGCTCTGCTGTGTAAGGCAGGTTAAATGAGCAAACCAGGCCAAGCACACACAGATGTGGCCAAGGTTTAGTGTGAAGAGAAAGAGAGGGGTGGGGGGTAGTGAATGAGATATTTGGACATGTGCCCTTTAAATCTTTTACATCTTCATTTTGCAAGCTGTGTGTGTGTGTGTGTGTGTGTGTATGAGACAGAGAGAGAGAAATGGCTGAGTGTGTTGCTTTTTATCCTTTACTTATATTTTGCCCTTATATTCAGGCTCTCTAACTTTTCCTCTGCTTCTGGTCTTGCTTCCTTCATATCCATCTTCCAAACTGTCACTAGAATGAAATGCACCCCAGGACCTGCTTCAGACTTTTCAAGGGCGTCCCTGCTCCTACAGCTGTGGGTCTATCCACCCTGAGCAGAGGGAGGAAGTGCCTGACTCCCAGGAGACCTGGAGCAATTCTCCCAGAAAGAGGAAGCTTCTGGAAATCTCACTTTTAATTTAAAAATTCAAACACATTTTTCTTGATTTGTTCCATAATATATCCATTGTTTTAATAAAAATTATTGTTTTAAACTACTTCTTGTTGAGGAAAGATTAATGCTCTAGGAAGATGCACTGCTTTGTCCCAAAAGTATGTGTCATAAGCTTGAGAACTGGGCCCTGGGGAACCAGTCCATTGTCCTATCCAAGTCTCCATCAGCTGGCCTCCCTCCACCTGAAATTCTACACAGCCCAAAGAAAGTTCTTACATGGAGGTGTGGCAAGGTATTTATTTTCTGATTGTGTCTATTACCATATATCTGATTTGTAGATAAAATCATTCTATTTGATATGATAGCACAGAAGTTAGGAGAGAGCTAGGCAGTTCTAGGCTTGATTCCTTGTTCTGCCAAACCAAAAATATAATCTCATGGAGCCTCAGTGTTCTCATCTGTAAGATGGGGATTATAACTGCAATTGTCTTGTGGGGTTGTTGTGAGGATGTGATGAGATGTTCATAAAGTAGATAGCACGTGCCTGTCACAATACATATAAACTATTGGAATTATTTGCTATGGAAATAATTTTAGAGGTGATTCAGATATAGTTATAGGTACTAAATGATCACAGATAGATAGGACTGAGTTGGTTATATTAGACAATTTGCAGAAAAGAAACAATTAAAAAAGACTACTATGCATTCTGCCAGTGGATACTTCAATAATACTAAGATCTAAAATACGAATTAAGAAAGGATTTTAGAGTTCATTATAAGTGTGCATTCAAAATTCTAGAATCATATCACTTTTGGTTGAGGTAGTTATGTTTAATTCTGGTGACCACACTATCTTGACGTTCTGTATAAGATAGTTTATTGTACTAATATGTCTTTCCCCAGAGCAGAAGTATCTTGAAAACTTAAGCAAAGAATATAAATAAATACGAACATCTGGTAGAGGAGCTGAAGCAGATGTGCAGACTGAGGCACATCAAAGAAATGTGCATTATTATCTTGGTGACTGCCTATGCTGCATATTATAAACAACTTATAGAAATGGAAATTAATTGTCCAGAGGTGTTAGTGCATATAAAAAGGTACCCTGAAAGTAAGAGATACTATTTAAACAATGAATCATTACAGTGTATATAGTTAATGCTCATATGGATAAAAAGAATCAATAGATGAGGGACTTAAGACACAGAAATACCAAGTTTTTGGCTCTGTTTACTGGAGAATGATTTCCTTAAATGTGGAGATAAGAACATCTCTCTGCAATTTTCTCACACAGCACTGCACACGGTGGACAGATCACTGTTCCTGAACTGATAGGCTAGCTGTGGTGATAAACTGACACTAATGTATACTCACAGCTATACGCTCATGGGACTGCAGAGTTAGAATGATCATGTGACATGACATTTTTAATGCAGGGAGCAGTGAAATGGCCTTATTCCCAGAATGATTCTATCTGATGTCATGTAAGTTATAGTTACAGACCTTCAAGTTTGAGGTCAAGAATAGGGCAGAAAAATAACAGGACTTTAGATTTATTGGTAATAAATCCAAATATATTAGTTTCCTTTGACACAGTGCAAGACAGAAAAGGGTAGTGTACCTGCTGCTGCAAGTAATTTCTCTCATATCTTATTGATGACTTATAGATTCTTTCTGGAGTCCTCATAGGCAAGTTCTGCAATAAGTATGTAGGTGTGATGTCTTTCTTCTCATGATTTTAAAGGTCCAAACCCTGAACTTTGGGTAGGTTGAGAATTACCTTCAAACGCGGTGAGTCTTCACTAGTGGAAAACCAAAAAAACAGGGGCACCTGGATGGCTCAGTTGGTTTAAGTATCTGACTGGGCTCAGGTCAAGATCTCAGAGTCCTGAGATTTAGCCGCATGGGGCTCTGAACTTGCAGAGTCTACTTGTCTCTTTCCCTTCTCCTCACCCCCTCAGCTTCTCCACACCTCCCCACCCCACACCCGGCTATCCACTCTCAAGCTCTTTCTCATAAATACATACATACATACATACATACATACATACATACCAAAAACAAAAAACACAGCCCTTCAGTGTGTCCTACAAGCTGAGGATCATGAATTTAGCAAAAATAGTCCAAAACACCTTTTCAAATGTTAAAATCTGACTGGGAAGACTAAGCGTAGTCCTAGGGCGTATTAAACAATACAGTTGTAATCCAAGTAAATCTGGGTGCCTAAAGGCACTGTGCAGTATCTCTAAATGTCACAAATATGACTCGGTAAAGCACTGAAATATAATAAAAAGCTTTTACTGAATGTCTCTTGAACCAGTAGCAAAAGAGAATTTTTTTTTTTTTTAAATTCAGAAAACTTCCCGAAATTTCTCTCTACAAAACTCGAGACTAACTGGCTCTCCTATTTAATTCATCACTGGCCCCTTTCTCACTCTCTTTTTTCCACTTTCTGGATCTCAGGCTAGAATAATGCTTTTTCTTATGTAGCATGACCTACAGCATTCTCTGCTTCTTAAGTTCTGCATCTGAGCTTGTGACTGTGCTTGGGACCATAAGAGCTCGACTGTCAAGCAATGCAACATAGGATCCTCCTTGGAAGGTGGGAGAAGGAAAAACTGTTGGCTCGTCACTTCTGCCCTAGAGGGTAGAATGCTAAATCAAAAAATTTTAAACAAGTTGCAAATGTCTTAAATATGAGGGTTGAATTTCACTCGAAGTCATTGAGTTTCCTCATCTATCTTCAATTTCTTCTCTCTTCAAGCATATTAGCAATAATTGAAAGAACTGGGCCTTTTAATTTTAATAAAATTGAAATGACTATATGAAATTTAAAATGAGATGCACAGATCCATTTATCCAATTAAAAGCTACCCACTGACAACTTTTCCATTCAGTGGGGTGTGTGTGTGTATGTGATTGTTGTCACTATTGTCCTTATTTTGTTTGAAAATATTTGAAATTTCAATATTTGACTTTTTCCTTATGATACGAAAATATCTCTCCTTTCTTTAATGTTCAGTTAGCTCTACACATGATCTTAAATTCTGCTTTCTTGCCCCACATCAACACCCAGAGACTGGTTTTTATTTTGCACAGAAATAAATTTTAACTTAAAATAATTTCCACACCTACTTTGTTTAAAGAAGAGCCATGAAACATTAAATTTAATTTATGAAGCCCTCTATTTGTGTTCCAGTCCTCTGCACATACGCACTGTGGTAATGCTGTTCTCTATATGCCAATGACATTAGAGTTTCTGGCAAAATTCAATGTGTAATCAATTATCACCTGTCATGAATGACTTTTAAGATCCAGCCAGATATTTTAAAAATACTGCTTAGCTCCACTGAGAAGGGAAATCTCCCTCTGAAAGTGGGATGGCCCTCATCCTTAAATCTCTTATTCAAAGGAGTTTGGACAACTTTCAGCTTAGTCAATATGAAATAGAGGCCAGCAACTTACATCTTAAAAAACACAGAATTTTAGCTATTTCAAAACTGCTTCAAGAGTATGCTTGTTGCTTAGAGAAGAAATGATAACAAATCTTTAATCTTTTTTTTTTTTCTCTGTAGGGGAGCAAGAATCTCATATGTACCAGTTACAAGCCCGCACCTCTTTTTTCCCTCGCTTTTATGCTTGTTTTGATTGCAAACCACCAATTGAGAAGGACTAGGATTCCAGTAAGTATTGTACTTTCTTTTTCTTTTATTTTTCTTAATCAATTTTCTCAGAGGAAATAAAAATCAATCATTATCCTCCCAACCAGAGAACATCCCTAGTCTCCCAACATGCCAGCTTTTCTGGGCTTAGACACATAATTTTGTCTTCTCAGCTGTTATCAGATGGCTTTGTGATCTGCTTTTCCCCTAATTAATAACATATTGTGATCACTCTTTATATCACATTTGGTTGACTTCTCACTGTATCAAGAGAAGGAAGCTGTAAGGCAGTCCCCCCAAACTGCACAGAGTTTCAAGTGCAGTGAGATAATTCAGGGTGGTCCACGCTCATCAACATTTACTCTTTCAGCCTCGTACACTCATTCCTACATATTCAGCAAGTGCCCAGCCCAGTGAGGATCACACCTGGTTTGACCCCGGAGTGTAGAGTCTGGGGAAGCAAGCCAGTGCTAAGTGATTGAAATTGATTATGTAGAGACACAGAGAGAATAGCCTGTCACTTGGTGACACCAGCATTCGCCTGCTTAAAGAGAGGTCAGAGCACTGTTACTTTCAAACACAATCATTGTCCTAGCACCAGAAAGCTGAGAAGCTACTTCAGATCATTTATTTCCAGAATGTAGGCATATTGGTATTATCGGGTTAGCAAATGCCTAATGGATAATGCTAAGCTCATTGTCTTATCCACAGGTGTGCAGTTATTGCCATCAAGACATGATCTACCTGAACCATCTGCATATTGATAAACATAAAGCCATTTTTTTCCCAGTCTCAGCTGCAGTAAGTTCCCCGGTGAGGAATTCCCTATGGATCCCACTGTCTGGCATTGCTGGGCAGACTCTCTGAAAATGACTGCATCTGTGCGGGTTGATTCCGTTGCAATGTTGAGGACTCACTATTCTACTTTGTGAGGGGTCTGGACTAGATGGTCAGATGACCTGTTCCAGATTCGGTATCTGCACTGCCTCTGGTTAGATCCTCTGGCCTGCCTTTAAGGAAACAGGCTTTCTTAGACCTCCAGGGGGCAGCCCTATACCAGCTGTTATGAGGGACAGGGTCGGATTGTTGGGAGGAAGAGGATAGGATTTCTATCCCTTGCTCAGGCAGACGGCGGCACCAAACAAAGAGTTGCTGATGAAGACACCTGCACAGCACCCTTCAGGACAGGCATGGGGTGGGGCAGAGATGAGCCATCTTTTTTTATTATTAATATTATGTTATGTTAATCACCATACATTACATCATTAGTTTTTGTTTTGTTTTGTTTTGTTTTACATCATTAGTTTTAGATGTAGTGTTCCATGATTCATTGTTTGCGTATAACACCCAGTGCTCCATGCAGAACGTGCCCTCTTTAATACCCATCACCAGGCTAACCCATCCCCCCACCCCCCTCCCCTCTAGAACCCTCAGTTTGTTTCTCAGAGTCCATAGCCTCTCATGGTTCGTCTCCCCCTCCGATTTCCCCCCTTCATTCTTCCCCTCCTGCTATCATCTTCTTCTTCTTCTTCTTGTGTCTACACTTTGCATGTGTGTGTGCGTGTATGTGTTTGAGTGCGTCCATGTGAAACATACATACACACGACTTAGGCTCAAGCAGCCCTGCCAGGACTGGGAACTCATAAACGAGAGCATACCTCTAAGAAGTACATCTCATGGAAATGGTGGCAAATGATGATAATTTAACCTTTGCCTCACCTTAAACCATCAGCCCAGCACAGTGTTACTTCCATAGAGAGCAGGTTTTGTAGTGATTACTATCCACCTTGCCAGGACTGGGAACTCATAAACGAGAGCATACCTCTAAGAAGTACATCTCAGGGAAATGGTGGCAAATGATGATAATTTGTAGACTTGTGTCTACAAAGTGACAAAAGTGGTTTATTTATGTGAGAGAGGGAGAGAATGAAAGTGGTAGGAGGCAGAAGAGGGACAGAGAGAATCCTTAAGATGAACAGACTCCCTGCTAAGCATGGAGCCCGACACAGGGCTCTATCTCAGGACACTGAGATCTTGACCTTAGCCGAAATCAAGAGTCGGCTGCTTCTCCTTCTCCTTCTTCTTTCTTCTTCTTTCTTCTTTCTTCTTCCTTCTTTCTTCTTTCTTCTTTCTTCTTTCTTCTTTCTTTCTCCTTCTCCTCCTCCTCCTCCTCCTTCTTCTTTTTTTAACATATAATGTATTATTTGTTTCAGAGGTACAGGTCTGTGATTCAACAGTCATCTTTACTGGTGGCTAAATAACCAAGGCGCATAGTTGTGAGTCTCAGTTCTGACATTTTTAGAGATTTTCAGTGAGTTCTAGGGACGTGCAGGAGCTTGTGTTTACAAAGTGACCACCAGCAAGTGAGCTTGCCATAGGACTCTGTTTCCCAGGGTTTGAGGGCATAAAAAGCATGCATATTCATGGTATATTCATGCTTAATAGCCATAGTTTTTCAAGAGCAGATTCTAGAATCTATAGGAGCCAGAGGTTTGTGAGGACTTAACTCTTGGTTTGGTCCATTTTTAGCTCTATAGATTTGGAAGACAAGATCAGAAATGATTCTCTATTGATAGATCACATTTTAAAGTGAATTAAATGGCAGAAATATTTGTTAAGCATCCCCTATGGGAATTTGAACAACATTGAGTCTCTTTTGCTTTCAATGAATTTATATTTTAGCAGGATATCCAAGAACGCAAAATAAGCATCACTGAATCACTCCCCCTTTTGGGGGAGAAGTGTTGGATGCCTAGGAGGCTTGCATGATAGAGCTACACTAAAAGAGACCTGTTCTAATGTTGGAGAAAAATTGGAAGTTTTCCCCAGTTCCCAGTTATAGGAGAAAAATACCAAGTGGAATATCAAAAAGGTGGATAGTAATCACTACAAACCTGCTCTCTATGGAAGTAACACTGTGCTGGGCTGATGGTTTAAGGTGAGGCAAAAGTTAAATTATCATCATTTGCCACCATTTCCCTGAGATGTACTTCTTAGAGGTATGCTCTCTTTTATGAGTTCCCAGTCCTGGCAGGGCTGCTTGAGCCTAAGTCGTGTGTATGTATGTTTCACATGGACACACTCAAACACATACACACACACACATGCACAACAAATTGCTAAGGTGGTTCCACTCAAGGAATTCAACTGCAGGGAAGCACCTGGTTGATGTTACCTTTTAAAAAAACCAATTAAGATGTCATTATTGCACATAGCAAGAAGTCTAGAGACAAGTCAGTTCTTAGTGGACACCTCTCTTGGAAGATGCTGCAGAAGAGCAACTTAAATTCTCATCTTAATAAATTCCAAGGTACTTAACATGTACACCTCATGACTGCCCCTTCCCAGATGGAAGCTGATCCAACTAGTCTTGGAGGTCTCCCCAGCCAGGGGACTTAGAAATGGGTTCCCAGGCTGAGCAAAGTGAGGCTTAAAATCTCAATTATTATGTCCATTTCATTTTTTAAAAAGGTTTATTTATGTGAGAGAGAGGGAGAGAATGAAAGTGGTAGGAGGCAGAAGAGGGACAGAGAGAATCCTTAAGATGAACAGACTCCCTGCTAAGCATGGAGCCCGACACAGGGCTCTATCTCAGGACCCTGAGATCTTGACCTGAGCTGAAATCAAGAGTTGGCTGCTTAACCGACTGAGCCTCCCAGGGGCCCCTTTTATGTCCATTTCTAAGCGAAAGGCTTATGCATCTATGATCTTGCTTCATAACATCATTTTAGTAACAATACTTAATATTTAGCATTTTGATACCCATTATATGAATTAACCTTGTGATGATACTACTAACTCTATTTTCCAGAAGAGTAAACTGGAGCTCAGAGTATTTAGATAGCTTGCCCTATGCTGAAAGGGGGACAGGGACAAAACCTGACCTTGAGCACAGGTACTTTTCAAAATAAATCTCATGTTTCTTCTCCAGCATCATCCTAAATGCCCATTCTTCTGTCTTGGGTATGATTTCCTGGTAGGCTTTCATAATGTGTACTTAAACATGAGACAAAGGATGCCCATAAAATATGATTGATCAAACAAGGCACATTAAAAATTATCCTCACCACTGTATTGTCACACCTCTACACACACTCAGCTGACGCTTTGGAGCCAGTATCTATGCTCAGGAGGATTGCAGTTTCCTGTTTGTGTACTGAATTTGGTGGTTCCATGAGGATTAAGATAGAACATTCCCTGTCTCCTCCCACTTCGTCTGCCATAGGTTCTCTGGCCCTTAATGGCAGGACTTTCTTTATATCTCCAGCACCTGACTCTGCCGCCCCCACCCCTTCTCCTGAGTTGGCACTGTTATTAGGAAAGCAGCCAGGTGGCAATCGCCACATCACCCTTAGCCTACCTGAACAGCCTGTCCCCATGAAAGGCTCCTGTCTCCCACCTCAAACATGGCCACCCCAACCTGGGCATTAGAGAGTGTCAAGATTTATCCCTTCTCTCCCCACACCACTGTATCTCAGGCGGTCAGGAAGTCTCCCAGCTCATTCCTTGTCACCAGATTCTCCTCCCCCAAACTGGCCTGGAGGCACAGGTCACTTCAATCCCTGACACGGTCACCATGCCCTTTGGAACTCACTGTCTGTCTACAGCAAAATTCCCCTGATCTTCAACCCCCTCACTCTCTTATCTTAACCCAAACCTGGCTCTTCTCTGAGGACACTTTTCCATAGCTCTCTCAGGCAGTGTGCATTTCTTTTCCTACACCCAGGGTGCCTGAGTTGGCTTCCTCACTCTTCATGCATAACTCTTCACGGGTTCTTCTGGACCATTCTCCTCCCCCCCTCCCCCGCCCAGCTCACTGGAAGTTCATGCTCTCAGGCTCTGATGTCTACTATTGTTTCCTGTGTAGTCAGGTCACTTGGTCACTTTAGGTTACTCCCTTTATCCCCTAAATATTTTAGCACCTTGCTGATACCCCACTCTTTAAAACTACTCCTGTAATAATTCACAACATTTTCAAATCCTTCGGGGCAATTCATGCCCTGAACAATCTGTTCTTTGACTCCTCTTACTCTTACTAAACCACTCATTCTTTTTTCTTTTTTTAAGATTTTATTTATTTATTTGAGAGAGAGAGAGAGAGTACGAGTGGAGTGAGGGGCAGAGGGAGAAGCAGACTCCCTGCTGAGCAGGGAGCCCAATGTGGGGGCCCGATCCCGGAACTCCAGGATCATGACCTGAGCTGAAGGCAGACGTTTAACCAGCTGAGCCCCCCAGGCGCCCCAACCACTCATTGTTATAGTTCTACCCCAGCTTAGCCACTACCAGTAACTGCAGCTCCTCCAGATCTCACTTCAAGTACTCCTCCTGGTGACGGGCTCTTCCCATCTATTTAAATCATTCCAGCTAGTCTCCTGTCTCCAACAGTCCCCAACTCCACAGGAAGGTACTCCATTTTCACTGTCAGTCATCTTTTCTTATCTCTACTTTTTCTACTGCCTTGGATTCTGTGGTTCATCATTACAATCCCAGCCTTATACACACATTCAACTCACTGGTTCCTCTCTCCCTCTATGATACTCGTCTACGAAAACCACAACTCTAATTCAAAACTGTCTACTCCATATCATTCCCCCAAAGCTGAACATAGCTGGGAGAAAAACACGCAACCATATGGGCTGATGTCACATTTAAGGCATGAGCACAGGCTGCAGGTGGGCCCCAGTGCTGCCCAGCAAGTCTGTAGTCCATTTCCCTTTACCATTCACTCCACTCCTCTCCCCCATAGCTGTGTCACCTCTTCACCATTCTTTCTGAAACCTCCAGGATCTCCTCCAACTTCCGTCTTGGCCATTACCTGCCTTCTCGTTTCATGAAGAAAACCTGAAACCTAGGAAAATATGTATATCTGTTTCATATTTTCCTTCTTCTGTCCTATTATTATGGATGTCTTAAAACCATCTACTTATGCACTTGAGCTCATCCCCTCTCTTCTACCCCAGGGCATCTCTTATGGGATGAACTGTGCCCCTCCAAAGTTCATATGTTGAAGTCCTAACCCCCAGTACCTCAGAATGTGACTGTATTTGGAAATAAGGTCTTTAAAGATGCAATAGTGATGGGTATTAAGGAGTGCATGTATTGCAATGAGCACTGGGTGTTATACACAAACAATGAATCATGGAGCACTATATCAAAAACTAATGAAGTACTGTATGGTGACTAACATAACATAATAAAAAAAAATAAAGACGCAATTAAGATTAAATGATGTCCTATGGGAGGGCTGTAATCCAGTATGACTGGTGTCCTTATAAGAGGAGAAGATTAGGACACAGGCACACGGGGAAGGTCACATGAAGACAGAAGACAGCCATCTACAAGCCAAGAAGAAAGGCCCTCAGCAAGAACAACACTGGTGACACCTTGATCCGACTAACTGGAGGCTGCCTTCTAGCCTCCAGAACACACAATAAATTTCTGTTGTTTCAGCCACCCAGTCTGTGGCACTTCGTTATAGCAGCCCCAGAAAACTAATATAGCTTCTTTCCTCAAATCTTTCATATTTCTCCGATATCATCAAATTTTTCCTTTCAACTGAACTTGATGTCAGTGTACAAACAAGCTATTTACCTACTGTATTCCATTGTTAAAACAAAACTCTGCCTTGGCCTCACACTGCCTTCCAGCTCTGCTCCCTTTACAGGAAAACTCCTCCTCAAAGGAGTGGTCTCTAGTCCCTGTCTCCATTTATTCTCCTCTCAGACTCCTCTGAATCAACTCTAGTGGGACCTTCAGTGCTACCACTCCATCAAAACAACCTTTTCTAAATTCACCAGTGACCTCACAAAAGTGGGCTTTTCTCAATGCTCATCTTACTCAGTATATCTGATATGGTTTCTTTTGAAGGACTTCTCTTGTCTTCTGGGCTTCCTCTTTCTGGTTTGGTTACTCTGATCTCTGTCTAGCCACTCCTTTTCTGTTTTTTTGCCTATTTCTCCCAATTTTTGCTAACTCTTTTAATGGTAGAGTTTCCAGGACTCAGTCCTTAGACTTCTTCTCTGACTACACTCACTCTTAGGTAATCTCATTTTAGTGTCTTGGCCTCGAAAACCATCTCGAAACTGATGACTCCCAAATTAGTAGCTTTAATTCTGATTATCCCCTGAACTATAGAGTTCTCTATTTGCATGTCGATAAAGATTTTGAGCTTGACTTGCTCAAAACCCAGCTCTTGATTTTTTAACTGCCCTCCAACAATCGCACCTCAGCACCTCCATGGCATCCCCTCTGGTCCAAGCCATCATCCTTTGTCCCTTGGACTAGTGCAATAGCCTTCTAGCAGCTTGCTTCTTCTATCCTTGCCCTGAATATCAATTCTGCAGCCAAAATGATACTTTTCAAACTTGTCAATCCATGTCTTCCCTGACGTCCACAAATCCTTAACTAGCATTCCATCTCACTCAGAGAAAATCCCAACTCTTTACCACAACCCAAAAAGGTGATGTGATCCGACCTCCTGACACCTCTCTGACCTCCCTGTCTCCCATGCCCCCCTTGCTTAATCTGTCCCCTTTGCCCAGGCCTCTCTTGGTTCCTACAACATGCCATACGCCCTCTTGCCGCAGGGCCTTTGGATGTGCCACTTCCTCTCTCTCTCATGCTCTTTCAGGGATTATCTTCATTGTTTCTCATGAAGTTTTTCTTCATGTTTTTCATGTTTTTCATGTCTTTTTTCCTCAGCTGTCTCCTTAGAAGAGATTTTCCCAGTACTCTTTGTCTCTAATTGCTCCTCTCTCCTCTCCACCTTCTCTCCTGCCCTGACCCCCCAACTCTGCTCTGTCTTCACAGGGCCCATCATCCTCTTTTTATATTTGTATTTGTTCAATGGATGACAAGAAAAATATAGGTATGTGCATAAAGAATTTTGGTTTGTTTCAGATGATTTTATTAAAAAAACAAAATTTTCTTGCAATTTCATTTCTCTGAATGATGGTTGAGAATTTTGTTGCTTAGAAAAATGGCCTTTGATATAGTCCCCAACTTTGGTAAAAACATTATTTTGAAATATAAAGGGGACACAGCCCCTTCTTTATGAGGAAAACTCCTACATACTTAACACCATCTTCAGTGACAAGGAATCCAAATCCAAAAGGCTTATGTTCTTTTTTTTTTTTTAAGATTTTATTTATTTGACAGAGAGAGACACAGCAAGAGAGGGAACACAAGCAGGGGAGTGGGAGAAGGAGAAGCAGGCTTCCCGCGGAGCAGGGAGCCCGATGCAGGGCTCGATCCCAGGATCCTGGGATCATGACCTGAGCCAAAGGCAGCCGCTTAACGACTGAGCCACCCAGGCGCCCCAAAAAGGCTTATGTTCTTACAGAAATCAGGCTAAGCCTAATGACATTCAGGATACAACTGAAAATATTTAGACTTTTGTTTAAACTATAGTGAAAAGGGACTATATCAGTTAATGTCTTCTAGACCTTATCCTGCTGCTTAAAGTTTTCTATGCTACTTTCTAGTTATTTGTGGATTTATTTTACTATGACTTTATGATTATAGGGAATGTTTTGTAGGTGGATGCTTGCTTTTATTAGATTCTCAATTTTAAAAAAAGTGGAAACAGAAGTAGAAATTGGTAGTAGTAATGAGGAATGTAAGCAAGGCCAAAACAAAATTTGTGGTGTGAACATCATTTTTGCAGGCATGGTGAAAACTCTCTGCAAAGCAGACTTGCAAGAACATTGTATTCTATCTATTTTATTTTTTTTAATATTTATTTGAGAGAAAGAGTGGGTGTGTGTGTGCATGTGCATGTGCATACGTGGGGGGGAAGGGCAGAGGGAGAGAATTTTCAAGCAGACTCCCCGATGAGTGGGGTTCAATCCCATGACCTGGGGCTCAATCCTATGGGGCTCAATCCCATGACCCATGAGATCATGACCTGAGATGAAACCAAGAGTCGGTTGCTTAACCGATTGAGCAACCCAGGGTGCCCCAAGAACATTTTAAATTAGAGAGTTGATAACAAGATGAAGAAATTATTAAGTAAGGAAGCAAAATACTTGTTGAAGAAATCAGACATCATTTTCTAAGAGACATCTCTCAAAAACTACTGTTAATGGAAATAATCAATATAGATTTGTCAACTTTAAAAAAGAAATGTGCATTCTGTATGTATTTCATAAATACTGGTGATGTAAACCCCAGGGAGGGGTGTCTGGGTGGCTCAGTTGGAAGTTACCAACTCTTGGTTTCAACTCAGGTCATAGTCTCAGGGTCCTGGGATCAAGCCCCACATGGGGCTCTGTGCTCAGCGGGAAGTCTACTTGAGGATTCTCCCTCTCCCTTCCCCTCTGCTCCCCCCACCACTTGCACTCTCCCTCTTGAATAAATAAATAAATCCTAAAAAAAAAAGCCCAGGGAGTTAACCACCATCAGTCATTGTTACTGTCTTTTTATTGCAAAACCAAATTGAACTCTCATCTAGTGAGCATTTATTTCCTAAAGTTGTACATACATGTCCAGGCACATCAAATTGTATACATTAAATATGTACAGTTTTTTGTATATTAATTATACTTCATTGAGGCTGTATTTAACATGAAAAAACCTGGGGTTGCCTGTTCTTTGTTGTTAAAAGGTCTCTGCCACTTTAAAAATTTGGAATTTGAAGTCATCTTTTCCTTGTGAATAACAAGCTTTCAAATTTTTATTATAATGCATAAATAATGTTTTCTCTAACACTTCACCAATACAAAAATATTTTCTCTCTCTTCCTCTAAATGCTTTACCGGATCAAAGAAAATGATTGGTTTTACCTGGTTCCTCTGAGCACTGCGGGAACTGTAGTAGTCCCTAACTCTTTCTTGGATGTAGTAATAATACTAGAAACTTGGAAAAAAGAAATATATTCCTTAAAAAAATACTCTCTTAGAAGTCTTCTGCATAACAAATAATAATCATAAATAGCTATAATAATATAATATATAAATAATAAATTATTTACATATATTATGTATTTATTATATATTATATTTGTTATATTAAGTTGTGAATTATATAACTTCATAATCTACAAAGCCCATCATTAACTTTTTGTCAATTAATCCTGCTAATAATTATGTAATGTATGGCTTAGATACACTTTATAGATGACAATATTTAAGTTCAGCAAGCTGAAGCTACTTGTTAGAGACACACAACTAAGCAGGACAAAGTTAAAGTCCATACTTATTCTGTTTATCTGTAGAGTTTGTACCCCTTTAATTTCCCCACCTATAATGAAGTAATTTAAGGAGATAGAAGACCTAAACATGTGCTGCCATCACTGTTTTCACGGTAAGCAGGAAGTGGAAGGAGAAGAAAGCCTGTATTCCTGAGACCAGCAGCCCAGACGGGAACTCCAAATCCTGGGGTGGCAGCAGCATGCATGAGAGCCTACGGAGTTGGGCAGAGAAGACATTTAAAGACAGGTATTTGCTCCTGAAATATTTGATTTTTAGCCCTGACCTCAAAAGCAGTGGAAAACCATTGCTCAAAGCCCGTCTTTCACCAAGTTTCTAGTCTCTGAGCTCAACAACTGCAAGGCTCTTTCTACTTCTGGTTTGAGGGATTGCATAAATATTCGTTTAGAACTGCCACCTCTGCCTGACAAAGTCTCACAGATGAAGTGTAAAACCGAGACTCCGGCCATTTGTGCTTATTAAAGGCCCCGTGGTACCTTTTACAGGAATTGGGTGATTAACATTCACAGTTTTGGCCTATTTCCAACCAGGGGAAAGGAACTGAGTTCCCACACTGCCCGTGTGCCCCTGTCGTTGTCACTGGGTGGATGGTGGCACGTACACAGTTATGGGATTGGAGACCCTGGAAGACTGGTCAGGGTAGACTTGGGAAAATCCCAGTCTCACTGTGTTTTGGCTTAGGACATCTGAGGACCACCTGGACGCAGGAAAGCAAATTGACTCCTATCTTCAAAGGAGTGGAGAAGCAAGGTTTTCAGAGTAATTTCCTTCAATCAATTTCAGCTTCACTTCCCGGGGCTGTTTTGTGGAACCAACACTTTTCTTCTCACAGTGAAAGAACTGGCCCGAGGCAAGGAGCAGATGCATTTTCCAGAACACCTGGTAGATACCCACTGACAGTGGTGGCTTTGCTCTAGGTTCTGAATGGCAGTTTTAGGGCTCAAATATCACACCCATATTGTAACTCGGGGGTAGGTGGCACAAAATAAACAGCCTCATAATTCTAAGTTATTGCTGCAAGTGTGGGGGAGGGGAAGAGTAAGAGGAGCAGGAGAGAAATTTTGCAGAGTTTGGAACCCATTCAGATGTTACGTGTTTTGAATATCAAACCTGGTATTCTGGTTTGCATATCCTCAGCAAAAGGGCCAATTACTCTTAATGAGATATAAAATGGCTCGGTGGACATCAACTTGTACTTACTGAGTGACTTATGAGGTAAGTGTAAATGAGTCTGAGACACTGAACCTTTCAAATGATCCAAGGTTCACAAATGGAAGGGAAAACAATATGCAGAACATGGAAAGGACCTAAAATATTTCTAGAACAAAGCAACCCCCTGGCTGTAAATTGAGTGTTAACAAAAACACACGTAACCTTAAGGTTTTGACTTTGGAAAATAAGTGGTCACTGGAAGGGATTTTAATTTGGTGGATGGTAACAGGAAGGACTGATGGCCTAATCTCATGGGATTAACTCCCTGGGCTTTTTCATCACTAATATTGATAAAGTACATACAGAATGCACATTTCTTCTCGAAAGATAAAGGAAGGTGACAAACCTACATTGCATAAAGTCTTAAAACATGTTTGGGTCTGAGGCTACAGAAAGAAGGCAGAGGCAAATGTTTGGAAACTTAAGTGAAATAAAAGGGGGAGAACAGGTTTGAGGATTAAGCTGTTTCCACCCATGTTTCTTTGGCCTATTTATTTTAGGATGAGGCCTAGCTATTCTTGATTCTCTGGGGGGATTCTATTTCCTTTTATTTTCCAATCACAGGCGCTGCTTAACACCACTTAAGCCAATAACTCTCTAGATCTTACCCCATGGGCCCAACTTCTGGCAAAGTCCAATCATGCCTCTCTTCTGCTAGTCCACAGGTCACTTTAGCTATTTCAAAGGCCAGAAGAGGTTGTAAATGTGTGACAAGTCATTAATTATTCAGGAATTGGTTGTCATTATAGAAGCAAAAAACCCAAAACAAAAGAGATCCCCTCCAAAAGTTGATTTGGTCAAGGAATGTGCATGGGAGAATTTGGATAGATGTAGATATACGCTAGACAAAAAATGTTTTTCACACTACTTCTTTCCTCATGTTCCTGTATTCTGGCAAAAGGGCCAAGGGAAATGTTGGTTGAAAGAGTGAAGGGGGGGCGCCTGGGTGGCTCAGTCGTTAAGCGTCTGCCTTTGGCTCAGGTCATGATCCCAGGATCCTGGGATCGAGCCCCGCATCGGGCTCCCTGCTCTGCGGGAAGCCTGCTTCTCCCTCTCCCACTCCCTCTGCTTGTGTTCCTGCTCTCGCTATCTCTCTTTCTGTGTCAAATAAATAAATAAAATCTTTAAAAAAAAAAAAAAGAAAAGAAAGAAAGAGTGAAGGGGCATCTCTCTTGTGTGCCAGAGAATGACCATTTTCTATTAAAGCTCTACTTTTGGGGGCTTAACTAATTTATCAAACAGATATTTACCCAGCAAGTACCAGGCACTATGTTAAGTGCTAGGGATATAATGAAAAGCAAAGATAAGACAGAAAGCACTAAATAAAGAACCTCTTGAGATAGGCATGGACACCAGGCAGATCAGAAACAATCTCAAACAAGGTCAGCAGAAAGTTGAAAGTAAGAAAACAGGATTTTACCCTGCTCTTTCCTGCAACAACAGCTGTGGCCTCTTGCAAAGCAATTAAGCCTGTGGGTAGGATTCCTCTCCCATCTCATCTCAGCAGCCTTGCAGTCTTGGAAGGTTCTTGAAGAGAGACTTAATCGATTGCATTCCTTTGTTTTTGCTTTGGCATCTCAGATGGTGGCATTCCCAAGGCTGATTAGCTTGAAGTTCCTTCCCTGTGAAGCCAAAGCCACCATGTAATTTCCATTATACCTGAAAATGATCCTGACTTAAAGCATAGATGGAGTCCATAAGCCATCGTCTAATCATACTTAAGAATTATCTGGCCTGGGCTGTACGTTCTTCCTTTCTTTAGTAGTAAAATCATTCTTAAAAATATGTCACTCTTTGTGGACACTCAAATAAGCATGATGACAGCCTAGTTTAGAATTGAGTGGCTCACTAAATGTCGGAATTCTGATGCTGAATTGTGTGACTTCGGGTGAGCCACTTAAGTTTCCTCCTTTCATTTTTTCTTTTGTGTTCTTCCAGTATCTTTGATGGGTGGGTCTCTGAAACTGGATTTAGAATGGGGTAGAGAGTATGTGGATGGGGAGGGGAAGGGCTGACAGAGATAAAGAAAACCTGCTCCCTGCTCTGAGAAGAGCACAGTCTACTGAGGAAATAGACTGTTAAAGCCAATGATTAGAACACCACCAGGCAGGACTGTCACGGAGGGGTGTGTAGGGTGCTGTGGGAGCACACAGGAAGGAGACTCATTGCTTCTGGGAGACTATGTAGGGAATTTGACAAGGCATCCTAGAGGTAGGTAGCCATGAGCTGAATTTTGGGGAATGAAGAATTCCTGGGTGGAGAAGAAAAGACACACCTAGTTGTTCAATACTTAACAAGGTATAGTCTTTCATTCTATTTACCTCTCAGAAATATATTGAGAACAGATACATAAAACATGGTAGACTTGGGAGTCCAAGTCCTCTGTGAATGCCAAAGCACTCAAGCCACACCAGAAAAATGATGCCACATTAGTCTTAGAACTTCTGATGGCTTCTCCACCCCATGCCAGGGAATGCTTGTTAATCTTTTTTCCCTTGGCAAATGAGAAGACCCACTCACAGCTGGCCTCTTTATCCCAGCCTGGCTCACGCTGATGCCCGGACTGCACAGCTTGTGGCAAAATGATGGCTCTCGGAGCTGCTGTGGGAGAGACCAGTGCAGTGTCCAAGGAGTGAGCAGCCTCCTCCCCGGAGCAAGCCTGCAGTCCTCCTTGTCCCATCATTTCCGTGGGAGGCCTTTCCTACTCAGCTGTCTAGGAGACATGAGCTCAGCTGCTCAGTTAGCTCGGACCAGTCTTACAAGTAAGAGTCTCCTTCTAGTCCCCGTGAGCTTATAGCCACCAACACATTCATTGCCTCTATATAGGTAGGGCTGCCCTGAGGATTGAGGGCAAAAGAACATGCCGACATGTCTAAGGCAGCCCAAAGCCTCAGAGTTAGAGGGATTTTGTGTCTAATGAGTCAATGGGACAAATATCAGCTAATACCAGTTGGTGCTCAGTTATCCGGAGGGCAGAATTTAGATTCCATGGTTCTTCACAGCTAGATCTCTGAGCCTGGATCCTCTGACTTCAAATGTATGTAAGACCCTCACTCAAACTGGGAGACTACATTTATTATATGGGAGTGGGGATTTTAAAGGGTGATTTAATAGTATGCGTTTCTAAGAAAGCATTATATGATAAGATAGTTGTTACTAAGCTGCATTTGTGAATACTCTAGTCATCTTCATAGATAGTAGCATCGATATTAACAACTTTATTGTATAAAAATAGAAAAAAGAGTCAGAGGCAGGTTAAGTACAATGTGCATTATTCAAAATGGTGTAGTCCTCCTTCTTGCCCATTACAAAAACCACAGGAGCTTCAAGAATAAACATCAAAGGAAAAAAAAATACAGGAAGCAGCTGGGTTGGGAGATATAGTTGGTTTATGAGGCAGGATGGCCAGGTGTTAGCCTTTTTCTCCCCCTTTTTGTTTTGTGACCTACAGCTTGTTGACATTATTTTTAGGACCTTAATTTCTATGTCTCTCAAATTAGGGGTAGCAATGCTTGTGTCATACTGATGTCATAGAGACAATTTAAGAATGACAGGTGTGCATTAAAGACTTCCCTGAGGTAAGACATGCAAAAAGGTGGTCCATGCTCGAAGCCAAAGGGCTGGTGGGGTCTACATGTTTGGCTGTGATGACATGTTTTCCTACATGAGACCTGTGTGAGTGCATTCAGGGCTTAGTGCCTGTGTAAGATCCGCAGTCTTCCACTATTGTTTTCAACCCAAATGGAGAACAACCTCCCCTCTTTCTTGTTTGCCACCCCAACTCATGCTGCCTTAGGATCCTAAAACATAGGAACTGGGCTCAGCTTGGCTCAGTTATTCACCAGGACAGGCATTCTGAACCTCCTTTTTCCTTCCCTATCTCCCTTCAATTCACCTATTCATCCAACAGATATTTATTAAGCACCTCCTGTGTGCTAGGTACTGTTCTGAGCAGGTAGTCCCTATTCCTTTGGAACGTATAGTGGCATGGGGAAGACAGGAAATAACTAAACGAATGTAATATTTTCAGATAACAGGTTTATGTGCAAAGAAGAAAATCAGTGGGATTTTGACTGGGAGAGAGAGAGAGAGAGACTGGGGAGCTGAACTACCCTAGCTTCAGACTCTGGAGGCCCGGGGTGGGGTCCAGGAATCTCTGTTGTTAACCAGAAGGTCAGCAGATTCCACTGCAGCTGGCCCCTGGACGATCCATCTAGCACCACTGCTGTAGGGAATGCTCTAAGTGTGTGACCCTCAGGGCTGTGGTCTCCTTTGTGAGTGGTGGGAGTGGAGCGGGGTGTGTTTCAGGTTGAAGGTTAATTGCTCTGTGCAGATTCCCACCTGAAGCTCCCTCTTCCTGGTGCCCTTTCTCACTTCCAGCCGCTGCCTTCTGTGTGGGGATGGGCCTTGCCACCTGTTGGCTATAGCCTCAAATTCAGAGGGTTATTATGTCCTTATCTGAAATGACACAGAGAGGAGGAAGGGGAGCTGAGATTGTTAACATGGTTCTCCTTATCTCTCCTCTCCCAGATCCTTTTCTGACCCCTCCCTTCCCCGGATCCTCCCCCCACCCTCTCAAATCCTCCGTGAGCAGCTGCTGGCCTCCTGGCCCGAGGGCCTCCTAGCCAGCTGTCTGACGTCACACATCAATCCTCCATCTTTACTGCAAATCTCTACTGATCCCATTTCACATTTCCAGGACTCTGGCCATAAAGCCCCTTTCTCTGGTGTAATTAGTAATTAGAGGAAAAATGTTAGCTAACAGACACTCAATCCCCATCTGTCAAGTGAGGAAATTCCCATTCAAGAGGAGGCCTGACTGCTCTATCCAGGTGATAGAGCACTTGTGGTGTCCTCTTCTGCACTAAGTGGTTCTAATGGGATGTGAGAGTTTTGTTTTCAAGTGTCTATTTGGCTGAACACATGTCCCTCTGTATCTGTATAATCTAATTCATAATTTAAAGAATCACTTCTTCCTTTCCCTTATCTTCTCTTCCACACTGCTGCTAATATTAAGTCAATGGGAACATCATTAAAAGAAGTTCCTCTTGCTAAAGCTACTTCCTGGGCTGTCCCTGGTACCTCCTCGTGATTACCTCCTGAGAAGGCTGGCTACAGCTGCCAGCTGACTGATGAAGGGTCACAACTGTGAAGACGGGAGGTAAGAAGTGGCCTCTGCAACACTTGCAGATTTGCCTAAGTGGGGACATTTGTAGTTGAGGGCAGTCTTTGCTTATTGTTTCTGTCACTTATAAAAAGATCTCATGAAATATTCTTCAAACCCGTACTTTGTAGAGATTTAGTTATTATTCGGCTAAACATGGGCCAATGGCACAGTATGGATATCCCAAACAAACACACAAATGAAGCTCCCCAAATCCAGTGTGTCTCGAGAGAAGTGACAGTTTGCTGTTTTTAGTGTGGGTTGAACCACATCAGGCTGGCTAGATTGCTCCCAAGACCTAAACTCAGTGAGAACATAGAAACCCCAAAGTGATTCAGAGGCCAACCATCAAGAAGGTATAAGAATTTTAGACCTTGTCATTTGAAGAGCAGTTGAAGAATTGGAAGATTCAGAGAAGAGAGGCTTTGGAAAGAATGTTAGCTGCTTTCAAATAAAGGGTTCACATGCTGTAAGAGGTTGGACTCATTTTGTAGCATGCAGAGGTCCACATGAGATGACAATTACAGGGAGGGGGGTTTTAGCTTGATATGTGGGAACTGGAGTCAGAAGGTCTGGGGCTGAATTCTGCTTCTGTCACTTATTAGCTGTCTGATAATGGGCAAATTTCTTAACCTCTCTATACCTTAGTTTTCTCATCCGTAAATGGGGGATAATAATTGTACTTTATGAGGTTGTAAGAATTAAATGAGTTAATACATATAAAGTGTTGCAACAGTGTCTTACACACAGTAAGCACTGGCAATTCATATTACTACAAGAAGATGTGGCATGATCACCTGCTAGGAAGCTCAATGTATCTTGAAGTATTTTCCATAAAAAATGCCTTCCTGAAGATGCCACATGAGAAAAGCGTTCTGATATCAAATTGGTCGATCCCCAGCCATGAGATGCATGATACACAGAACAGTAAAAGAATGCAAGTTACTTTTGCTTGACCAAACATTTCCCATTTCTCCCACCATGGAATCCTCCTTTAGTGGAGAAATATATTGCTAAATATATATAAATATAAATGTACCTGAGTAAGAGCCGAATGATAAAACTGGCCAATCAGTTGTGCTGGCTGGAGAGTGGTTACATTTGGGGGCGGGGGAGTTGCTAAGATTTGATTTCTGGAAAGGACTTCCGCCGATACAGGGGGAAGTATGTGAGGGGAGCCAGTGATGCTGCTCTTAAACACCAACAGTAAGTGCATTACTTCCCCGATCTCTCTGCCTTGAAACAAAAGTGTAGAAAGGAAGCGATGGAGAGAACACAGAACATTTCATTCACTTAACATTCACAGGAAAGTTATTTGTTTATGTCAGGCCTTGGGATAAACAATGGAGACACAAGACAAGGGAGACCCTGTCCCCCTGCTCAGAGGTAGAGCTATGAAAGCATGAGCTGAGCACAGGCTTGAAATGCATTGTGATCACTGTCCTCGTGGAAGTTGAAAAATCAAAGGCCTGAGAGAATAGGCAGGTGGGAAAACTAATAATTCTGACTGAAGTAGAGAGGTTTATGAAGGAGAAGGTGGGTTCATCTCAGATCTGCCCTGTGGGATGAAGAAGGCATACTTATTTACAGGTGGAAAGATAAATGGGGAGGAGGTACTCATTAGAGAAAGGTAGACCAGGGAGAATGACCTGAGAGAAAGGTGCCAGAACAGACAGATTGAATTTTTTGCTCAAAGACAAGAAGACACAAAAGTGATGTCCCATTTAGAGATTACCCAGTTAAGGGCTTAATAACCAAGAGGCCCTGACATTTCATATTTGCTTCTATTGCTTGAGACAACACTTTAATCAACTATTCCCTTTTTTGAACTATTGGAGTCTTTTCATTTGCAAAATGGAGGAGGGATGGAGTCAGTTTCTAAGACCACCTCCTTCTCTTAATAGTCTCTGATCCCATGACAGATAAACTGGGATTCTCGATGGTCTATGTTCCTACCATAGTCTGATACCAGCCTGTGAAACTGTAAAAACTTCACCTCAAATTAACCGCCTTTAACTACCTAATTATTGGTTTTGCACTTTCCTGACCTCTTCATTTTTCTTTCTCATCCCTTACTTTCCAAGGGAGAGATTTGAACTCAGACTTCCAAGTGTGGCCTCCCCTAGGGGTGCAGAGATCATTCATCTTCTATTCACTGGCATGATGATTATGTCTCCAGCTAATTCTGTTGCCACAAAACATTGCAAGCTCATATGTTTTTGGTTACTTGCTCCCAAATGCATTACTTTGCATTTTTCCAAGTTGAATCCTGTTTCATTCTTTTCCACCCATACTTCTATAATCTCTTAATATCATTCATGTGTTCAATGCTTGCCCACACTGGGGTCTGCTTCTTCTAGCCTGGTACCATTTGCATGCTCCATTAATCTTTTTTAAAGAACACCGCGTCTAGTACTTCTCCCCATGTCTCTTTCCCTAATACCTCACAGCCCAATGCCTGGTCTTAAGGATGGCACTCAGATCCTAGTGCTTGGTAAGAAATATCACTTTGTGAATGCATTTAAACATTCCAAGTGCTGCTGCTTTATCTAATAATTGCTTAGTTCTTATGGATTTTAACATCCTGCAGTTGGACGCTATCATGAAGGTAATATTAACCTAATACGCCCATTTTACAGAAGAAGAAACAGGCCCAGAGAAGTTAAGTGTACAATTGGCAGGGTGGGGTATGGAAGAAACGAAGCTTCCCATCTTCCAGACCAGGAGTGGAGAGGGTACATAAGAACCTCACTAACTTGAAGGTGGTGTAGGAAAGACCAGGAAAGGGGAGAAATGAAGAAGGGATAATGTTATAGATTTCCTTGCTCTGAGCAGAGCTTCACAACTGTGGTACCAATTAAACTGTCAAGCCCTAAGAGTCTCCTTTGCCCTGAGATGCATTCACCACACACATCCTATACCCTTTCCCTTTTCATGAGCCCCTAAGAGGCCTGCAAGGAGGTGGGGCTCATCTATCCTCAATAGCTAAGGAGCCATGCTCTAATGAAAAATACTGTTCAGAATCCTTTTCCTCCTTTCCCCACTTGGTCTTATGGTATTTATTATTAGCTAGATTCCTGGGATTCTCCTCCAGTCTTCATCAGCCTTCAAAAAGATAAGTGGTTTCTTCCATACACTTTTTCATGCTCCACAACATAGTTTATTGTTTTCTGTTAATCTTGGTGCATTCAGGATTTCCAAGTATATCTGCTAAAATGATTCACAGTTCATCGTACATTGTACCATTTTCATGGCTTCCTAATTTACCAATCATTCACCTGAGTTGTGTAAGAGGTCTAAAAGCTTAGTTCATTATTTTCTGTTGCCTGGTCATTATTCACTGACTTATTTAGAATAATTTTTTCCCAATGTCTTCTTGCATCATAACAACTATAAACAAAAAATCTTTATCCTTTTTAGATTGTTATGCTAGTATTAAGTCATTCTGGTTTTTTTCTGCCAAGTTTTTCCTCCAAGTCTTGACTGAGGCTGGGCCTACATGACACCAAAACATCCAAATGAAAAAGAAAAATTCAGTTGAGCCACTCAGATGTTTCTCCACCAAATCCAGATGTTTGGCAAGTATGGACAATACTTCTGGATAATGAATGATTCCCCCTACAGTCAACATTTTCATCTTACTGCTTTAATTAGTAAAGACACAGCTCAACTATATGCGCTCTATAAAGAATGGTAGTTTCTGGTAGATTCAACCCCTGTGTGAAAAGAACCTTTGGGGGTGCCTGGGTGGCTCAGTCGTTAAGCGGCTGCCTTCAGCTCAGGTCATGATCCCTGAGTCCTGGGATCGAGCCCCGCATTGGGCTCCCTGCTCGGCGGGAAGCCTGCTTCTCTCTCTCCCACTTCCTCTGCTTGTGTTCCCTCTCTCGCTGTGCCTCTCTCTGTCAAATAAATAAATAAAATCTTTAAAAAAAAAAAAAGGAAAAAAAAAAAAAGAAAAGAACCTTTGACTCACTAGCCTGACCAAGGTTGGGGTGCAGTCATTTGTCCTGGGTGGATGTGATGGGTTTGTTACCATGAAGAATTGTGGGTTAGGAAGTGGGTATCATTCTCAGCATAAATAAATCCAGATGCAAAAAGTTCAAGGGAATAAGAATCAGGAACTTGAATCTTCCTTGGCTGCAGAATTGTGGTAAATATTTCAAAATATCCACACTATCCAATTCATTCAGTTTGCATAATTTGCTTAACTCGCCCCTTAATTAAATGAAAAACACATATTTTGCATGTAGACACTAAGTGTCATTCTGAAAGATTTGAAGTACTACACACATGGTGCGTTTTATGTTCTCTCAGTATTCCAGTGAAAAGAGTTTTTATTATCTTAATTTACCAAATAACTAAAGTGAGGTAGGCAGTTTCACATAAAAGGTAGAAAACATTTTAAGAGTAGACCTGAGTCTAGAATTATAGATTTGAGGGACTTGAAAGGTCTTTTAAGGAAAATCCTCATCCTGATCCCCATTTAGCACATTTGTTGAGTGGTTATCCAAGCAGTTCTGGAGACAGGGAATGACCTTATTCTTTTTTACATTTACCTAAGAATCTGCCTCTCTGTGGTTTCCATTTGCCAAACCCTGACTTCCTCCTTGGCCCCACAGAACAAGTCAGGCTGTCTTTGGTATTTGAAATAATTTATCCCATCCCACTTGTCCTGAAATTTCAGCCAAGACTTTTCTTCTCTAGCCACTTCTTCCTTCCTGTCATAAGGTCTGAGGTTCTTCCCCAGATGTGTTCCAGTTTGTTTCTCTTAAAGTACTAGACTCAAGGAGGGCCGTGCTTCCTTGAGGCTCCCCGCCACCCCCCGCTAGCCTCTGATTCTACCTGGAGTAGGCCAAATTGAGATGACTTCTACTGTAGGCTCTGCTTTACCCCTGAGTTATCCTCACCTCAGAGGCCTGATTTTCTGACAATGAATAGAAACTTGAGTAATGCCTCCTTCTAACAGCAAACTGCTTCTCCCGGCAGGAGCAGCTACCACCCAGCTTCTCCTGGCAGAGCTCCAGGACGAGGTGAGAGCTCTGAAACTTTTACACAGCGCTAAAGAGGGCAGGGACTCTGACAGGTACCCTGGACCGCCTAATGATGGAAAGTTTGACCTAGCAGGCAGTTAATCAACAGCAGTGATTCTGGTGTTTAGGGCAGAGGTGAGGAGCAAAAGAACATGCCCCCTCTTTGTGCCAAGGGATTGCCCCTTTTCTCACCTGGGCTCTGCTGAGGCTCCCACACATCTGTAGCCTCTTTACGACTTTGGGCAGCCATCCTTGAGGCCCCAGAGGTGAGTCCCCTGGGAAGAACAACTGAATTTTCCTCCCACCTTTTGTCTTTCTGCCAGATACAACGTAACATTGCCTGGTCCAGAATTTTAACTCCTTTGAAATGTGGTTTGTACTGCTAGCACCTTGGGTTTATAAAAGAAGGGTGAAATTTCTGCCTTGTATTGTGACTATAAAAACCCTTAACCTAATTTTCCAGCTGAGCCAATTTCAAATTAAATAACTTCGTGTCAGGAACATCTGGACAAGACTCTGATTCTGTGATAAATCAGCAGCTGCTGTGGGCGAAAGGTCACTCTAATTCCAGATTCTCTGCCTAGAAAACACCGAGGCAATAAATAAAATTACTACACAGATTCTGTAAAAGCCACAGGGGTTCACACAGGAGAGAGAGCGGAGGCAAGCAGGATGGCCTTGGGTGGCAAAGTTGGCAGCCCTGTGAAGTTGCTGTTAGCCTGAATGAGTTGATGGTGGTACAAACCAGAGGGGACTGGTCAGTCTCTGTGCCCCCTCACTGCACAGTCCAGTACATCACTGCAATCCCCAAAACAGATCCCATAGGTTATATAGGTAAAAAATTGATAGGGGAGGTGGCAGGGAAGAGGGTAAACATCACAGACTACCTGACAAAACTTCATAAAATCCTATTGCAACATCTCTGCCTATGCCCAAGAGTCCCTTTATGGGCCTTTGCCACTTCATCTTTCTTGTCTCTCTGGTTCTCCTGCTCAAGGCCAGCCTTTCCATCTTCCTTTCCTCCGGGTAATGACTGACCCCCGCCCCAGCACCATTCCAGGCTCCTCTTCATCCTTTTTTTTTTTTTTTTTAAAGATTTTATTTAGGGCGCCTGGGTGGCTCAGTTGGTTAAGCGACTGCCTTCGGCTCAGGTCATGATCCTGGAGTCCCAGGATCGAGGCCCGCATCAGGCTCCCTGCTCGGTAGGGAGTCTGCTTCGCCCTCTGACCCTCCTCCCTCTCATGCTCTCTGTCTCTCATTCTCTCTCTCTCAAATAAATAAATAAAATCTTTAAAAAAAAAAGATTTTATTTATTTATTTGAGAGGGGAGGGAGAGAATCTCAAGCAGACTCCATGCTGCGTGTGGGCCCAATTTGACACTTGACTCAGCTCTCCATGCTGGCTCCATCTTGTGACCCTGAGATCATGACCTGAGCTGAAACCAAAAGTCAGATGTTTAACTGACTGAGCCACCCAGGTGCCCCTCTCCATCCATTTCTTATACAGAGCCTTGTCCTTGTCACAACTTCTCAGCTTCTGATCAGCAACTCCACATGCATGGCTCCACTCAACAGGATAAAGACTCTTCTAGGGTCCCCTTGTCTTAGATGGCCGGGGCGGTGGGGGGTTGGTGGGTTTATCACTAGCAAAACATTTTCCTAGTCATAAACCATTTTTCCCTGACACACAGGTAAATTATTTAAGACTGTGTCTAGCACATAAAACTGTACAAAAAACTATAGCTTCTAGCACACTCCCATTAAATAATGTTATTTTAAAGTGCAAAAAAAAAGCTCTGATATTCATATATCTGTTCTCTTTAAACTTGAAATTTCCATCAATAGACACTGTTGATTTTCAATTTTAAGGACTTCAATCCTTTGTGGTTCCCAAACTTTGGTGTTCAAAATAACCTAGTGAGGGCCTCACAATGGCTCCTGCAAGATTCTAATTCTATAGATTTGGTCAGGGGCCCAGGAATCTGTATTTTAATAGACTCTGCCTATGATTCAAATGTAAGTGGTCTATGGCTCACCTTTGAGATTACTGTCCCAGGACTCCAATTTCTTCCTACTATCAATACACTCTTTCCTCTCCTCCCTACTGCCAGATCAATTTTCTTTTTTTTTTTTTTAAGATTTTATTTATTTATTTGAGACAGAGAGAATGAGAGACAGAGAGCATGAGAGGGAGGAGGGTCAGAGGGAGAAACAGACTCCCCGCCGAGCAGGGAGCCCGATGCGGGACTCGATCCCGGGACTCCAGGATCATGACCTGAGCCGAAGGCAGTCGCTTAACCAACTGAGCCACCCAGGCGCCCCAGATCAATTTTCTTGAAGCCCTGTTCCAATCATTTCCATGCCCTGTGTGCCATTCCTTATCACTATGCCCTGCCCTAGCCACCCAAATCTCTCTCTGAGTCTTACCTGAATTTTCCCAAATCACTCAACCACCCTCCCTGCTCCTTCCTTTAACTCCCTACAATGAATACTCAAAATAGTAGCCTCAGATGCCACAGAGGCATCCTTTAGTAATAAAATCCAGAATTTCTCCTCTGCTCAAAACTCTCCAATGGCTTTCCATCTTGCTCACAGGGAAAGTCTTTATAATTACTCCCAACGCCCCTGAGATCTGACCCTAGTCATCTCTCTGACCTCATTTCTTACCACTCTTTCTCCTTCACTCTGTCCCAGCCACAAAGACCATGGCAAGACTGCTATGTTTTCTGTTCCCTCTTTCTCCATGAACATGGGGGTGGGCTTTGCCAACAAGAATGAAATTCTTGGGTGTGGAGCATCAGGTGAGTGTCTGAGAAAGCCATGGGAAGGAAGGCCATGTCAAGTCAAAGCCTCACCCCAGACACAGTTGCCCTGATGGCTCTGGCTGAGTTTCTTCAGTGCCCTTCCTGGACTGTGAGCTTTCTAGCACTGTTACCCTCACCCCATTCTTTTGTCCACCATTATCCTCCTCTTCTCAGCTTATGCACAACATAAGAGCTCACTAAATGTTTGTTGAAGAAGTAATGATTTTATTGCTATATAAAGAGACTACCTTTGTCTGTCTACCCTTGATAGATATAGAATCTGTCTGCACATGGACCAATTGTTTTTGTCCTGTCCTTTGGACTCCAGCTTTTGTTTTCATGCCTTAGGGCCCATCAGGCTCCAGAAGTCAGAGAAGGGGAGTGTGACTGGATTAGCACAAGCCCATTCCAACTAAAATAGGAAGTACAGATGGAAACAAATTTCCTTTTGGTAAGTGGGTAGCAGCATCCCACTTTTCATAGAATCATTGAATAGCATCCTTAAAATGGTATCCAGGTTTATTTTTTTTACTGATGCATAATTTCCTGGCAAATGGTTGACCAGCCTCTGCTCAGACATCCCCTCCTTCTAAAGCAGCCCTTTGGCAGCTTGAATTAGTTTTTAAGATACCCCTTATACTAACTCAGATCTACTTCCTGCCACTCAGGGTTCTAGTCCTACTGTCTAAAATTATACATTTCTTTGATTATGTAACATACCCTTTAAATAGGTGCTAGCACATACTAAATACTCAAATAATGATATTTTTTCCCCACATGGTGGTCTCCACTCTCATAGTCATTAAATAAAACTATCATTTCTCTATGGGAAGGTAATTAATAAAATAATTTCCTTTTAATAAGAGCCTTTTCTAATTCTGGATCCTACCATTTGGAGACTACTGAATGTGGCTCAAAGGATAACAGCCATCACCAGTTTATTTCCACTACACCAACATGGTACCCCTTTTCCTCTAGGTGACAAGAATGTACCTCTGTCTGGTGAAAAGGCCAGAGTACTTTGTTGAGGTGGTAGTTATGGGTTCCCAGGATAACTTTAAGGGACTCAGCACTAACCAGAGTATGTCTGCCCTAACTGTAGGAGTTTAAGAATCAGCTATTATTAAGACTTACCCCCTCACCTGTTCAAGTTGTGCATTTGGATTTCACTGACTTTCTGGTTCCAATGATATTAACCAAGTTTTGACTAAGCTTCCCTCCTCTTTTGGTATCAGATGAACAATGACCATAGCCTTGCTAGGTTTCAGTGTATTCTGCTGTAGTCTGGCCCTTGAAACCTTTACTCCTAGATGACACTGAATAGCAGCTATTTAATTTCAAATAGAAATATTTGTTGGATTGAAGATATAAGGAGCAGGAGAAAATCACTGGTCTCTACAGCAGTTCTTTCTCATGGGGATATTTAGCCTATCATCAGATATATGTCAGGCCCAGACTCTGCTGCTGTGTTTCAATGTTCTTAAAGACACTGTTGTCTGTATCACTCTATCATGAAGGACACTTTTCCATACAATGTACAGAATAATATTTCTTAGGGCAGAGGAAGAGAGATGCCCCACTTGAACAGTTGGTTTGTTCTTGTCTTACAGATACTGTCATTCCTGTAATCGAGTATCTTTCCCTCTTTTTTTTTTCTGGTTTCTAGGAAGCTTAGAGTCTGATTTTCAGTAAACTTGTAATATATATACAGGGTCTTATGGCCTTCATGTTCTATATCAATCATTTTCTATGTTAATCATTAATCATCTTAATGTTCAAGGTCTATTCTTCCTTTACATTAATTTTTTTTCACTTTAAAAAACACCTTTGTGCTATGTCTCTCTCTCTCTCTTTTTTTTTTTTTTTTTTTGGTAATCTTCCTAAAGTTCTTTGAGAAAAGGGCAGAGTTAAAGTACATAATAATCCTTTGCCATAACAGGTGTTCCCACTAGGCTCATCACAACACCAGCCACTATCTGCAGAGAATCCAAAAAAAATCCAAGGGCCTAGAAATGCAGGACTTCCCTTACTGAAGGAACAAAGAAATAAGACCAAAGCACTTATGCAGACTGTAGCTAACAAGTGGTACTAATGCCTAGAAGCCCACCCTGAGAGAAGCCTGAGAAATGCAGATAGATTTCCCAGGGACACAACTACTTAAGACAAACTTAGTCATCGGTAAGACAAGTCTCACCCCTGTATGAGTGTTTTCATCCTGTGGATGCAGCTAGAAGCTCAGCTGGTCCCAACTGGTACAGCTGTCTGCAGCTGGGGACTTGAGTACCCCATAAGCCAGCAGCTGGGGAGAGAGAGGCGCTGTAGTTTGATTCTCTCTGCTCAGAAATGCCATCAGCTTTACACACCTCTTTGGCAGAGGAAGGTCCCCACACACCGTGAGTTCATTCATTCATTCATCGGCTTCCCACCATGAGTCAGGCATTGTGATAGAAGTCTAAGGAATACAAACATGGGTGAGGCACAGACTTCAAGGAAAGGTCTACAAAATAAGCCTGGTATATAAATAGCCCTAATATAAGGTGAAAAGTGTTAAGCACCAAAAGGAAGCATAGGTAAACTGATATGGGAGTTGAGAAGAGAAAGAGTTCCTTTTAGCTAAAAGATCAGAGAGACTTTCAAAGAGTTGGAACTGTATCCAGAAGTGAGCACTGCAGGCAGAGAGAACTATAAGAGCAAAGATATAGACGTGGTTAAGTGCAGGGTATGTTTGGAGAACAATAATTAGGTCAGTCTGGCTGGGGGAAGTTGAGTGAAGGTAAGAGGTAGTGGGACATGAAGCTGAAGTGGCATTAATAGTGAGATTGTAGGGGCACCTGGGTTGCTCATTCAGTCAAGCATCTGCCTTCTGCTCAGGTCATGATCCCAGGGTCCTGGAATCGAGCCCCACATCGGGCTCCCTGTTCAGCAGCGAGTCTTCTTCTCCCTTTCCCTCTGTGATCTCTCTTGTTCTCACTCTCTCTCAAATAAATAAATAAAATCTTTTAAAAAAAAATAGTGAGATTATAATTTATGGGAATTGATCCCCTAACAATGGCTAGACACCAGAGATGGAAATTCTAACAAGGGAACTGCCAGAATATTCTCAGCAAGAGATGACACCAGGAAAAAAATGCTAGATATTTCAGAAGTAGTGTGGACAAAGTAAGTCACTGTCAAAAAGACAGACGTTCTCAGTCTCTGTGTTATGCTACCTCCTCCCCATCTCTTCCACACCAATATAATCTTTCACACAAAGTCATAAGAAATTCCCACTGCTTGCAATCACCAGTGAAGCTAGTTGTTCCCAGCCTGCCAAACGTTTTTCCTTGGGAGGGATGGAAATGCCCAAAGTAAACTGGAAAGTCAAGGCAATTTGCAGGGAATATGTTGGAAAAGCAAATCTAAAGAGTTCAGACCCATTTTTATTACTTTTTGATTTAAGTAGTTAATTACTTCAATTATTTACTTCTTTACAGGGAGAGGTTGAGTGCTTGAAAGCAGGCTCTCCACCATTGCTGACCCAAATGTAACAGCAGCGCTGAGATGAATGAGCCTTTGGACTCCTGTAAAAGGTCTGCTACCATTGGACTTGAGAAGGGGCTGATCCCTTTCTTTCCAAGAGTTAATAGCCAAGTTGATTCTGGATTCCTCTCTTGATTACATCACTGTTCTTTAAGACCAGGGACTCTTGGGTATAACTGGAGCTTCAGATCCTCAGAAAAGCAATTTAAATCTGAGTGGCATCCCACAACAACTGTGATTACCTCATGACTACAGTTGATCCAGATTCCCGAGCTTTAGCCAGCCCCACCCACAGCCTCATTTCCTGCCATGCCTCCACCTTGTTGCCATGTTATTCAGAATAACTTCCCCAAGCATCTGCTGTTTCTTGTGTCTGTGCATTCACACACATCATTCTTCCTGTGTGGAAGGCACCTTCCTGACCTTCCCAACTTGCTGAGTCCTCCTTGGCCTTCGAGTTCAGCTCATTTGTTCCTTACTTGAGTAGCCATCTTCGATCTCCTATCTCATTTGTGCCTATCCTCTGTGATACCAAGTCACCCAGGTTTACCTCTAATGTAGCACTTCATTCAATTCTTAAATTGACACTGGGTACTAGGCTGGATCCTGCATATATCAGAAGTAATGAGAGAGAAAGACTCTGCCAGTGTAAATATATGGGGAGAACAACCTACTAATAAGTGGTGACAGGGCAGAACAGTGAGCAGTACTCTAATTGTTGGCTTTTTTTCCTGATTCTCCTGCTGTACTGTGAGTTCCTTGAAGGCAAGGAATTAGTTCAGTAATCTCTTATTTATCAGGTGCTTAATAAATATTGAAAGAACAAATGGAAGTTGACTATTAATGAGGAAGACTCCAGTCATTTCAGGACTCAACCACTCTAGACATCAGGTCTTGAAATTACAGGGAGATGAGCAGTTGTCTCACTCATTTAGCATCATGTTGGAGTCACTTGAGATTGTAAGGGGCTTTAAAGGGAATCTGACTATTCACCTGGGTTGCACAGAATAATCCCAGTTGACAGCTGTTGTTCCGGCATCCTGTCTGGGTTAGTATTTATTCCAGATTTTTTTCAATGACACTTAGTTATTTTATTAAAGTAAGCTAGGATGAGTTTGGTAGACCTCCACTTCTTATTCCTAGATTTTTCTCATTTAGTAATATGTGAGAAACATAGTTAAAAAACAGAGTTCTCACCTTAATACATATTAAAATCTAAAGACACTAGTGATGACCTATCTCTCTTTTCCTGAGCCTCCTTGGTACAATGTAACTAACACTCCCTTTTCCTAGGACAGCATACAAGGTGTTTGTTGATAGACCCCAGTGCCCTTTGCCATGAGTTAAGAGATGCTCAAGACTACTAGAAAATGACAGAAAGTCATCTTGAGTAAGGTGAGTAGAAACATGGGAAATTATTAAGTAGGTGAACCTGAAATATGTGCAAGAAATATAGGCCTTACAGTCTTGTCATAGAGTAGAGAGAGCAGTCTGAGTTCTCTTGTTATAGTGGTTTTGTTATTTATAGTATGGCAGTAGTCTACAACTATTTTTATTGTTTGGCAATACTTTCTTATTTTGTACTAAATCCATCAGTAGCAGTTAAGTTAAAAAACGGAAGTGCAAGTTTAATAAAATATTAAAACTGAATTTGTTTCTCAAGAAAATTGATGATAAAATAGAACTTGCAAAACAGTTTGTAAACATTTACCATAGGGGATGGCAACCCATGAAAACCAGAAAACACAAATCTGCTTAAGAAGCACCAGCATCTACCTTGGAAATCTGTTGTTATTTTAAGACTGTACCCAAAGATGACAATTTAACATTGATTTACAAGTGAAATTATACAGCACTCTGGTAGAGAGCTAAGTGAGATCAATGTAGACATTATAATCTGCACTTGCAACTAAGTCAGACCCAAGCAAAGTACAGTCAGCCAACAGAGCAGGTGAGAATAATGCAGTCACTCCCACTCTAGTTGTATGTGTAGGATTTCCACTCTTTGCTTAGCGTTTCTTTTCTTTTTTTTAAAAAAATTTTATTTAAATTTAATTAGCCAACATATAGTACATCATTAGTTTCAGATGTAGAATTCAATAATTCATCAATTGCATATAACACCCAGTGCCCATCACATCATGTGCCCTCCTTAATGCCTGTTACCCAATTACCACATCCCCCCACCCACCTCCCTTCCAGCAACCCTCAGTTTGTTTCCTGTAGTTAAGAGTCTCTCATCCTTGGTGTTTCTTGCATAGTAAATATGTCTCCCAGACATTTAGATGGAGCAAGGGTGCTGTGATATTGTGATTTATAATAAGAAATACGTATTTGATCTTTGTCCCTTCTCCAGGCATGTAGCTCCTAAAAACCCTTGGAATTCCCTGTGAAGAGAGCAATGAAAGTGTCTTTTGTTATGTTAATGAGTGACCTTTGGAAAGAACCTAAGGATGGGAGCAGGTTGCCCCTAGAGCCAACTATGTGATTAGAGGGTTGGAACTTTCAGTCCCTCTGACCTCTGGGGGAGTGGAGAGGAGCTAGAGATGGAGTTCAACCACCAAGAGCCAATGAGTTTAATCAATCATGCTTCTGTAATGAAACCTCCATAAAAACTGCAAAGGACAGGGTTTGGAAGAGCTTCAGGACTGGTGAATATGTGGAGGTACTGGGAGAGTGGTGCCCAGAGAGAGAGCATGGAAGCCCATGCTCCTTCCCTCATATCTTGTTCTATGTATCTTTTCCATCTTCCTGAGTTACATTCCTTTTATAATAAACCAAGAATCTTGTGAGTAAAATGTGTCTCTGAGTTCTGTGAGTCGCTCTAGTAGATTAATCAAACATAAGGAGGGGTCCTTGGAACCTCCCCTTTGTAACTGGTGGGTCAGAAGCACAAATGATAAGTCTACAAGACAGAAGCAGTCTTGTAGAACTGATCCCTTAACCTGTGGAATCTGATGCTACCTCCAGGCAGACAGTGTGACAGTTGAGTTGAATTGTAGGATATCCTGCTGGTGTTGGAGAATTGGCTGGTGTAGGGAACAACTCTCACACACCAAAAGCAGTACCAGAACTCTAAGTGCCAATATAAAAAAAAAAAAATCTTAACTATTAGAATTTAAAAGATAAATAACAATTATTTAATAATAAAAGGATAAATATTTAGTGATAAGTAATAATTAAGTAATTCACTATGTTTCTTCACCTGTAACACAGGAATAATAATAGGCATCTATCCTATTAGCATTTTTATGAGGCTTTAATGAGGTAAGCATTGAGAAGGGTCCCTGGAACCTGGTAAGCAGTCACGTTTGTATTTGTTCTTCTAGTTGCTATTGTTACAATTATTATTGTTATTTAGCATATGTTTACTGAACTATCTGTGCCAAGTCCTACAAATTTTTGTGCCAACAGATTTTAGGATGATGACTAAGATTCCATGAAGAGACAGTCTTTTCCCATTGGATATTATTTCCTGCTTTGTTGAAGATTAGTTGACCATATAGTTGTGGGTTCATTTTTGGGTTTTCTGTTCTGTTCCATTGATCTATGTGTCTATTTTTGTGCCAGTGCCATGCTATTCTGTTTACTACAGCTTTGTAATATAACTTGAAGTACGGAGTTGTGATGTCTCCAGCTTTGCTTTTCATTTTTAAGGTTGCTTTGGTTATTTGGAGTCTTTTGTGGTTCCATACAAATTTTAGGATTGTTTGTTCTAGCTCTGTGAAAAATGTTGGTGGTATTTTGATAGGATTGCATTAAATAGACATTTTAACAATATTTGTTCTTCTAACCCATGAGCATGGAATGTCTTTCTATTTCTTTGTATCATCTTCAATTTCTTTCATCAGTTTTTTATGGTTTTTAGACTACAGATCTTTCACCTCTTTGGTTAGGTTTATTCCTAGGAATCTTACTGTTTTTGGTGCAGTTGTAAATGGGACTGTTGCCTTAATTTCTCTTTCTGCTGCTTCATAATTGGTGTATAGAGATGCAACAGATTTCTGTATGTTGATTTTGTATCCTGTGACTTTACTGAATTCTTTTATCAGTTCTAGCAGATTTTTTTTTTTTTTGGTAGAGTCTTTTGGGTTTTCTATATAGAGTATCATTTCATCTGCAAGAAAGACTATCCAATGGGCAAAAGACAGTCTCTTCAACAAATGGTGTTGGGAAACCTGGACAGTAACATGCAGAAGAATGAAACTCAACCACTTTCTTACACCACACACAAAAAATAAATTCAAAATTGATTAAAGACCTAAATGTGAGTCCTGAAACCATAAAACTCCTAGAAGAGAACACAGGCAGTAATTTCTTTGACATCAACTGTAGCAACATCTTTCTAGATATGTCTCCGGAGGGAAGGGAAACAAGCAAAAATAAACTATTGGGACTACATCAAAATAAAAAGGTTCTGCACAGTGAAGGGAACAATGAACAAAACTAAAAGGCAACCTTCAGAATGGGGGAAGGTATTTGCGAATGACATATCTGATAAAGGGATAGTATCTAAAATATATAAAGAACTTCTAAAACTCGCCTCAAAAATTAATAATCCAATTAAAAAATGGGCAGAAGAAGATAAGCTGGTGGTCACTTAGCAGAGGGTTGAGGCGAGATGTTAGGAAAGCCGGAGATAAAAAAGCAGTTAACAGCAAAATGGTGGAAGCAGATAGACCTGGGAAGCTGTTTATAGGAGGCCTCAATATGAAAAGACTCTTGAAGCAGTATTTGGGAAATATGGTCACATAGTGGAAGTTCTTTTGATGAAGGATCGGGAAACAAACAAGTCCAGAGGCTTTGCTTTTATTACATTTGAGAGCCCTGCTGATGCTAAAGATGCTGCCAAAGATGTGAATGGGAAGTCTTTGGATGGAAAAGCAATTCAAGTGGAGCAAGCCAACAAACCATCTTTTGAAAGTGGTGGAAGATGGAAGCCACCACCTCATCCAAGAAACAGAGGCCATCCAAGAAGTGTGAGATGTGGAAGAGGAGGAAGTGGAGGAGCAAGGGGGCGTTCCTCATGTGGAGGACAGTTGGATGATGGAGAATATACTCTTAACCTCAACATGAGTTCTTCCAGGGGGCCCTTTCCAGTTAAAAGAGGCCCATCTTCAAGAAATGGAAGTCCTCTTCCTAAAAGATCTGCTCCTTCTGCTCCCAGGCGTAGCAATAGAGGGATTGGAGGAAGAGGGCCACCATCAGGTGGGAGAGAAAATTATAGAGGTCCTTCACGCAAAGAGCCAGTGTCTTCCCGGAGAGATGACTATATTTCAGCAAGAGATGATGGTTACAGTACCAAAGATAGTTATTCGAGCAGAGATTATCCGAGTTCCCAAGACACCAAGGATTATGCTCTACCATCTAGAGACTATGCATACCGTTACTATGGCCATTTGAGTTCTCGGGATGAACATTACTCTAGAGGATATAGTGATCATGATGGCTATGGTGGTGGTCGTGATAGAGATTATTCTGAACATTCAAGTGGAGGCTCTTACAGAGAATCATATGAGAGTTATGGTAGCTCCCATGGTGCACAGCCAGCATGTGGGCCCCCTCTGAGTTATGGTGGAAGCAGTCGCTATGATGATTATAGCAGCACATGGGATGGATATGGTGGAGGTCGGGAAAGTTACTCAAACAGCCGGAGTGATCTCTACATAAGTCATGAGCGTGGTGGCAGACAAGAACGAGGGTTTCCACCCTCTATGGATAGGGCGTACCCTTCTCGTGAATCATATGGTAGCTCAAGTTGCGGGGCTTCCGGAGGAGGTCGTGGGGGAAACCTATCTGAAAGAGGAGGCTGTAGCAGATATTAAAAATAAGTTCTGTACCAATTTTTTGTCAAAGAGGAAATTTAACTACTTTTTTTCTGTTACTTTAGTACTAATAAAAGAAAAATATTACTTTAATAGGGAAAGGCATATGTTAACTTGCCCTCCATGAATTTTTGGATAAGATGGATAAGATGAAAAAAAAGGATTCAAAGTAATTTTGTAATTGCTAATGTTAATTGATGAGAACTAGATAAATCATTTGAATGTAATGTCTGCATTGTTAAATTTTTTGGAGTAAAAATTTCCATGAAATGAGAAAAAAAATGGGCAGAAGACATAAATAGACATTTTTCCAAAGAAGACATAAATGGCCAACTGGCACATGAAAAGATGCTCAACATCAGGAAATGCAAATCAAAACTACAATAAGATATCACCTCACACCTGTCAGAATGGCTAAAATCAACACAAGAAACAAGTGTTGGCAAGCATGTGGAGAAAGGGAAACCCTCTTGCAGCCACTCTGGAAAATAGTATGGAGGTTCCTCAAGAAGCTAAAAAAAGAACTATCCTGGGGCGCCTGGGTGGCTCAGTCATTAAGCGTCTGCCTTCGGCTCAGGTCATGATCCCGGGGTCCTGGGTTCGAGCCCCACATCGGGCTCCCTGCTCCGCGGGAAGCCTGCTTCTCCCTCTCCCACTCCCCCTGCTTGTGTTCCCTCTCTCGCTGTGTCTCTATCAAATAAATAAATAAAATCTTTAAAAAAAAAAAAAAAGAACTACCCTATGATCCAGCTATTGCCCTACTAGGTATTTACCCAAAGAATACAAAAATGCTAATTCAAAACATGCACCCTGATGTTTATAGCAACATTATCTATAATAGCCAAATTATGAAAATAGCCCAAGTGTCCAGTGTCCATCTACTGATGAATGGATAAGGAAGATGTGCTTGTATATGTATATGTATATATACAATGGAATATTACCCAGCCATAAAAAAGAATGAAATCTTGCCATTTGCAACAACATGGATGGAACTGGAGAGTATTATGCTAAGTGAAGTAAGTCAGTCAGAGAAAGACAAATACCATATGATTTCACTTATATGTGGAATTTAAGAAACAAAACAAATTAACAAAGGGGAAAAAAAGAGAGAGAGGCAAACCAAGAAACATACTCTTAACTACAGAGAACAAACTGATGGTTACCAGAGAGGAGGTGAATAGGGGGATGGGTCAAATAGGTGATGAGGATTAAGGAGTACACTTGTGATGAGCACGGGATATGGTATGGAAGTGCTGAATTACTATATTGTACATCTGAATCTAATATTATACTGTAAGTTAACTAACAGGAATTTAAATAAAAAACTTAAAAAAAAAACCACGAATAAAAGAAAAACCTATAAAGAGATGACTACAATATCCTCTGGCTATGTGGAAGGACCAGCCACATTTTCACCTTTCACAGTTTGTATAAGCCTGGGCTGAGCAGTGTGAATGGAAAAGCTCTGGGCCCTGCGAATGCTGCAGAACTAGGTTCTGTTCCTGGCTCAGCCACATACTAAGCTAAATCTACTCATCTAATAAAACAGAGATAACGGTACCCACTTTGCAAGATGATTAGGAGGGGATTACATCAGACCATAGTTGTAAAGAGGTCAACATAGTGCCCAGGAAATGTAGATGCAAAGACATTTAAAGTACTTCTGAACCCAGGAAGTCCACTTGTCTCCCACCTAGACAAAACTAGTGTGGTCATTTTTGACAAGGTCAGGCTGTTGGCAGGAATAGCTGAGAGAACAGTAAGGACAAAGGTATAGTTCTTGATGGGCTCATGGTGGAGGCCATTCTAGGCAGATTTCTCCAGTCGCTGCAGCACCATGGGTTAAGGAGGAAGGAAAATATTGATGTTTTATTGAATTACTCCTATAGGTCAGATCATGTATCACCACTGTGATCTAAACAATGAGGCGGTGCAGGAGGAATGCACAGCTGAGACTGATGAGATAAGCCTTCCCCAGCTCTGACTTCTCCAAGACCCAGTAAATTGCTTCCTTTATTTAATTACAAATTAATTGAAAACACTCTCATGCTGATAAAACAATACCAGTCCTCGATTTGTTGATAATAGCCTAATCCTCCTGTAATAGTCCCATAGACACCATCACATGATTATGTCATCAATTTTACACTTGCAGGGTCTGGATAAACATGGCTGCCTGAGGTTCAAGAAAAGGATAAACAGAGAGAGGAGTGCTTTATGAAAGCCAACTTATAGGTAAGGTTGGTGTCAGATGGTTCTGGGTCAGTTCCCAGCTCTGCCAGTCACTAGCTAGGAGGCATTTTAGTGCCCTTGGACCTCTTGAAGATTAATAAATACATGAAAATGGCTAACACTGTGCTTGTCACAAAGTGCAGGATTCATTAATGTTAATTGTGTTCTTTTTTTTCCCTCTCTTCCTCTGTGCAGTTAGGGGAATTCATGATTTGTTTATCAGTCCAAAGGGTCATCTTAGTCCCAGGAGGTCAGAAGCTATGATATTCTCTCCAGCATCCAGATCCCCAGATCTGGTCTTCTGTATCCACCAGAGCAATTTGCAACCCGTGGTCACTCCTTCCTGCTTGGTATATGCTTGCTTCTGCCTGATCACCAGACTATCACACCTTTCCAGAGTAGGGAAAGGGTCCCGTTGTGTGAGATGGGCACCAACACTACTGGCTAGCAAAGATCAGGTACTGGGGAGACTGGTCATTCCTGGCTATGGCAGCTAGAAAAATGTTATTGCAATTAAGGACAGGTACACATAATAGAAAGTGAAGCAACATCCCAAAGCACAGAACTCATTTTAAAAGAGCTAGTAAGAATGAGTTAATGTTAAAGCTCAAAGGACTCTAGAGGCTAGGCCCCATTGACTAGGACAAGATATATGGTCCTTTTTAAAATAAGACTCATCACTCCCTTAAGACTATCAGAATAAGATTTTACCAGGAAAAGTAACTTACTTTCATACATTTTTATATAAAGCAGAAAGTGGGATGTTGTATCTTTATTATTTCAGCAGCTGAATCTTTGAAAATAGGGCAGAAGAAAATCAGACACTGGTTTTACCTATATTAAGAGAGAGGATAGACTGGCTTCCCACAGTTTTCATCTTCAAGAAGGAAAAAGGGACAGAACATGAGCATGTCCATAAAGCAGAGAGGGACATTTCTATGAGACTAGTTCAGAAAACACAAAGGATTCATAGTTTCACAGTTCTCAGACCCCTTTCTACTCTCCTACAAACCCCCACAACTCCCAACCTCTGGAAGAAGGCCAAAGGGAGCAAGGAAGGTCTTCTTTTTCAAGATACAATTGCAATCCTTATTAAGTGTTCATGCCACTTTTGCAGGAGTCTATTTTTTTTTTTTTTTGAGAGAGAGAGAGAGAGTGCTGGAGGGGAGGGAAGGTCAGAGGGAGAGGGAGAGAGAATCTTAAGCAGGCTCGTGCCCAGCTTGGATCCCACGTGGGCTAAATCTCACGACCCTCAGATCATGACCTGAGCTGAAATCAAGAGTCGGACGCTAAACTGACTTAGCCACCCAGGCGTTCCTACTTTTGGTATTGTCTAAAAGAAACCAAGCTCAGTTTAATGGATATGGTGTGGGAAGATGGACAGTATTTAAATAAAACCTCAGTCAAAATAAAAAGAGATGTTAAAGCAGGAATGAAGGGACTTATGGAAACTGTATCCCATGAGGTCAGGAAGAATTACTTGCTCTCTCCTCTACAGCGTGTGGCTTATACCCCTTCACTGTGCTTTCACATGGCATGTCTGACTTTCCTCTAGGCACGAGAGTTTTGAGGGCTGGTTATGGGTCATATTCATGTTGAATTTCCTTCACCCACTGAATGTCTGACATAGCAGAAAATCAGTAACTATTTGCTTTATGAAATAAACTAGAGAGAGAGAGGGGAAAAAAAAACATAGGAAAAGAAACAAAAGAACCAAAAATTCTTTCAATCATAAAAAAATATGTTTGCTTCAAATTTAATCAGAAAATAAAAGCTGATTTTGCATGTATTATAAGAAAAGACATAATGTTTTTGGATCTGGAATTAGATAAGTCAGCATCACTTCATACAACTATTTAAGCTACACAAAGACATCACTGGAATCAGAGCCACAACGACTTGCACCACAGTGCAAACAACGGTTTCACCAAGGTGAAGATAAAGTAAACTTCTGAAACTCAAAGCACCTTTAGGCCAAGCCTATCACCCTGAGTGACTAATTTGCTCTATTGAATCAGATCATCTAATTGGCAAGACCAAGATTAAATACTGATGGCAGATTCTGGCAATCCAGATGTCTGCTAGATCCCATCTTGCTAAAACCAGAGAAAGCATCAGATACATTTTTGATTTGTTTTGCTGATAATTTCAAATGTTTTAATGTATAGGAACGAACGATGGGACTCAGTCCAAAATTTCATTCTGACCAGCAAAAATAATGGGTTTATATCAAACAGAATGTGTTCAGCCACAAGTATCTTAATATCTGTGTATTGTTTAAGGAAGTACATTAGCTCACACGAATGAAAGAACAATGATAGGGCAGATTTCTGAGGTGGTTCACCCAATGGCTCAATGTGTCCTTCAGAATTCTGGGCGTTCTCTTCTGCTGAACCATTTATCGGCCATGTCAATTTCACCTTAAGTCAAGTTTCTTTCATGCCAATGGTATGGCAGCTGGTAGCAGTTGGGTCTACTTTCTTTTTTGCATCTAATGGCAGAGAGAAAGACCTCCATTGGCTTTCTTTTAAAACAGAAGAAAAAAAAATTTTACCAAACCTTCAGTAAATCCCCTCTCACATCTTATTGGCTAGAATTAGGTAATATGTTAATTTTTGAATCCATCACTGACAAGAGGGATGGGATTTCTCTAAGACCGATCAGCTACATCCTTGAAGCTGAGGGTAGGAACTGCCTCTTCTGAGTCTTATGAACAGCATGGGAGAAGAGAAAGGCTTCAACTTAGGGATATGTTTTTTAGGAATAAAGAGAAGAGAGTGAGGAAAATGAATGCTGAGATGGCAAACGAGGCATAAAAGGCAGAGCTGTACCCATTACACATTCTGACAGAATGCCAAATGGTCAGGAGTTAAAATTGAATATCCAGCTAAAATCAAGGCTTAAGTCAATTGTTGCCATTATAAAACTGACTTTTGGGATAAGGATAAATTGAAAAAACTAAAAAATTTTTATTATAAAAAATTTTTATTTATAACATTGTTGGTTCATACCCACAAGATGAAGGGAGCATTATTATTTGTTAGAAAGATAAGTGCAGAAGGATTGCCTCTCACTCTCCAAGTAGTGGAATGGAAGCAGGAGAAGTCTCCAAATTCTTGGAGTAGATGACAGAAAATTCAAAGCAACAAGATGATGGATGGTATAACTATCTCATGCATGGATCAGGGCTGTCACTAAGGCATCAAACACCAAATTGTCAGATACTTCTTGCTGACTAAACTGAAGAGCATCATCAAGCATTCTTTTATATATACTCTTGATGGCACAGGAGATGACACTGTCTGGAAAAACGTGGGCAAAAAAGTGATTTAGAGGAATCTGACTCAAAGTCATGGGTGGCAATTTATTTTGCTTATATGTTCCTTTTTATATACATAAGTGTGATTGTGATAAAACTTTGTCTAAATTTCTCTAAAATTGATTTTAATAAGTATAAATAAACATTCTAAATGGTAAGAAAAAATGTTAGTAGTTAAATTTAAAAGTCTGACATTATAAGAACAATCCATTCTTGGATGTGTTAACTATTAGAGTACTCCCATTTGTGATACTATATAGATACATGCTATTAACTAAGGTTGGTGGAAAAACAAAAATTTTTTGGCAAGCTCATGTTAGAAAGATTTTCTATCTTTTTAATAGTAACTAAGATAAAAATTTACTTTTTTCATTATCTTTTGAACTTGGAGATCTGGTCAATGATTATGACATAGTTTTTTTTTTTACATTAATGTATAGTTGACATACAATGTTATATTAGTCTCAGGTGTACAGCATAGTTTATCAGCAATTCTGTACATTACGTGATGCTCACCATAATAAGTGTAGTTCCCATCTGTCACCATACATTATTACAATATTATTGGCTACATTCCCCATGCTCTACTTTTCATCCCAGTGACTTATTTATTTTATAAATGGAAGTTTGTGCCTCTTAATGCCCTTCACCTATTTTGCCCATCCACCTGCCCCCCTCCCATAGGACAACCAGCAGTTTGTTCTCTGTATTTATGAATCTATTTCTGTTTTTGTTTATGGTTTTTTATTTGTGTGTGTTTTATTTTTTAGATTTCACATATAAGTAAAATCACAAGTGGTATTTGTCTTTCTCTGTCTGATTTATTTCACTTAGTGTGATACCCTCTAGGGCCATCCATGTTGTCACAAAAGGCAAGATTTCAATCTTCTTTATGGCTGAGTAATATTCCATTCCATATATATACCACATCTTCTTTATCCACTCATCTATCAATGGACACTTAGGTTGCATCCATATCTTGGTATTGTAAATAATGCTGCAGTGAATATAGAGAGGCATATATCTTTTCAAATTAATGTTTTTGTTTTCTTTGGGTAAATACCCAGCAATGGAATTACTGGATCATATGGTATTTCTATTTTTAATTTTTAATTTTTTGAGAACCCTCCATATTGTTTTCCATAGTGTCTACCCAATTTACATTCACATTCTTAACAGTGCATGAGGGTTCCCTCTCCTCCAAGCCTTACCAACACTTATTATTTCTTGTCTTGTTGATACTACCTATTCTGACTGGGGTGAGGTGATTATCTCATTGTGGTTTTGATTTGCATTTCCCTGATGACTAGTGATGTTGAGCTTCTTATCATGTGTCTGTTGGCCATCTGCATGTCTTCTTTGGGAAAATGTCTATTCAGGTCCTCTGCCTATTTTTAATAGGATTATTATTATTATTATTTGCTGTTGAGTTTTATGAGTTCTTTATATATTTTGGATATTAACTCCTTATTGGATATATGATTGCAAATATCTTCTTCCATTCAGTAGGATACCTTTTGTTTTGTTGATGGTTTCCTTCCCTGTTTGCAAGTTTTTTAGATGTTCTTTTGAAGCAATCCCCAACAGAAGTTTTGTGTACTGCTTGAAGACACGTTCTGAATATTTTCAGAAGTAGACTTAATATGTTCTTCTCATTTACAAATTTATTTCTAATACTTTTGCAGTCACTATTTTTCCCAATTGCTTGAGATTTTTTTCTTTTGGTCTATTAATAAAGCAGTGGAGCTGTGTAATTGGATTTCAAGATAAATAAATTGTTTCTGCCTTTTCATCTATACCTGCTTTCTTTGCATGCACACAAGTGTCAAAACCAGAGCAATAGTTGAGTGATAGGAAGCTCTGTACCACATGATTCATGAAATACTGAACCTTCAAGGCACTTCAGTTGACCACTTTGCAACAGGCTCCAGCAAACTACTTTGTTTAAGCAACTGTTGTGCTTGCTAAGTTCTGCTGTGTAAATATTATCATTTATAAATTATAAAGCTCAGGCTTTTGTTGTTGTTGTTGGAAAAAACTTTTAACTTAATGCTAGCTGGGATTTCATTTTATTTCAACATTTTTTTTTTTTAATATTACAAGGTACTTATCAAATCAAGTGACTGGTAACAGTGGCCCACTGTCTTTCTGGGTCAGTCTGTGATTCTGTTATGCTGTGCTATGTTGTAATTTCTTTCTGAACACCTTGTTGAAGGGTAAGAATAAAACATCTTATGCTTATGACTGCTAAATTGTTTCACTCAATTGTTCCATTGTCAATGATAATTGTATGATATTTTCCAAATCTATAACGATTTCTTCAATTAGATTCACTATGTTGTTAGCTGTATGAGACCCAGAAATTTCTTGGCAGAAGAATAAAGCAATAGCATGGCTTAGTTCATCTTTAATCTACCATTCTGTCAAAAGTTAAACAAGACCTGTGTTTGCTTTTGCAAACTGTCTATAGCAGTGTGGACAGTTACTATTAAAAGTGCTACTACTTTATCATGTAATTAGATTTTTGTTTGACTAATATGTCAGATTTTCCTGAACATTAGTGACATATTAAATAACAAACATATATCATATTATCCCTAAACATAATTTAAAATACTATGGTATGTGTTGATTTGCTTCACCATTTCTACATTAAATTGTAATCATTCCCAGGATTGAGAGAGTACTTTCACTATGATGAGGAACAGTTTTTCTGTCTTAAGCAAGCTGAGGCTTCATATCTGGGAAAGATCCACAACAAGAATATAGGACCCGGGGGGCACCTGGGTGGCTCAGTCGTTAAGCGTCTGCCTTCGGCTCAGGTCATGATCCCAGAGTCCTGGGATTGAGCCCCGCATCGGGCTCCCTGCTCAGCGGGAAGCCTGCTTCTCCCTCTCCCACTCCCCCTGCTTGTGTTCCCTCTCTTGCTGTGTCTGTCTCTGTCAAATAAATAAAATCTTAAAAAAAAAAAAAAAAGAAAAAAAGAATATAGGACCCGGGGCTGTAAATATCTATGATTCTACTACTGCCACACATGATCAAGAAGAGACTACAGGACACTGTTTTACCACTTTGGGAGACTGGAAGTGACTGCATGAAAAGATGAGACCAAGTGATAGTTACATTTTAGGCAGAAATGAGACTAGGACGTAGGATCTCTATACTACTTCATGTAAGATGATAGATACTACCACAGGCTCTGATAGGCTGTTGGGCCTTTTTTATGGCCCTTAAGTCAACAGAGACTCCAAGTCCATACCCTTAGATGGGCTAGATTTCACATCTTGTATCCCTAGGTTCAATTTATTCTTCTCTGTAATTCCTTTGCAACTGTATTCAAAGTTTATTACCTGATTTATGTAAATAGAATTCTAAAAAACCCCACCCAGACTGTTTCCAATTAATTTACTTCTTTAAAGTATACTTGAATTCTGCATTCTTTTCATCTTTTCAACCAGTTTTGGTCATAATTCCTAAGACATTTACATTTAGCTCTGGCCTAAACTCTAATATCATTCCACTGAATCATGAGGTCTTGTACTTTGTTTGGCTCTCCAGTCACAACATTAAAGACAGAAACCTTAAAAATCAGGAAAGCATAATTTCTAAGCAAGAGAATATTGCCAAAAAAAATGATATATTCTCTTCTCCTTTTGCAAATTCATAGTTTGTCTTCTATAAGGGACACACAGATTCTTACTGTACATTATGTAAAAACAATACTCTTTTTTAGTAATCTGTTTCCCGTGATAAGGTAAGGACATTGATGTCAGGCAGGCAGCTCTTTGTCGATCTACCAAAAGACAATTCCCTGAAAACCGATTTGCCAAATGACCAGTTCACAAACTTGCTAATTAACTAGATTTACTTGTCTTTAAAAAAACTATTTATAATGTGTATAGTAATTCATAACAGCTTTTGAAAATTTCTGTGATGATGTTTTGATTGATTTTTATTTTGCATTTAAAGCAACTTGCTGAGGACTATTCAATTTGTTCCTGTCCCTGCCCTTGATGCTGTAGCTGGAGGGAGCTAGGGTATATTAAGGAGTTCTTTGCCATGAAAAAGGCTGGGAAGAGAACTTGCACACAGCTCAGACTGGATTGGCAATCCTACAGAAAAGGATACCTGAGGGAGAGATTATAGGGTAGGGAAAGAAGATGGCAGAGGAATTAGTGTTGAAAGTACCTTACCTCCCCCCACCCATTTTTCAGCTTTATTGAGGTACAACTGATATAATAAGATGCACATATTTAAAATGTTCATTTTTAAACATTTTGGTATATATATACACCCCTGAAAACATCACTGCAATCAAGAGCATGAACACAGCCATCACTCCCACAGTTTCCAATGTTATCTCTTTCTCTATCTATATGAAGCCATTTGAAGAAGCCATTTGTCCTACAGATCACTGATAATCCATTCATTTGTTTAGTCTTTTTTCATTCTGGGTTTCATTCTGGTTAGAATGAGCAGAATATATCACCTGTGGCAATCACAGGGTTAAAGAATGAGATACATAGATGAGCCTAAGATAATTCCTAACTTTTCAGTCTAGAAGAATGAGAAAATGGTGGTAGTGTTAAAAGAAATTAGAAGTCAGGGTGCCTGGCTGGCTCAGTCCGTTTAAGTGTCTGCCTCTGGCTCAGGTCATGACCCCAGCGTCCCAGGATCCAGCCCTGTATCAGGCTCCCTGCTCAGCGGGGAGCTTGCTTCTCCTCTCTCTACCCCCCACTCATGTTTGTGTTCTCTGTCTCTCTCTCTCTCTCTCTCCCTGAAATAAATAAATAAAAACTTAAAAAAAAAAGAAATTAGAAGTCAAGAGAAGCAGGTACAGATGATGACCTAACTCCTAAAGGATAAGATTCTTTTCAGAAAGGCTGAATCAGGGAAGTAGCCTGGCAAATACAGTCATCATGAGAGGTCAGACTAGAGTCTGACTTGGGACACCATCAACTCAAGAGTGTCAAGGAGATTAATTGGGATGGACTAGTCATTGGGTCTTGGGGAGAGCTCATACATTTAGGGGGCATAAAATTTATGGAAGGTGTTTCATACCTTGTGACCCATCTGAAAATGAGAATGATGCACACAGAAGGTGGTGTAGCACAATGAAAAAAGCACAGACTTTGAAGCCAGGTGGACAATAGGGCTTGCACCAACCAGCTGGCCGTCACCAGTAGTTCAGGCTCTTTCCTTGTTTTGGCCACACTTGCCTACTGTATTACCTTAGGCAAGTTTCTTAACCTCTCATGTTCAGTTTTTTCACTTTATAATGCAGATTATAATAGCGAATCATAAAGTTATTGTGAATATTAACAAGATAACCAAGTATAACCATGAACAAATCTTGCCTTGTGGAATACAAAATCAGAAAGCAACCTATTCCACCACCCCCCTTTTTTCCTCTTGTCCCTTTAATTTTAGTCAGTGAGGCAAGTTTTCCTCCTGCCCCTTTCATGAAACCTTTAATAAATCCTATGTATTAGTTTGCTAATAGATTGTTGCTATAATAAATTACCTCCAACTTTGTGGCTTAAAACACTACACATGTATTATAGCTCTGCAGGTCAGAAGTTCTAAAATGAGCTAGCAGGGCTGAGTTCCTTCTGGAAGCTGTAAGGGAAAATCTCTTTCCTCACTTTTTCTAGCTTCTAGAAGCCCCTTGAACTCCTTGGCCCATGGCCCTATCTTCTATCTTCAAAGCCAGCATTGTAGAATCTTCCAATATCTGTCTGTCCCTCTACTTCCATAGTCACATTGCTTTCTGGGTCTGTGACCCTCCTACCTCCCTCTTATAAGGACCCTTGTGATTACATTGGACCAATTTGGAAACTCCAAGATAATCTCCCCATTTCAAGATTCTTAACTTAAACACACCTATAAAGTCCCTTTTGTCATTTAAGGTAACATATCTATAGGTTCCAGGAATTAGGATGTCATCATTTTTTAGGAGTGGGTGTTGGGAGGCTATTACTCACTATATCATATCCCTATCATGTCCCATATATGTATATCCTTTAAAGTAACAAGTTTAGTTTCAATTCAGGAATTAAAAACTGTACAGCTCCATGTAACAAGCAAAGCCAAAATTTATTTAAACTTAGTGCTTCTACCCTTCTGCATCTAGTGCCTCTTTCAGCAGGAAATGTGCAGTCAGTCCTGGAAAGAAGGTACAATTGGCTACTTTTGTCTTTCCTCAGTAGACTTCTCCTTTTCTAACTAGTGCTTCTGATTTCCCCAGGGTTAGAGCAGAGGGGAGGAGGCAGAGGTAAGGGGAATGGGAAATCTGAGGTGTTCTAAAGTCAGCAGTCTGTGGACCTGACAGATATTTAAATGATTCTTCTTTTCCAGGGTTCTTCTGGGAATTCTTTGGTGAACCCACTCTCAGCCATCATAGGGTGCTCTTACCTAAAGCTCATGTCCCAGGCATTGACATTCAACTTCTTTCATAGTTTCTTAGCATCCACTGGAGGTCCACCTCCAACTTCTCAGCTGCCGCCATCCTCTTGCCCCCCAGGAAGTTCTCTCCAACCATATAGTCCACAGGAAATGCCCAAAGCTATGCCAGCCCTCTACTCTGTTTCACCCAGCCTCTGTCTGTTTACATTCCTCAGCTGTGGCTCAAACACCAAACCATTATGTCCTCCAAAGTTCATAGGACTTATATTAAGAGCTCATATTGGTCTCTTCAAAATCTTCCCCTGTGGATTCAAGTTTAGGAGATGGTACTCTTACCTCTCTCTCCCTTGGAGGGGCAGGGTGGGAGACACACAGTACTGCTCTCTCCAAAGATCTCTTCAAATATATACCCATTGACCTTCTATATCCTTGATGTAGGTAAGTGAGTGAGTCCTGTGAGAGTTTCTGAACATCTCCTTTGTCAATGGAATTGGCTATTTCTTGGTACCTCAGCATCAAATTCTATTTTAGCATCCTGTTACACTTGTCAAACAGCTACCACAATGTTTGGCATGAGGTAAGCGCTCAATAAATATTCATTTCCTTCTCTCCATGAAACATAGTGCAAAACATAATTACAGATATATAATTAAATTAGTCAAATGTTTTGAGATTTTCCAGGTGGAAATGCCAAAGAAGGTGTAAAGCACTATTCTTAGAGAAATTCTCATCCTCTCTCTTCATTCTGGGCGGCTGACAGTCCTCTTGCATGGGGTACTGACACATTCTGGTATGCCTTTCTCTGGGACCAATTCCAATGACAGGCAAATACAATTTGACATTATTCAGAGCTATAAAATTCCTCTTTTGTCAGGCAATATGCACATCAAACTGATCATCTTGGCTCCTCTGTGCCTTTTAAAAGTACAGCAGGTAAACTGAATTCTTAGTAGGTATCATCGATGTTGCTTAACTGGAAATATAACCTATCATTACACCTATGGTATGCCATTGACCCCAGATGAGTAAATAACATCATTTTACAAATCCCCTGTGATGGGCAATCACAGAGCAATAAATGGTTGGATGGCTGATCCAAGTTTACTGGTAAGATGGCTAACACATAATTTAAGGTCTGGTTCTCTCATTCACCTGATGCTCAAATTGCACGGGTCAGCCAGGGTGTGGTTTGATCTTTTTTAAATGTTGATCTATTAGTTTTCCAGGCATTCAAGAGCAACTGAACCATATGGGCTTCTGCTTCTATCAAAGCTTTCAATAGTCACTCCAAAGCTTTCCATGCCTCCACACCAAATAAGATGCACAAAAGAAAAGACTGAATAATGGTCGACTAACTATACTTTCCGTACACAGGGTTATTTCTCCACCCAGACTGATTAAATTTCTTCTACAGAACTCCAACAGTTCTTTACCAAGATTTTAACAAACCTTCAGCGTCAGAGTCATAATTTACATGTGCATATAATTCTGGAAGCTTATTAGTGGGGAGACTGCATTTTCTTCTCCAATTTATCTTCTGTCATCATTCCTATAAATTCAATCTCCATGCTGAGGATCCTTTATTTCAATGGTTGGATATGGAATAACAGGATCAAGGAGTATATACATTTTTAATGCTTTTGAAATATACTGCCCAGTTACCCTCCAAGATGGTTGATACTAAGCTATACTTCCTCTAGTAGGGTATAAGAGTACCTAATTTCTCAGGTTTTTATTAATACTGGCAAATTCTGCTGACTTGATTTTGGGAGCTCCCATGTACGCTTACATTTGTGCTTTGTTCCTTCTGCTACGATGGGTCAGGAACTGACATTAACCATTGCTTTCCATACCCAAGACTTTGTTTTTTGATTCATGTATTAAGGTTTGGCATCACATTCAGATTTTACTTTTGTTTGGGATCACTAGTCTAACCCTGGTTTCATGTAGTCACTCCTATCTCAACTCTGCACACTACTGTAACTGATGCGTACCTCATGGCCAAGGCAGGTTAGAACTGAGATTGTAGGAAGAATACCATACAGGATGAGGCCCTGAAGAACAGGCAGAGACCCACTTCTCAGTCCTGGTTTATATCTTGGATTAACTGCAGAGATGAATGAAAACTAAGAGAGGATCCAGAGCTCCCTAAATTTCCCTACGGCCAAAAGTGGCCCGAGAGCTCAGAGAAGGCCTGAACCTATCTGAAATAGGAGGAAGGGAGCAATTGGCTCTATCTATAGAGATGAAGGGCGGGATTTGGAAAGTCCAAATTCCCCAGGTTTCTTCCTTGCCCTTCTTCTCTCTCTAAAATCTCACCTTCACTTACCTTATCCGTCCTTATCATTTCAAATATCAGCATGTACAAATGACACTTAAATGTTTATCTCTAGTCCTGACCTTCTCTAAATTCCAACTGGTTTAACAATTGCCTGATGAGTATTCTCATCAGGATAGATGGATGGTAGATAGGTATAGATAATATGGATATAGATATCAGGATATATTCTCATCAGTGTGGGTACATATATATCTCATATCTCTTAAAGCTTTCAATTTCAACATGCATAAAAATAAAATTTTCTGTTTGTTTCCTTTGCTTTTTCCACAGTGAAAAAAAGGAAGGACATACAGAGATCAGTCAGCACAAATCTTGCCCACAAGAATCTCACAGGTTGGTGAGGACAACAGACATTACATAAAGACTCCAGTACAGTGTGGGAAATGCTTTGATGTGGTAGGGCCACAGGGCCACATTGGAAGAAGTGCTTGTGATGAACTCTGCATGAGCAGATTAGGATAGCCTCATAGAGGAGTTGACATGGAGTAGGCCCTTGTTTCCAAGAGGTTTAGGAGTTTGTTGTCCACAAGAAGAATGAGTAACCAGACATATTTAATATAAGGGAAATCTTTAGGGAAAGATAGTCAAGAAGAATGAGTAACCATAAATATTTAATATAAGGGAAATGTTTAGGGAGAACTGGCAGTTGGGAAGGTAAATTACTTCAACTCCTTTCCAGGAATGGCATAGGGTTGAAGTGAAAGCCACAATTCTGTGTGTGTGTTGGAGGGTATCTTAGTCCTTTTCTCTAGTGACAATACTATCAACAACAATGATAGCAATCACAATAGTAGTGATGACTAACAGGTCATAGCATTTACCATGTGGCAGGAGCTGTTCTAAGTGCTTTTTATAGGTAAGCTCTCATAGGTAAAATAGATGGTTGTGGGATGGGGCCCAGATGATGTTTCCTTCATTTGGGCATGGGCTTGCCTGGCTTGAACCTCCTGCCCACTGCTGGAACCCCCCCATGCTTTGTGATCCACTTGCCCAGATGTGAGACACAGGAGGAGAGGTTGGGGGTAAGACTTGAAAGCTGTCAGCAGTCAAACATTACAAAATAGAGGCACACTCTTTAATTCACCCCTGATGTTTGGTGACTGAAATGTGCCATTTTTCATTTAATTGAATTTGAATTTGTTTAAGTAAGCCATTATTGTACTGTATGAGGCCTGTGGCCTGAAGCCAACAAATGAATCAAAAGTTCTATTGAACGTCTTATTCGAGAACCCCACACTGTATATGCTAAGGAAATGAAATGAATGCCTTGGTCATGCCCAGTCATATCTAGAATGGATAAAGGCATCTCGATGAGACCCGGTGTTATGGTTGGCAACTGCCACTCTGCTGCATATAGCATGTGACTTTCTTAAGAACACCTAGCAATTTTCCTCAGAACTGTTCTTCTATCAAACGCACTCTGGGCAAGATCATTATAACAAATCTTCACAGCAATCTTTAAAAAGATCCTTTGCACAGCCTCTAGCTTTTTGTAGGCATGTGGTAATTACATAAGGAAAAAATACCGAGATTCAAATTAATGTTTAGTGGCAGACACTTCCTTAGGATACAGAAAGCATTACTAATAATATTCGGTACTAACTACATGTAACCAATTTGAATAAATTGGTAAACGTGACCTTAAGGCCTCTTTCTGCTTCTCTCCTTCTTCCTCCCACCCAGAGAATCTCACTAGGCCTTGAACTTCTCTTACAGTTCAGTTTCTTTCTCTGTTAGTGTGGGTGCTGGAGACAGTTTCAAGCTGAAGTCAGTGAAGTGAAGCAGAATTGGTTTTGTTTTACTTTACATATTCTTCTTAAATAGCATGCAGTTGTAAGCTTTTTCCAGAGAAGAACCATGCCTTATATCATTGTATCCCCTGCTCCTAACACTTTGTTTTATGCTCAGAAGGCGCTCAATAATATGAGAGGATTGCAGCCATTGAAACTCACTCTTTGGAGGTGAGCCTGTCAATCAAGCTGCCCCAGCAGATGAACCCAGGGCTCTTGCCCTTGAGCCGGTGGCCTTGGGCCAGGAAGGTTCTCCTGTGATGCTGTCAAGTTTTCCACTGTGTCCTCAGTTGCTATTCAACTGACAGCAATACCCACATAGCTGGTATTGCTGTCCTCACACTATTTTTAGTCATAGATCAGTTATCCCTGACATGTAGTGATGGGGATTAACAAAATGCACCCATATGCATCTCTGAAGGCTGAGCATGTGTGTCCCCAGACCAAAGTAGTCTTGGGTAGTTCTGGGTAGGATTAGCAGGCTTAATTTTTTTTTTTATTGTCTCCCTTTACTGCTCCCAACAGAGAGAGAGAGATTGAGACCAGAAATACTCCTAATTTGTTTACAGAATTTGCTAGGAGGCTATTCTAAACCATACATCAGAACTTGTGTTTTGCCTCATTCAGTACCTTGCAGCTTCTGTGGCAGCTGGGTGGGGCTTTCCTTCTGCTTATGCGAAGGGGCCTATTGAACCCCATCCTGATTTTATGAGAACACAGAGTAATAGGTCAAGCTGTGGGGGTGTCCCCACCAATCTCCCATGTGGCGAAGGTTCCACATGTCTGGGGCAGGGAATTTCATAATGCCCAATGCCAGCTGGGAAGGCTGTACATGACAGGGTGAACACCATCGTAATCACATCATGTTCTGAAACTTCAGCCCCAAATACTCTGATCTTTATCCTCTTCTGACCTGAGAGGAATGCAAGGAATGGTCTTTAAATGACCCCGTTGTTTTCAAACTCTAATACAGTGTTTGACTTGGACTTCCCCAGTGGCAGCAAATCACACCAGCTGACTCAAGCTTGCTTCACTTATTTATTTAATTATTTTAATTGTTTGGATCTCTTCATTTCATCAAATGACTCTCGGTTCTTGTAACAGGGAGGTAAATTTAGGACATTGGAGACTTGATCTGAGTTTTTGTCCAATCAGTTTTCTTCTTTGAGAAATCCTTTCCTGTTTGGTGCTTACACATCTGTGTTTATTTCACAGTTCTCTTGTTCTCTACAGAGACTCTGTGGTCAGCTTAGAAACACTGGGCTGGGGGACAAGAGCTTGACATTACTATCTCAGATCTAGCAAGTTAACACCAACATTATTTTAGGGTCCTTATTCAGAAGGTGAGAATCTCTTGGCAGATCTCAAAAACTAGCCTGCCATATTCCTGTCCATATGCAACTCCTTATTTGCTGTGGCTGTGTAGGGTCCCAGCAGGAAGATAACTAGAGCATTGGTTTTAGGTCTACTTAAGAATTTTTCTTTTATCATCCTTTCCACTACTCCATTCTTGCCTCCTTTCTTAACTGTCCCTGTTATGATTTCAAGGCTCTAGGGAAATAGTTCTCATCATAATGTAAACAACTACAACTGTAACAAAAATAAATAAATAAAAAGAAAAAAAAGGAATAACAAAAAAACACCAAAATTTCTTTTTATTTGCTAATTAGGAAGCAATTATTTATTTTTGTTGTTATTTTTATTTTTTTATTATTATGTTAATCACCATACATTACATCATTAGTTTTTGATGTAGTGTTCCATGATTCATTGTTTGCATATAACACCCAGTGCTCCATGCGTTTATTGAGTACCTAGCTCATGAATAGCAATAATGGGCTTGCCTGCCTCCCTTCCATGAAAATTCTCTAAATATAAGTTTTCCTACTTAGATTTATCTGTAGATGAGATCTTGCTCCATACTTGGGTTAAATTCTGGCTGGGAATGAAGGGGGTACTAGAACTTGCTTTAGCAATTTTCTCTTTTATCATTAAATAAGGAAAAGGTGTCCCTAACATCTAGTGTAAAAGCTTCTGTTGAGTGACTACCCCCAAGTAAGCCAGGGCACTTCTTGGACAGTTTCTCAATTCAGTCTTAGCCTGCCCATATGCTGCTCTTATCTTCCAGGTGTCCAGGGTCTAACATCCTGATAGGAGGCTATTGGCCATGGCCATGGAAATACTTGGTGTATTTTCCTCAGTTTCCTGCTACCTCCTATCAAATCTCTCTAACAGCTCCTGTCTGTTCACTTACTGACCCCTCCCATGTCTCCCCTACCTGCAGAGCCTTACAGAGCTCCTGTCTCTCTTCTTCCTTCTGGTCTCCTTACTTCCAGAGAAATGGTCTCCAATTTGTATGTCCTTGGATTAACAGATCCTTGGTCTCACACATCATCAGTCTTCACAACCTATCAAATTCCCATTTGTATCATACCACAGTAGCTGTGGGGTTTATAAAAATGTTAAGGTAAGCTTCTTTATCTTAAGGTGCTTTGACCCAGCTAGAGAGGTAAGACGATCCTATATGAAGATTACAGAGGACAACTGAATACAAAATTTGGATTTTCTGCTTTTAATAAGAGTTCAAAGAGTCAAGATTTTGGTGAGGACTAGCAGTAGAAACATATTCACGGAGTTGCATAGAAAGCAAGTTGGAACCTAAAGAATGGAAAAGTAGGGAGTAGAGGGAGAGGTATTCCAGACAGAGAAGAAGAGCATAAGCTAAGGTACAGAGAGGTAGGAATAGGAATGGTATGTTCAACATATATAAAGAGCCTGACCTGATTAGAATTTGGGGTGAGTATTGCAGTCATTGGTGAAAGGTCTTAGTGCTTTCACTTGGAAAATTGAGATGAGAGAGGCTTCCTTTGCTTTTCTCAACAGACTCTCCAAGCAGAAAGAAATGCTGCACAATGACAGTCTTCTTTCCAGTCCTTATATCTGTTTTCTATGAACAGACATCCAGGGAACACGCTGTTTTAGGGGATAGTCTGTGAAAGCTGGGAACAAGTGAAAGCCAAAGCTTTGGCCAGAGATAAGCCCCTCAGAGACTACACGGAGGTCCTCATGTGCTTTCCTCTTTTACCCTTTCCTGGCTTAAAGTTATCATTTTGTTAAATATATTAGAGGAAAAAAAGAAAGGAAAGCAACTTAGATATTCATCAGTGAGAAACATGGAGATTTTGATCCTTCATGGGATGCAATATTATACTGCCATAAAAATAAAAAAAATGCCAAAAAATGTTAAAGATGCCAGATACTTCCTACATGAAATAAAAAAAAAAAGTAGGACTCAAATTTATACATGCATTTATATTCAGCTTTGTGAATATTTATATAAACAGATAGGCAGCAGGATAGATGAAAAGCAACTGAGCCTGGCACATCCCTTTTGGAGGGAATCAGAAATTGGGAGGACAGATCTCAGAAACAGGGTGTACCTATGCACAGACTCTAGAGACCTCAGCGGACAGGAGAACAGGCAGAGGCTGTGTTCATGGCTCAAGGACTTGGGTGGACCAACAATGCTTAGAGTGGAGGATCTGTTGCTGTGTCCTTGGCTAGGTGTGATAAGAGAAGCTACCAGTTTTAAACACACAGGTTGACAAAATGGAGCAGAACAAAGTATCTGGCTGGAACTGGGAATGTTTGAATTACTACTCAATAAGGAGCATGCAGAGCTGATTTGCTTTCTGAAATGTCACTGTACAAAGAAACTTCACCAACGCTCTCAGCCAGGTATGCCTGGACTGGAGATAGCCCTCGGGTTCTGGACAGCCTGCAAGTTCCGTAAATCAATGCTAAGTCAAGTAATCAGATGTCTCCGTGGTGCTTGCACGATACTGTCCCAGGAATCTGGGGCTTTCATTGACTTCGTGTCCAGCCCAGGATTTCCCTCTAGGCTGCAAGGGGTTTGCTTTGCCAGGGAACGTGGTGTTTTCTCTGCTCCTCCCTTGTGAGTATCAGAGATATCATCACCGTCTTGTCTTTTATTGAGTGACTACTACGTGTGAGGTGCTTTACGGATATTATTTTTAATCTTCTCAACAATCCTATCAGATAGGCATTATTATCCCAATTTTATAGATGACGGAATTGAGACACAGTGCAATCCAATCACTGGCCAAGAGGCATAAAATTAGTAAGCTTGAAACTAGATGTCCTCCTCTGTCCTGCCTGTGATTGATACCTTTCAACTTCTCATTTGCCACTGTGTGTGTGTGCATGCATGTGCACACATGTGAGAGAGAGAGAGTGAGTTTGAGTGTTTCTTAATTGCACCTATTTCCTGGCACTGGTTTATTTCTCAAATATCTCTCTCCAACAACATCCAAATATATTATCTCTTAGTTCTTGTCTTTGTCAAAAGTTAGTCTTAACCACAAGTGGAAATTAATTGAAAAAATAATGATAATTTTTTGAGGCTAAAATTTTGGCTAGAATTTAAAATGATACTTCTAGTCTCAGGATGACAGAAAAGCTCCTATGTAAGTTAGGAGCAACCTAAGATTAATGCTAAAGATACAACAAACAAACTTCAAACATTCCTCACTTCATGTCTAGTGGAGGCCATGCTCAGACACTTTGGTTCACGTGCCTCTCTGACACATAGGCCAGCACTTGGTATCAGCATACCAGGCCCTGAAGAAGTCGTTGACTTTGTTTTTATCTGGGCCAGGTCACTGTGTATCCAGTAAGACTGCATCCTTCTTCCTCTCTCTTCCTTTTTCCAGTAAATATACACTGAAAGCCAGGCACCATCCTAGGGAGCGGCAGTAAATAATGAATATGACAAGCATGGTGTCTGCTATCCCTGGGGGAAGGAGACAAACAGGAACTAAGACATAGTGTGATTGGTGCTCTGATGCGGGAAAGCAGGGGTGCTCAAGGGTACAGTGAAGTCTTCCCCAACCAAAATATATCAAAGCTGAGACTTGATGGATGAGGTAACATTAGCCAGGTGGGAGTGGAGAGTGTGAAAAGCAAGAGGGACGGTCCATAAAAGGCCTGAGAGGGAGGCATGCTATGCAAAGCTCAGCTGTCGGTCTCATTCCATCTGTCCAACTCATATATGAGTGCAGCAAAGGATCTATTGGGTTTGTTTTTAACTTTTTAAATTAAGAAGTAACAGAATTGAAGGAATACCAGAATTCCTATGGCCTCTAAGAATTTCACATAAACACTGAAATAAAGAGAAATTCCACAGAGGAATCATAAATCTCTGCTGGAATGGCTACTTGGGGGGGAATGGAACACCAGTTTTCTGGAAGGGGCTTAGGGCCCACTGAGAGATTGCATGGTGAGATTTTATTCTGTAACACATTAAGCTACTTTTTTTTTGCTGCAGTAAAACCACTCAGAGCATGTTAGGCTGAGTCTAATTCAGGGCTGTGACTATGACCTCTGTCATGGGAGAGGACTAGAAAAATAGTCCCGGCTTGACCTTGGTGATAGGAGCAGCAAAGATTCGGGCATGGAATCAGATTTAGCTTATGACAGCTCGTTTTAGCTACTTAACATTATCAAGAAATTCCAGTTCAGGATAAACAGTCTTCAAAGACAGCACCTGAGATTTAGACACACTAAATGTTTGAGCCTACTTAGTCTAATTCCTGGGCCAGTGTCAGGATGAGGTGGCCCAACTTCAGGTTTTCTCAAGATTTCAAACACACAGCCTGTTGCTATGGATCTAATTATAAAGAAACCCAATATTAGCATAAGACTCAAGGTTAATTGGCAGAGCTTCAAAAACAATGTTATTAAGGTCTCTTTCCAAGTTTGCAAGTGCACCATTTCATGAATTTCCTTCCTTCCTCCTTCTCTCTCTACCTTCTCCTTTTTAATAATAATACATAAAGATGCACTCCTAAGTCGAACGCTTAGTATTGGCCACACGTTATGACAAGAGCTAAGGTACATTCTATTACCTAATTCACATAACTCCTCTGTGCAGTAGATACGAGTTCACTGATTTTGGAGGTGAGAAAAATGGGGTTTAGAGGATAATGAATATGTTCATAACAAATGGACAAATAGTCACAAAATTGCAAAGTGTCTGAACTGGGATTTAAACCCTCATCATCTGAATTTGAGTCTGGCTCAGCAACTAAAGTACACATGCTGGGCACATTGTCTGCCTGTTGTCCCATGTGCCTTCCCGCCAGAAGACAGGGACCTTCTATTTGCTGATAGCACTGAGCATAGCACGTAGCATGTGTTGGGACATCAATACATGAGGGAAGACCTGGTCTAAATTTATCCTCGCCACACAAATTGCAGGATTTTTGCATCACTTTTCAGCTCATTTTAGAAGGACAGGTCTCACTCCAGCCTGAGGCCTGTGTCCCCACAAGACAGCCCGCCCAGGTCACTGTGACAATGGGAAGCAAGAGGAAGGAAAGCCATAAATTAGGCCAGGGGAGGGAGGCAGAGGAAAACAGATACAGACTGCTGACAAGATTAATATGCAGTTGACGGGGAGTGCTTTCACACCAAAGCGCCAACAAATAAACACAATTCAGAAACTCATCCCTGCCTTACCAGAGGAGGCAGATTCTTGAGCCAAAGAAAGGGAGCGAATGAGCAAGAGAAAGGAAAAGAGAGGCCTGCATGTGCACTGGGCCTTGTTTGCCAGAAATTCCTCTAGCTGGGTCAGATAACTGAGGGATGACGACATCAGCAGCAGGCCCTGGGAGTTAGACGTTTTCTGACCAAAACCGGGAAAAGAAGCAGCAGACAGGCACAACAGGGGAGGTGGGCTTGAGGACACCGAGTGGAAGCTGAAGATCAGTGCCTTCCCTGGGCATGGCCTGTCCTGTGCAGCCAGCTAAGGCAGGTATCATCTTCTGACGGGAGTCAGCAAACCCGTCCTGTCCTTGGCCAGACTCCTGATGGGCTCTCTCTTATTTCCTGGTGTAATGAATGGGACCTCAGCAGGCTTCCATGGAATACTTCAGAGCTAAGAGCCAATTCTTCTATTTTGTATTAGGTTGAACCACATGAAATTGCCATTTGTGAAGGTCAAAAGCAATTGAGTATTGGTAATTTCCCATGGCTCAAGTAATGACAGATAATTTTCAAATCCAGGAACTGATTTTAAAATCAGGGTTCTTAACCACTCTGCTATATGGTTTGGCCAAGTAATTCTCCTTGCTTGAGCATAAAATCCAGACATTGAGCTTGGCCTAAAAGAATTTTCCTGATCTGATCTTTGTTTAGCTGACTAGCTTCTCTCTGCAGCAAGATTGAACTTCTGGCCGTTCAGCTGTTACTTCAGGTTGTTGATCTTTTACATATATTCTTTTTTTTTTTTTTTAAAGATTTTATTTATTTATTCATGAGAGACAGAGAGAGAGAGAGAGAGAGGCAGAGGGAGAAGCAGGCTCCCAAGGAGCAAGGAGCCCGATGCGGGACTCGATCCCAGGACGCTGGGATCATGACCTGAGCCTAAGGCAGACGCTTAACCATCTGAGCCACCCAGGCGCCCTTACATATATTCTTTCAACTCTTTCTGAACACTCACATCCATCTCTTTTCTCCCAGATGTATCTTTCCATCCTCAGGCCTTTACACACACACACACACACACACACACACACTCACACACACACACACTATGGCAGACTCACTATTCCAAATTAAACAACTGTCTCATCTCATGGATGTCCAGTTTCAGAAAAACCTCTTGACTTGGGCTAGCATTCTGCTACAGAGCTCAGTGATGCATAGATTGGAAGGCAAGATCACAAGTCAGAAAATTCAAGAACATTCAAACATACCCCAAGGAACTAGTTCAGTTCCTGGTTTTCCACACACTATAGTAAGTTTCTCATTTTTGCCTGCCTTTTCTCGCAGGTAGCCTGCTTTTCCTTGGTAGAATTTTCCAGAAGTACCACTAATATAAACAAAGCCTTTTGGAGGCAGTTATCAGCATTAGTTACAGATTCCAATGCTGGTTATAGATGTTGGGGCTGTTAGTGCTGGTGATTGGGAGCAGTTCAAATTATAAGTTTATAAGCTTTACTTAGTTGGATTTATGTAACATTTTTCCCCTCTGGAGAAAGTTATGGAAGAAAATGGCTTCTTAGCACTGAATCTTTTCTAAGGATCAAATTTGCCCCCTCCTTTTTCTACTAAAGCAAGTTGACATGGGTCTGTGCTGGATGGACAGAAGTCTTGTAAACTACATGTGCTGTACAAAAATTCATTGAAACTGGGCAGAGGATGTGTTAATGAGCTCCATGGCAGTAGAAGCCCTAGAAAGATGCTGGGTATTATCTCTCAGGGATGTTGGGACTGGCGCTTGTGAACTAAACCCCTCCCAACCACGAGATTTTATGATTCTATAGCTATAACTTCTACACCCCTCCCCATTTTTGTTGTTAGCTTAGTATATAATGTATAATATACATATATACATTTAAATAGAATATTTATATGATATTTTAAAACTTTTTCCAAGTTTATATTTAAATTCCAGTTAGTTAACATACAGTGTAATATTAGTAACATTAAAACTATTTTAATCACATTATATCATGAATGAATTTCCATGTCAATCTATTTTTTCCATAACTTTGTTTTTAATGAATTTATAAGATTCCAGTGTATTTCATAATTTAAAACAAACCCTGATTTTTCACAGAAGGGGGTTTCCCAGTAATTTTTGGCATTATTAAACAGAATCGGTGAATATCTCTACTTAAATTTTTGTCAGTGTCCTTACTTATCTTATTTAGATACATTGTGAAGTCAAAGTGTGTCACATTTTTCAGGATTTTGATGAATATTGAGAGACTGCCTTCCAGAAAGACTGTATAATTTAAATCCCACCAGAAGCCATGCTATGACTTTGAAAGCCCTCTCTTGACCACAACTTTCTTTCTTTCCTTTTTTTTAAGATTTTAAGATAGAGGTAGAGAGAGAGAGCATGAGCAGGGGAGCGGGGCTGGGGAGAGGGAGAGGGAGCCTGATGCAGGGCTGAATCCCAGGACCCTGGGATCATGACCTGAGCCCAAGACAGACGCTTGCTTAACCAACTGAGCCATGCAGGCGCCCAACCACAATTTTCTGGTAATAGAAATCTGCCACATTAGAAACCCAAGAAGATGGGGCTGTCTATGTCAGAGCCTCTCTAGGACGTTCTTCCTACAGTGGAAGAGAATTAAAGAAAGGCAGAAGGCATACTGATTAAATGTATGGACTTAGGAATTAGAATTTGACTCAAATTCTGACTCCACCGTCTGTTAGTTCAACAACTTTGAGCGAGTTGCTTAAGCTCTTCTAACCGGTTTCCTCATCTGTAAAATGACAGAATCTATCTCACAGGTGTTTTGGTTTTTGTTTTGTTCATAAAGGTGATTTACACAGAGGCCTTAACATCATGTCAGACATACAATAACTGTTTTTGTTTTTTTTTAACCACTAGCTGATATTTGTACTATACTAAGCCTAGTCTTTTACTCCTCATCATAACTATTTTTCCTAACTATGAATGGAAACATGAGGTGAGGCAAGAAGGGAGAATGCAAGATGAAGCGCTTAGGCTGTTCCAGAGGAGAGATTTTAGGGTGAGGAAATATGTCTTTATCTTGTTGGGCAGCCTCCACCCTTGGCCTTATCTTTCCCTCTAGAATTTGCAGCAATTGGGGAAGGCTCTCCTCCACCTGTCACTGTCCCTTGGAGTTTCACTGGTCTCGTGGGCTCTCTGCTTGTTGCCTCTGCTTGCTCTGAAGGAGGCTCTGCTGACCTTGAGGGTCCAGGACAGAGTGTTGATCCCAGGAAAGACAGTAATAGTTTTGTTGACAGATACTTTTCAACAGCTGTATGGTATCTGGGAGGCTGAGAAAAGAGGTGGGAGAAGAATGACTCGGGGTTAACCCATTCTTCTCCCCAACAGTATTTTCTTTGAAAGAAACCCTTGTATTGATGTCATTTTCACTGCCTTACTTAGACAGCTGTTTGTTTGTTTGTTTGTTTGTTTTAACAGACCTGCTTAATCATTTTCCTACAAAAGCAATTTAACATTTAAGGTTCAGAAACCACTATACAAAATTTCAAACCATTTCAAAGCATTGTACTTGGGAGGATAACAGAGCAAGGGCCCACGGTGAGAATGAGACAACCCTCAGATGCCCTGGGATTCTATCATCTTGCACCTTCAAAGGCACATCGGATCTGCAGAAGAGGAGATACGGGTCCTTAATTTGGAAGAGAGAATCTAATTTATTTTGTTAAACTTCATTCCAGTTTTTATAGTACATAATATTGACATGTTGTTTATATAGTTATTTTCCTATTTATTAATCATAATGTATATGGTATCACAGCCAAAGCCTCTTTTAAAAAATTATTGAAGTGCTTTAAATGCATGACATTTTGAGCACTAATCCAGTGGGACTTTTTATAATGCTGGTGTTGAGGGATAAGACTAACAAGCGTTTGCAAGCTGACTCTGGTGTCAGACTTTGCCTTTTGGCTTTGTTATATTTTAAGGGCAAATATATCTGCAATATCTGTCATTGAAACATGACATATAATAACGAGTGTATTTCATAGCACAAATTCATCAGTGAGACACAACTATATTCATCTTGGTTTTCTATACATTCACTAAGGACTTACTGAAATGCAAAACTTAAGCATTCTAGGGAATGCTAAGCACTAATTACCTGTTAGGATCGCTGCCCTGGAGAAACTACTCCCCAGAAATGAGACCCAATTCACTTAGAATCAGCTGTAACACAAGGCAGAATGTGATGACTCTCAAATAATATACAAACAATGGTAGGTCTTAGGGGACTGAGGTAGTAAAGAGAATATATTATTATAGGTCGGGCTTTGTTGTTAGATTTGGGTTGGGTGCCATGCTCTGTCTTTGGTAGCTAGGCAAACTTACATGCTCTATTTAACCCCTCTGAGCTTTATTTGCCTTATCTGAAGAATGGGCACACCTAACTCACGGTTGTTTGTGAAACTGCAGGTGTAAAACATTTGGCAGAGTGCACATCACAGAGAGTACTTAATAAGTGATGGCTAGCAATGGTAGGTACAATCAGAGGGGGATGGTAGAGAGGCTTTTGGCTTTGGAGAGAGGTGTGAGCGGAGCTGGACTAGATGTGGGGTGAGGGAACTCCGGGTGGCAAAGATGGCTTTCTCAATGGCGTGGAGTGGAACGAGATGTGTGCCGAGAACCTTTAGGAAGTCAGATTGAGACTGAGGGGCCGGGAGGTAGGGTATACAGTTTGAAAAGGAAAACTCACCCAACTGATTCGTCATTGTAAGATAGAAAGGTGGTTAGTCTGGGGAGAGCCAAGCACCTCGACTGTCATGTTAAGAAGGTGGAGGTTTATTTGGTTGGCACTGCGGAGACCATCTGTGTTTTAGGGAGCACTCTCATGACCTGGAGACTGGATTGTAGGGGAAGGGAAAAAATTAAAGGCAGGTAATTTCAATAACCTAGGCAGAAGGTATGCTCAGGGCTCCTACTAATCCCAGCAGAATAAGATGTATCACCTTTGGTTGGAAAGAGGCTTTTTTGAAGGTAACTGTTAAAAGGCTTGTGCAATTTGCTCTTTATTCTGAGGCGATCAATCGTTTCCTCTCGGTGAAGCTGATTTCCCCCTCATTCCCTTCACTTATCCGCCTACAGACAACTGCCTGTTTATATTCCTGCTTTATTCCTTTGTCGTCCTGAAAGAACACCACCAAGAAGCAAACTCTAGGCCACTGGTTCCTGAGCCTGGCTTACCTCAGGTAGCTTGTGAGAAATACAGAAGCCTGCAATTTCGGATTTGGCAGGTCTGAGGTGAACCCAGGAAGCTTCTTTTTTGAAAGTTCCCCAGATGAGCCTATGATCAGCCAGGTTGGTGAACCACGGTGCTAGATTTAAACTTGCTGAGCAAGCCTGTATCTGATTCATTTTTGAGGCTATGAGGGCTTGTCACATTATCTAGCTCCAAATAGGTGTCTCATGAATATTCAGCACACAGAACTAAAGTGTTATAACCAGTGCAGAGAGAGAGGCCAAACTTCAGGAAAATAATGGCTGTGGAATGCCTAGCTGGGAACCCAGGGCAATCCTTGCGAAGAACAATTTCTGTTTCTGTGCTGGCAGGGGGCAGGGCTGGAAGCCTCGCACAGAGCTTTCCTTGATTGATTGCCCTGTAACTTGAGGCCTGCCTTTGACCTGAGGGTCAGAGCATCGGGTCTACCAACTTGCAAATCATTAAAATATTGTTCAGGGCAAAGCAGACATTATCGGAGAACTGCATGGTTTTCAGTGAGAGGGTTAGGACCTGATTTTATTAGTAATCAAAGAAATGCAAACAAAGATCCTTTTGAGTTCGTAGAAACATTTCCCAAGTCTGAAGAACTAAGGTTCTTCATGTTGTGGTGAGATGGCAATGACCCAACCATTTCAGAGAGAAATTCAGTATTTTCTAATAAGACCTCTAAATAGTCCATTTCATCTGACTCACTGATTTTCATGCCCATGATGTATCTTGTAAGTTATTCAAACTGTTAAAAAAAGACAACTGCACAAAGATGTTTAGTGCAGCGTCATTTATAAATTTGAAGCAACTGCAAGTCCTCCAATAAAGGAATAGGGGAGTAAATAAATTGGTGAAATTTTAGATAGCCATTAAGAAAGAATGTGAGGCTTGGTACCCTTATGGGGAAAACCTTATAATACCGTGTAAATGAAATAAGTTAAATGAAAAAAATATATACATTAGAATTACAACTACATAACTTATAAACATATTTATAACAGACTGAAGAGATGTATGTAAAAATAATTCTAGGGTTCAGAGGGTGGTATTATGAGTGGTTCTTTCTTTTTTCCTAACATTTGCAGGTTGAGTTTGTGGTACTTCCCTACTTTTAAAAATGAAAACATGCACCTATTCACAAACACACACTGAAGTAGGGGATTGGATCACAGTCACCAATGAGCCAGGAGTAAAATTTAGGCAAGAATCTAGGTATGCCAGCAGAGTGTAACCCCCTTCCTCCACCCCGCAGAGACCACCATACTATTTTATGAAAGAATGGCCTTTCATTTTGGTTACACAAACTCCTCCAGAGTTTAAAAACACAAGGAGACAAAACAGAAAACAAATTCACAACAACAAAAATTCCCCTGAAAACCCTGTTTCTCCTCCCCACCTTCTTCTACAGGCCTTATATTGGGAGAAATTTGTTGTTGTTTTCTTTTGAACAGCCCCTTTCCCTGCCTTCCTTGAAAATGACTCAGATCTAGATCTTGGTGGGCTTTTCAAAGACACCTAGGAGAAAGAAGCTTATGGGGCAAGCATGTGATGTTAAATAAGGTCATGCTTGCTGTTGGTGGTGATCTCTCCCACATGACACGGTCCTATTTTTAACGGAGACAATTGGTGAATGACTCAGGAAGACCTCTGAAGCCAAATGGCAGCTTGGAGGATAGAACTTGCTATTAACTGAGGAGAAAATAACTAATGCTGTCAGCTAAAATTGCCCATTTTCTGCTTTCAGTACATCTGGCAACCGAAGAATGCTGCAATAAACCCAGTTTAAAAAGCCTCATCCTAGGGCACACATAGGTATGCTGCTGGTTGAATACTTTCTTCCTTCTTTGTTCAGAAAATAATTTTGAGGGAAAAGAGTTTTTTTTTTTTTTTAAGATTTTATTTATTTATTTGAGAGAGAGAATGAGATAGAGAGAGCATGAGAGGGGGGAGGGTCAGAGGGAGAAGCAGACCCCCCACTGAGCAGGGAGCCCGATGCGGGACTCGATCCCAGGACTCCAGGATCATGACCTGAGCCGAAGGCAGTCGCTTAACCAACTGAGCCACCCAGGCGCCCCTGGGAAAAGAGTTTTTGAAAATGCTGACCAGTAAGTACTCCTCTTGGATGTTCACAAGATAAATTTGTGCCACGGAGACTGCTTTCAAATGGATTTCACCAGATCTCATTCATTTTTGTGGAGGTGGAAATGAGTTGGGGGAGGGAAGCAAACAGTATAGAACGCTTCAAGGAACACACTGGGGGAAATGCTGATGTTGTCTGATACCCTCATTTTACAGATGAGAAAAGTGGAGACCTCGGGCCTTCTACTACCTTGCCCCAGAGCCCCTGGCTGTTGAACGCCAGAACTGACTAGAGAATTCTCTTGTGTTTCCCATGCCACCAGACTGTGTCTGTCCCTCACAGTTACACAGAACCTACAACAGATGTGCCAATTAATATTGTTACTGTTATTCTTGTGTTTAATTTTCTAGTTGAAATCATTAGTCTGGAGTTCTCAAAAGACTTACAGGCCACAAATATATCTATTAGTCTTTGCCTGGGAGGCTCTCCAATGATAAACGAGTCATTTTAATATTATTCAGGTCCTATGGCTGGTAAATAGTAGAACTGGGACTTGAGACAAAGCTTTTACTGCCACATTAAGCTCTCTTTCTGAGCTGATTTCAAAAGCAGTGAACTCCTTTGTGGTAATTAAGGGAATTTCAGGCTGGCCTTGGCCCGCAGAGGAGACCTGTCTGTCCTCACGAAAACCTAGGTGAGGTGATCCTAAAAAGTGAGGAAGAAGGGACGAGGCCATGCTTCCCGCTGCAGTGATAGTAACCAAGATGTGTGAGCTCTGAAAAGTATTTCACCTTGTCTTATCGCAACGACAGCTTTAAATACCTGAGGTGTAGCTGGACCCCAGTGAGCCAGGTGCGGTCCTTTGTCTAGAAAACTGTCGTCTTCAAGCTGCGTTAAATCCATAGTGTGCGTCCTTTCCTTCAAAAGCCCAGCCCATGCCTCAGAGCTCACAGGTCTGAGGGTGTAGTTTAGAATACGCAGCATGTCAATTTTACATTGTCTTTGCTTTGGTAAGAGCCAGCCTCAAGGGAAACTCAATGGCACGGAGTTTCCGCGAGGGCTCTGGGTTAGGGGTTTAGAAAGGTCACGTGTCTGACTTTCGGAGAGGAAAAAAAACTGAAAAGCAGGTCAAGAACTCTAGCTGTAAGAAGCGTGGCTGCTTTTAGGCAGTCAGTTGTAGGCGCTGGGCTGCATGGGGGTGGGGAGCACTCTTAATTTAGCTCTAGAGTCATCATTATGTATTAAGTGCCTGTAGACTTTTGTCGAAATTTTAATAAGCTACCTATATGTTTGGCTGGGTTGATTGAATCCACCTGAATAATTTCCTGCCTATTTCAGCAGCATTAATCATATGTACTGTTTCCTGACACTTTTACTAATGTGGTATAAGATATGGACAAAAGCTGTAGTTTCATTCTTTTTGCTGTGCCTAAAATACCCACATCTACTCATATAGAATGATTGGCACTGGAAATAGGGAAGAGTGTATATATTTATATTTTAAATGGCCAGGATATGTCGATGAACTCTACTATGAAGCATGTTTTAAAAAAAAGGATTAATTAAGTAATTTAATCAAATGAGAACACTCAAAAGATCTCGGTCCTCATAAAAACATGACGAGGAAACAGATAAAACTCTAAAGGACTGGATAACTTTTCTCAAGGTCGTATAAATAATAACATTGACTTCATAATTCAAATCCAGGACTGAATTCTTTCCACTACACCAGGCTGTGTAAGAGTAAAACTCCCCTGAACGTGGGCTCTTCTCTTTCAGGGAAGACCCTACAGACACTTTAGAAATGCTCAGGGCCTCAGATGGTTGCTCCAAATATCAAGTATTGTATTATAGATGTATTCATGTACATATCTCTCTATATAGGATGTACTATATTATTTTGAATTTCTAGAATCAAAGTGCCCGTTGCTGGTTTCATTAATAGAACTTTGTATTACACAGCATGTTCAGCATGGATAAAATTCTAGATTGCTCACCCCAGAATAAAGGTGCAATACTAACTCAGAATTTGACAGCCTTTAAAAGTCACTGTGAGACCCTTGCCTTCATCTGTAAGGTTAGGATAACGATATTTGATCCTATTTGTGACGTCCACAGTGAGGGATGTTACGAAAGTACTTTGGGCTCACGTGAAAACAAAACAAACCTGTTGTGGTAAAAAGTACCCCATGACTTTGTCAAGGGACCGGTTTTTGCAAATTTCCCAACCTGGTAAACTTCTTAGGAGTCATGGAGAATGCATATAAAAATAGGGATTAACATTTTGAATGTGCCTGTAGAAATAATTCATATGGAGAAACGTCTTAGTGGTTTTATTGTGCTGAATAAAGCCAAAGAAGGATTATTTTTACATAAAATCTCTCACCTAACTAGGACCACCTGGTGTACAATTGTGTCCCATAACCCAGTGATGTTCCAAATTCCCTTCCAGAACACAGTCACACTGCTGAGGTTAATTCCCTGCTAATTAGAAGGCACGTCAGTTCTCCTTTCATACTCTGGGGGGCTGCATGCTGCAATTTTAAAACGCACCAGCCCAGCCACTGCTTGGCAACTAGCTCTCCACTATCTTTCTTTCCTTTCTCTGGCTTGTAAAGTGATTATTTAAATATCTTACCAATGTGTTGAGCTTCTCAAGGAGCAGTCCCTACACATGTTGACAACTAATGTGTGTAGCTGGTGAAAAGACTTGAATTTTACTGAAGGACTTCTACTAGCTACTGTGAATTTCTTGGTATAAAGTGCTACAGGCATTATTAGCAATGACAAATTAGAGGTTTGTCTGAGGTTTCTCTTAATAAAGGAAATACCCAATTAGAAACTTCTTAAAGCAGTTTTAAAAATCTCTTAAAGTTTCCTTCATACATCTGATGAAAATTATGTACACTTTACCAGGAAGAAATGTATGTACACATATTTTCAGGTGGTCCTTAGACTTTTGATAGCCATCAGTCCATTAACCACTGAGAATCCCTCTCTCACAACGCCTACTTGTACATACAGCAACAACACTCATTTCTAATATTATTGATAATGAACATTTATGCATATTGAACTTGGCACTGTGGTGAAACAGTCAACCTCAAAGAGCTAAGTGTTTATACTAAAAAAAAAAAAGGGGCAAACTGACTTCTGGTTTGAGATGGATTTGTACAAATTTGCAGAGAGGAGTCTCCTACATATATCCTGTGTGTGGGTAGGTGCGTATATGTAGAGCTGTGGGGGTGGGTGTATGTGTGTGGGGGTGGGTGTATGCAGATTTATCAAGTGTTAACATTTTGCTCTGTTTACTCTCTCCTCATATATATATATACAAATATGTGTGTGTGTATATATATGAATGCAAACACTTCTATATAATCAAATCATTTTCATACCCAAGAAATGTAACATATTCAAATTTCTCCAGCTGTCTCAGATGGGCATTATAGGTATTTTTCTAAACTCCAGAATCCAATTAACATATTGCATTTAGTCATCATATCTTTTTAAGTTCCTTTAATCTTGAAAAGTTCCCTGATAGCTTTTATTTGACATTTTTGAAGAGTCCAGAGAAACTGTCTTGTAGAATGTTCCACAATCGCCTTATGATTAGATTCAGGTTAAAACTTTTTTGGCAAGGAGGCTCCATAAGTGATGTGGGAACTCACTCTTAAGCATAGGCCTTGCTGTTTTTGGAACACTCACAATGAACATACTATCAAGTTCCTTACCCTTTAGGCACTCTTGAGTTAAGACAACATTAATCACGCATTAGATATTACACACATACAAACTACCCACTTAAAAAGATCAGATTTTTTAGATGTACCTCTTTTTAAGGCTGGCCACAGATCCTATGAGGATATTTTGGAAGGTGGTACGAATCCATTATTTTACTGGCTCTAGCCTTGGAAGGTATTTATTAAGGGGGAGGGATTCAGCAAGAGGATAAAAGTGTCTGCGGGCCTGTGGACTTCGGTGAGAGCAAACCTGAAATCTGTAGTGGGTCAATGTGAGCAAAGAACCTGGTCAAAGGGAAAAAGAAGTCAAGGAAGCCAGAGAGTAGATGAGAGAGGTAACTTGGACCAGGCTACGTTGACAGAAGACTATCAAACTCAAAGAGCTCTAGCTGCAGTGTTTAGTAAACGTTTTCGTACTTGACTAGGGTTTGCTCTTGGCAAATTATATCTTTTTGTTTCTAAGAAATAAAAAAAGGAGGAGAGGGCTTGAGAAGACTTTTGGATAGAAAATAGCACTGAGAGAAACAATATTTTGATGAGTTAGTGTTAAATGAATTAGAAACATGTGGACTGAATTTCCCTTGAAATACAAATGGATTGAATAATTAATGGAAAAAGCACTTGGCAAAATGTACTTGAGGTTTTTATTGAACCCAAACCAAAACATTTGAAAATATTTTGAAATATGTGAAAAGTACAGTATACATCTGGATTTGCCCAACCCTAGTAAGGATACAGGAAATATTATTTTTATTTAACATTTATATGATAGCTGCAGTGTGCCTCAATCTTGAGGTATTTCTTACAATGGCCCTGTGGTCTAGGTCGTAATTACTATTTTTCTTTCAGGGCAAGAAATGTACCAGCACTCATATAGTGAGTTTCAAGCAGAAGATTCTATTGGTCTGTATTCTTTAGAGGTTTTAGTAGGAACCTTAGGCCAGCAGACCCAAAACTTGAGACCAAATCCTGGCTTTAATTCTTACTGGACCAATCTCACTGTATATCTTCTTGTAGATTTCATCAGTATGTAGTTTCTCCCTTTTCCCTACTAATATATTTTTACTTAAAGACTATTATGCAAGATGCTACTATCACTACATCAGCTTTCTTTGGTGACTACTTGCCAAATATATCTGTGGTAGGCAGAATAATGATCTCCCAAAAATGTCCACATCCTAATTCCTGGAACCTGTGAATATGTTTTTTAGGCAAAAGGAAATTAAAGTAGCAGATGGAACTGAGGTTGCTAATTAGATGACCTTAAAAAAAGGAGATTATCCTGGGTACTGTATTCACAGTGATGCTTAAGAGTAGAAGAGGGAGGTCGGGAAAGTCAGAGAAGGAGACATAATGATAGCAGGAAGGTCAGAATGATGTGATATGAGAAGGACTCAACTCTGCATGGCTGTCTTTGAAGACTGGGAGGAAGGGTAATGGCCCAAGAAATGTGGGCAGCCCTTAGAAGCTAGAAAAGGCAAGGGGCCTCTAGAAAGGAATGCAGCCCCTGTTTACACCTTGATTTTAGCTCCGTAAAACCCACGCTGGACTTCTCATAGAACTGTTAGATAATACACTTGTTTTCCTTTAAATCACTAAGTTTGTGGTAATTTCTTACAGAAGCAATAGAAAACAGATATACATCTCACAACATCCTTTATTCTGAACTATTCTGTGCATCTTAACTATATCTCTTGCAAACAGCATTTAGCTAATTTCTTAAAATCAATTTCATAACTATTGTCTGTTAGTGCTGTGTAATACATTTATATTTCTTATGATTCATGGTCTACTTGAACTATTTCTGCCATATTATTTTATTTTATTTTTATTCTTTTTATTTCTTCTTCTCTGCCTTGTGTTGTTCAATCACATCTTTAAAATTACTTTTATTCCTCTACTGGGTTTTGAAGTTATACAATTGATATCATTTTGGTGATAACCTTACATTAAAAAATAAACTATTTTTTATTGAAGTGTAACATGTATACGGAAAAGTGCACATGACATAATTATACAGCTATAGGAATTATAATAAAATGAATATAGCCAAATGACAGGTAACCATCATCCAGGTCAATGACTAGAATATTACTGGTACCCCAGAAGCCCCCTGGGGCCTTCCCAATCACTAACCCTTCCTCCTCAAAGGTAAACACTATTGTGACTTTTAACAAACCAATAAACTAGTTTTCTTAATTTTAGCACTTCTTAAAAAATGGTATCAGAGAGTATGTATATATTCTTTCTTGTGAGAATAATCTATGCCGTGAATTTCTGTATATTATTCATTTCCACCACCATATAGCATCATATGTGCATCCACAGAGATGTGCAAGAATGTTCACAGCAATATTATTCATAACAGCTCCAAACTGGACACATCCTAAATGTCTAGCAACAGTAGAATGGGTACATATATTCTGGTACATTCATGCCTTTACATTTTTAACATGCATAATTAAAGTTAACCAGTATCTTCATGTGTTCCTAAACAATAGAAGGACTTTAGGACAGCTTAACTCTTTCATGTTATTATTGCCTAGAATTTTTATCTCCAAATTGATCTAAACCCCATCCCCATTGGTCATTACCTTTTCTTTAAAACAACAACAACAAATACTTAGATTTACTAATTTCTTTGCTTACTTGCAGATCTAGTTTTTCTAATCTTTCTCTCCTTCAACATTAAATTTTCATCTTGCTAAAGTACATCTTTCTAAAATTCTTTTAGCAGGGATCTGGAGTAGTAAATGCAGTCTTTAAGGATATTTTAGTTGCTTATAGAATTCTCAGTAGACTTACTCTCCCTTAGCTCTTTAAAGATAGTTTATTCCACTTTAAATTTGCATCTACTGTTGTTGATGAGCATTCCTTTGTAAGTAACCTGTTGTTTTCCTCTGATAGTTTTTGAGGGTTTTAATGATCTGTATTGTCCCTATACAATATTTCTAGGTTTGGATTTATCTTTATCCTGCTCAAAACTCAGTGTGATTCTTCAATCTACAGAATCACACCTTTCTTCAATTCTGGAAAATCATATACATGATCTTTTCCAAAGTTCTCTATTCTCTTTCTTTTTTCCTTCTGTAATAACAAATACATAAACAAATAAACAAAATAAAATTTCAATTCTTTCTTTTTTGTCTTTTACTTCTCTTTTATATCTTCCATCCCATTAATCTTTCCTTGATGATTTTCTGTGTGATTCCATTAGATTTGATTTCTAATTCTCCAATTCTACTTTCAGCTGTATCTAGTTGTTATTTAAGTCATACACTTGGCTTTTCACATCAGTGACTATATTTTCTGTTTCTAGAATTCTACTTACTTGTTTCTCAGATCTACCTTTTCTTTTTTAAATGTCCTGTTTCTACTTTATGTTATATTCATTCCTGTATATCTGGAAACATTTTAGACACACTTAGTTTCATTCAGGTTGCTGGGTTATCTCTAGTTGTTGGTATGTGGATTTTCCTTCTTATAGTGTCTTCAGTCTCTCCTTAATGCTAGTTCATCAATCATGAGATCTGTAATTGTACTTTAATATCATCTTCAATACAAAATGCTTTCTCTTGGAGTTCTGTGTGTATGGGGATGTGGAAGTACTCCTATATATTATTCCATAAGTGTCCTGTGACTTCCCTGGACTCACTCCAGTTACCAAGGTAATTTCTCAGTTTTGGGTAAGTGGCCCTATGAGTCTGTGAACCTCATAACCACATACTATACAAGGCTGGGTTTCCGAGTTCTCATGTATTTTCTACTTACAGTTCCAAGTGGATTCTAAACTTCCTTGCTTCTTACCCCTCCCTGGACCAGACTCCTGGACTCTCCTCCACTGTGGGTGTTTCCCTGTATATTTCCCTCTGAGCCCCACAGCATATCTCAGATTTAAGAAAATAAAAAAATTCCATCATCCTTTCTTGTCACCTGCAGATTTTCAAATTTTTATCTTAGCTCTATATTTAATTGTCCTTGCTTGCTGTATTTGAGGGGCAGAGAATTTGATGGGTTTGATGTAGGAGAGATTTTTCATGTCATCTCTGATAAGTCTGGGCAAATCACTTAATCTCTCTGGACAATACGTTCTTCAAAGTTAAAATAAGGTGGATTCATTGATTTAGGGCAATTTTCAAAGCCTTTTGATTTTCAAGTAACTAGGTGTTTTTCTAGCATTGTTAATGATCTATTTTTTAAGAGATTCACGTGTTATGATCTTCGGGATTAAATTAAAGCTTAGGTAAAATGGCATATCATTAGTTGGAAATAGATTAAACAATCACTACCCTAGCATGTGATAATATAGGCATAGACTATTAAAGCTAGAGTGGACCTATGGGATCATCTAGTCTAATCATCTCAGGAAGTGAAGGCCCAGAGGGGAGTGGTCATATTGCTAGTTGGCCAAGACAGGTCTAGAACTCTCTTCTGATTGACAAGATGGTGCTCCATCTATTTGCCAGAGATACGGTAACTAAAATTCATAACAACAACTTTGAGATACCACAAGTTCCCAAATTACCTTTGCCATAAGAAATAATAAAAATTAGATTTTTCAGTATAGTTTTGGTATTTAAGAGTATTTTGTTATATTGCAAGTTCCTGAAAATCAGTGGCCCATATGGTGGATAAGGCGATTTCTTTTAACTAGTATATCTGATTAATTGAAACATTTTGTGTTCTAACTCCAGAAAACAGGGCATTTAATGTAAACATTTTGATTTGGGGAAGTGATGTTAAACACTGTTAGTAGAGAAGAGATGTTGGTTTTGGATTTTACTGATTTTGATAAGCTATTTAAGAAATTTCACCATCATCATCAGCAGCATTTCTTGATTATTTAGAGGAGCTTAAGGCTTTTTCCTGTTAACAGAGGTCTTTTCTTTCAAGGGGGTTGTGAATGTAAAGAATGGAAAATAAATGAGTTATGGTCACTTTTTAAAATTGAGGTGAATTTATAGGATAATAAGCTTAGAGAAAGCCAATGCTTCTTTTTTCTTCTCTTGGCAAGTTCACAGAAAATGCAGAAAAGAAAAATTCAGGGAGAAAATTATGCATTATAAATAAAGGGAGGAATACTTTGGTAGATGTGAAGTATGAGATTATTCAGCTTTGTAGAGTAACAGTTTTGACGTGAAAATGAGAACAAAGACTGGTTGGTATATGCTTTGCTGCATGGAAAGAAACAGACAAGGAAACAGGCAATAGGAGACTTGGAATCACAGAAAAAAGCCTAGGAGTACATGTAGAAAAAAAAATGGAATCAAATGAATGTCTAAATCATTCAAGATGGATGATCCTCCCTTTCCTCCTTGATTATTTATAAAGAATTTAAAATCTCTTTAGTCCACTCCAGTTTCCATATTGGAATCTTTTTTCCTGTTCCACAAGAATCTCTGGTATCCTAATTATCTCTTACCTCCTATAGTGTTTGGTGGATAAAGTAAACAAAAGAAAAATAGAAATGAAACTTCATAGAAATGAAACGAACTTGTTTAAATTGTATGAAAGCAATGCAATCTCTTATCTTGATCACTATGAAAATGTATTTGTAAAATCACCCTATCTCTCTGTCTCTTCCTTTTACTTGTCCCTTCATTGTCAAAACTTTTAATAATTAAAACATTCATAGGCTAAGCTAGCTATTCTCTTGAAGCAACTGTAGCAAGCTGCCTCCGGAAAACTTTTTTTTTTTTTCCCTGGAAGAGAAGCAAGGTTCAAAGCTCAATGCTCACCTTGTGAAAATTATTCTCTGAGGGTTCTGGACTTTGGAGTCAGTGGAAATCCACAGGACTAGGTTGTGTGTGTATTTGAGTGTGTATGTGTGTTGTTTAAAGAGAATCCTAATTGTAGGAATTTAAACCACAGAACACCAGGAAGCATTGACCACCACAACTGGTCCTCTCTTTCCAAAGTCTGTCTGCGCCAATGAATCAGAATTTCTCCATTTTCAGTCTGAAAGAGTAAACAATATGTGTCTCTCCCCACTCCCAGCCAATCTGGCAGTCATCTGAATTGTCAGAGGGCCATGGTTTACTGCTGGGGAGTCTTCTGGGATACTCATGGGAGGTTTGCCAACCACTAGATCACACTTTTCAGATGCTGCCTCTGGCAAGACAGGTGGTACTCCTCAGCTACACCTGGAGCTCTGCAGGTACAGAGGCAGCTCAGAGGAGCTGCTAGGAGTGCTCTTGCAAAGGGTAACCCTGGGCACTGTCACTCCAGCCAGAAGTACTCACTCCCAGGCTGCAATTGTTGGCAAGGGACAACAGTAAAAAAGTAAACACAGTGATGGCAACATATTTGTGCCAAGCATCTGGGTGAGAGACAAACTGAAGCAGAAATACTTCTGTTTGAATTATGAGTCTATCTATTACCATTAGTTTAGGGAATCTGTAGATTTCCTTGTACCACCCAGTCTGGAACACCTCCCTCTACCTGTTGGACTAAGGATAGATAGATAAATTTATAGATAGACTTCCTTTAATATAGAATGTGTTCTCATTTAGCAGATGTGTGATGACCTTGGGCAAGTTACTTAAATTAAGCTACTTCTTTGTTTTAGTTTTCTTTTTATTTTATTTTATTATGTTATGTTAATCACCATACATTACATCATTAGTTTTTGATGTAGTGTTTCATGATTCATTGTTTGCGTATAACACCCGGTGCTCCATTCAGTACGTGTTTTAGTTTTCTCTTTTGTAAATGGGAATAGTAATAGTATATACTTTACAGTGTTGTTTCTCTTTGATCCAAGCTAGGACAGAGTTGATATGTGTAAATTATTTAGAACAGTATCTAGAACATAGTAAGCACTTAATAAATGTTACTTTGTTATGTTCTTTTTATCGTTATTTTAAATTCACTGACACTTCCAAGATTTCATAGCATTCTGAGTTCAAAGAGCCATGTTTTACCCAACTGTGTATCCTTAGTAGTGCTATGCTTACTGGATGGTGTGTGCTGAAGATAACAACTTTTTCTCACAATTTGATCAGGAAAACATTATCTGCCAGAACTAAGGAGTGAGGCACCCCAAGGACAAAAATTAATTTTTTTGGCATTGCTCAACTATACCCCATATTTTCTGAAAATACACCCCTTATGTGCTTGGCCCCTTCAAAGCACTTACTTTCTCTGTCAGTCTGATTTTTTTTTTTTTCCTCCCCATTCAAAGAAAATTTGGAATTCTATCAGCAGAGATTTCGGTTATATATTGCCCAAATATGGGTTAAATAGATATTTTCTTTTGAAATGCAAACACTCTTGCAAGTAGTAACACAAAAAAATCAGGAAACATCATGTGAATGAATTTACCAGATTTATTTTTTGGCTAGAAAAAAGTTGTTAGAAAATGTGACTATTGTGTGTGTTTGTGTGTGTGTGTGTGTGAGAGAGAGACAGAGAGATATGTTATGGGAGAGGAAAAGAGAAGGGGGACAGAACTGCAATAAGGCAAAAGGGCACAGATCAAAGAATGAAGGGCACCAAAGCAATAATACCAGCCTCCCGATTCCAAGGAATGGCAAACCTTCTCCCTTCTGTCATCATTTTCAATAGTGGCTCCCCCAGAGTGGTAAAGCTGGGAGATTTTTCTTTATTGGAAACTGACTATGGATGTTCTGGGGCCCACTGTCCTTACTAGACTTACAAAGGTAGTCCTAGTACAAGCTGCAGATTCTAGGGCAGAGGTGAGCTTCCCTGGGTTCTATCATCATTTTTCCTATTCTTGAGCAGGGATGTATAGTACACTATACAACGGACAAGAAACCCTGAGGACTGGAGTGTGAGCCAGAGTGCCCACGCTCAGTTTATACTCCTATATGCTGATTATGGAAGTGTTTATTTCCCTACAGTCTTGCTAACACTAGATATCATCAATTAAGCCTGTTTTTATTAACTTGTTGGGGGAATTTGATACCTTATTATTTTATTTTATTTAAATATTTTATTTATTTATTTGAGAGAGAGAGAGATAGAGAAACAGCATGAGAGGGGAGAGGGTCAGAGGGAGAAGCAGGCTCCCCGCTGAGCCGGGAGTCCGATGTGGGGCTCGATCCCAGGACCCTGAGATCATGACCTGAGCCGAAGGCAGTCGCTTAACCGACTGAGCCACCCAGGTGCCCCATATACCTGATTATTTTAAATAGCATTTCTTAGACTCATTGTGAGAGTGGCCATTTTTCAGATGTCTCCTTGTCATTTTTATTTCTTCTTTTTTTGACCTGTCAATTCATACACTTCACCCATTTTCATACTGGTATGTCAGTGCTGTTTTTATGCCCAAATCTGACTTTGCTATCCTTGCTGGTTTCCTGCATGTTAGATGTAAAGTTCCATTCTCACCAAATGCTCTGTCAGAAAAATTATCCAACAATTGGGAATAGGCCCCTGATTATAGGATGTTCTTTCAGGGCAGTGCTGGTTGTGACTTTCCATTGATTATCTATTTTACAACTCTTCAGGAGCAAAGGTTACCATGGAAATTTTTTGCCCAGTAGAGATGCAAATAATTACTCTCTGATTGAACATATAACTAAAGGGTTTATAGACCTGTTGGCATTAAGCAGTTTTGTATCCAACCCATCAATTTATTACATTGCTGACATACACTCAGATTCTCAAATAAGCTTCAGATGAGTTAAGATCTTACTGGTTCCCTCATTAATTAATGAGTTAAATCAAATCTTTGACCTGTATTCATTTTACATTTGCCCGAGAGTCATGATTTTACATTTTCAAAAATTATATTTTAACATTATTGGCTTTGAAAATTCCTTTCCAACTCCATTACCATTCACTGCTTTTACTGAATACAAAAGGGTTTTGAAGCTTATATTCCTAGAATTAGGAGAGACAGATGTTGACCCTTGCCATACTCTCCTAAACTGCTCTCACTTTAAGGTTAAAATTTGAAAACTTCAATCAAAATAATCCAGCTCGTGTCCCTTCTTTTTACTGAAAGCACAGAGTTCCTTCCCATGAAGCCTGCCAGGACTCACAAACCTAACATTTTCTGTTTCCAGGTGGCTGCAGTGGAGTTTTTACAGCCCCACTTTCCATCTCACTCAGCTTAATTTTAATGGCCGCCTCTTTCCGGGGGTCTTAGTGAACTGTTGCAGGAAGGGTTATAACCTACCTTAAATAATAATCATTAAAAAAGAAAGATGAGAAAATAAATTCTTTCTGTTTACACATCCAAACCAAAGGTCGTTGTGAACAGGACTTGAGAAAGACGTTATCCTCATCATTTCTCGCCTGGATTTCTGCAACTGTTCTCCGCCCACATTCTACTCCTTCCTACCCTTCATAACCACCAGCAGATACATGAGCCATGTACCACTAATTTGATTCTATTTAGAAGTAAATGTAATCATTTCATTCCCCTGATTACAATCGTTCAGGGGCGCCTCTCACTGTTGTGGGGATATAATCAAAGCCCCTCTGAATGACTAACACGGCCCTTCAGCTCCGATCTAGGTAATGTTCCAGACTTTGTATGTGTGGCTTCTGCACACATTCCTTTCTTTCTAGCTGTTCTGACTTACACATGGCCCTTGCACGTCTGGTATGCTCTGACACTTCTATACCATACAGTATGCTTACCTCTGTCTAGGATAGCTTACCCTCTTTTCCAGTTAATTGGACTTGTCTCCCAAGACCTAACTCCAGCTCTACCTTCTCTTGTACGCATGTCCAGATATCCCCTCCAGGGCTGAGTTAAGCACTTTTTTGAGCTCCTCTGAACAGCCCCATTGTAGCACTTTATATACTGCTTTATAATCATTGCTTTTATTCTGTGTCATTCTCAGGAAACTAAGTTTTACCCCTTTTTGTATCCCTAGGATTTACCCCACTGCATTATTTCAGGGAATGCTCAATAAATGTTAAATTAATGACCTCATGTTATGACTCACAACTTTTAGCAACAAAGAACTTCCTTAAGACTATATGGGAAATTTTAAACATCTTTAACATGCCCTAAATTATTATCAAACTGAGATTTTATTTAAATGTGAAAGAATTTCAATCACCTCTGTCAGTAAAACCCTATTCTATGAATATTGACTGAACCTCGCAGCGTGTGCGGTGCTTCAAGTGAAGTCATGGAAAGAGGTACAGAATATTGAACAAATCTCCTTGTGCAAAGTACTTCGAGGAAGAGTGAGTATCTTGGATTGCTCTTAAATCCCTTATAGGACCTAATATATATCTAGACATTTACCAAAACCTCAGTAAATATTTGTTGTTTGATTGGTTGAAATATATAGTCAGAGCTGCCAAGAAACTCCCAATCTAATTTATTAAGTGGTGACAAGTTAGTGATGCAACAGGGAAATTTGGGGATTATATCATAGCAGTGTAGCATGGTAATTTGGGAAGCATCGTATTGGTGGTCATCTAGTCCATAACCTCTGCATTTGAGAGAATGGGGCAATTGTCTTGCCTCATTTACACAACAGCATTCACTGCTAAAGTTTTAAACCCCCCTCACCCCTCCCTTTTTTTTTTTTTTTTTTTTTGGTCTTTTTCTACCTGACACTATAGCCTTGGCATTTAGTTATGCAACAATGACTCACACCACCAGTTTTACTCTCTTAAACTACAGACTATATTTCTAACTGCAGAACATTTGGACTTAGATGTTCAGCAAGTACTTGTATACCACATGCCCAGACACAAGCTCATTGTCTGATCCTTCTCTATCCCCTCTCTAGGTTATCGACCACTAGGTTCTTTATCATTTACTAATTTGTGACTGTGAATAAATTACTTAAACTCTCCAAACCTTGGTTTTTCTGACCTGTAAAATTGTATAATATTAAGTTTTTACCTCCTAAAAGTTGTTGTGAGCATTAAATTTGTTACTACATGGAAAACATGTAGAATGGTGCCTAGCACATTCTACCTCTCAAGGAGTATTTGCTAGAATTATTTTTCTTTCTCAGTGTCACTACTTTGAAGTATCAGAGTTGTCCTCACTGTCACCCTCTCCTTTACCTCCATATCTATGGTCATTAATCCCTGTACATTGTCCTTTGTATCAGTTTCCTCCTTTGTATTAGTTCTCCTATTGTTCATTAGGAAAATAGACACCTCTTCAAGTGTATCTAACAGAGAGGCTATAATTCAGGAAATTGGTTTAAGTAGGTAATGAAGGAGCTGAGACAGGACATTTTGCAAAAGCAGGAGGCCACTATTACTCTTGGGGCTAGAAGGACAATGGGACAACCTTGGTGTCTTCCCTCCTCTCAGTCTCCAGTTTTTCTCCAGTGCCTCCTCTTGGCCAAACATATGGAAGCTAGTCAGCACCTGAGAACAGGAAAGGAAGTTAGTTCCTTGTAGTATAAAGCAGAGCAGAGGAAGGAACTGTTACTTGAGCCCCATTAGCAGACTCCCTGTTTCTCTCCTGCCCCTGCTCAGGCTGTTTTTACCTCATGCCTGGACTGTTTATACAGCCTCCTCACTAGCCTTCCTGCTACCACCTTCTTCTTGCTGCTCCATATTTCCTCCAGAGTTCTCTTACTACAAGACAATTCCATGCATGTCATTCTGACTTTAAAACCTCGATGTGCTCTGCATTTCCCATGGGATATAGTTTAACTTCTATAGAATGGCCCTACCAGATCCTTCATTCTCAGAATCCAAGTTACTGTTGGTCAAAAATGGTTGAACAGAAGCTGTTTCTTATGGTATAACATAAAATCTCTCCTGCTACACATGCCATCACTTCCAAGCCATAGGCAACTAAAAATTTAGACCAGTCTTTTTCATGCTCCTTAATCTGCCTGGAAAACTTATATTTTTCTTTCAAGAAATATCACCATTGACCCTTTTCCATGGACCTCTGGAGTCAGTTGTCTCTTTCCTCAATGCTCCTTCTGCATCACTCCCTCACTTTGTTCTAGAACCTTTGCTGTCACATCAAACTGTCTGCTTCCCTGCCTGTTTATTCTGTTTCCTCCATGCATGTTCTTCCTGAGCACACTGAACAGAACTTTGTGGTCTCTCTATCAATGTTAAATACATTATTAACACTTCATATATTCGCTGAGCTAGGATTTGCCTGACTGAATGATTTTTGTGTGGGTTCCAAGCGGGGTCCTATGAAAACTGCTGTGTGAACAACAGTATCCTTTCTGTTTCATCAGACCACATGGACTGGTAGGCTGATTTATTTCACCAAATCTTCTGCACAACCTAGTTGGCACACTGTGAATGGAGATTCAATTTGAAAATTACTTTGTGTCCATCATTTAAGATTGGAGTTTTCTCTTTCGTACCTTTTCCAATTTTTTTTCCTGACATATACATTTTCAAGATACATCTGGCCGTGGAATCATGGCCACCACACACTAGGGTATCCTAAACCCTTGGCTGATGAATCTAAAGTATTTTTGGTATGATGTTTTCCAAGGAGTAGAAAATTTCTTTGATATGATAAATGCAACCTAGAATCAGTTCCATTTCTTTGTCTTGTATCATTTTGCCAGAGTTGTCTGAAGTAAGAAAGTTCATGCTGTTATATCATTGACAGCTGACTTTTCATTTTCAAAAGAGGAGTTGTCATCTGTCTCAAAGGAATAAGGAGTATGTTTCAATAATTTTGTTCTAGTTTACTGTGCCTAGTTTGGGTGCAATTCCCAAAGCTGGTAGCATGGCTTTGTGTAATCTTTTTATTTATTTTAAGTTGTGAATCATCTCAGCAGATCCATAGGGTTCCCTGTGCCTTTGAAGTTGGAGTTGTCATTTGAAAGTGAGTTAAAACTAGATTGACTCACGAAGAATAACTTACCTAAGCCTTTTAATAAATGAATGCCCATGGAAGTTTTGGGCACAGAAGGGAAAATCCTACCTTTGGAACCAAGTCTAAAAGCAGTTCTCACTTTGTTCCTATTGCTGACCTGTGACCATAGGTTTATAATACTATGTAGTAAGTGCTACAATGGAAGCACAATCAAGCACAAAGTAAGAGCAGTTTGACTAGGTGAGGTGGAGTTGGGGATGGAAGACACAGGATACATATCAAATAAGACAACAATTAAGATCTAAGATAAGAAGACATGCATTATACAAAGAATTTGGAAAATGATACCCTCTTTCAGTTGGGACATTAGGGTTAATGAGGTGATTCTACCAGGGATATGCCTGGTTTGGCTGCTTTCTTTGTTTGCCCTGCCTGGAAATATCCTAACTAGAAAATGGAAATGGATATTGGTAGCAGTGATCCCACTTTTAAAAATACACATTTAGATTATGAAGACCCTGAAGGAAATAATTAGCACTACTCAAGTATCCTCTTTTCCTTTGCAATATAGTCATTTTTTTATACATGTTTCTATCCTCAATAATTTAAATGATTTTCAGGGCAGGAACAGCATATTATTCACTTCTGTACTAAGTGTCTGGCTCAGTGCGTGACACATGGTGGCACTCAAAAAATGCTTATGGAATAAATTACTGGACGTATGGGAATATATGAAAATCATACACATGGGGTGAATTCTAAGAAAATTTCTTCCATGTTCTAATTTCTGGTATGAAAAATGAATGAATGAAGAGAAGAAAAGTTTCTTGGATTCTTCCTTGAGAACTGGCAATGACCCAAGTTATTTCTTGCAGGACAAATAGAGGTAAAGAATGTCTAAATTGTGTAAAGTGCACATTTAGCTAAAATGGGGGTACCAAGAAATCAAGACTTCAAGATGCAGCATTCAAGAGAAACTGGTTTGACAGCAACAGATTCAGAGGATAAAAGCAAAAGTGCTAGGGACAGAGCTGGCCACATACAGGTAAACAGGAGTAGTTCAGGAGTTTAAAAAGGTCAGATTCCCACTGAGGTCAGTCATTCACACACAACCTGGCAGCGGGTACTCTTAGGGGTCAAATGAGACCAGACAGAAATGTGAAAACTGAGCACTAACTCACAGTAAATTAGGTGTCTATCTAGACAGGTGCCCCTCAGTGCCCTTCATATCAAGACACACATACAGAATGATAATGAAAGTATCAGCACACTTGTAATGCATAACTAGAAATGGTTGGAAGCTCTGTTCTAGTCAGTTACTCCATGTAGTTTGGTTCTTTGGAGTCCTATCTATGGCTTCACCACCCTGAACATGTCTGATCTCGTCTGATTCTTTGGAGTCCTGCATGTATTACCCAAGTTAAGCTGCTAGGTTTAGGGAGAATAATTTGTTTGAACATGTATTTCTCTGAAATATTATTTGTGGAAGAAACTGTATAAATATGGTTAATGATGACAGAACAAATTCTAATCGCTATTGAATGGAACCATCCATTTAAAACATGGAGTGTGGCTTGGTTGATATTGTAATAAGCCTACATGGATTGAGTTTTACCCATGATTTTCTGTTAATCTCTAAGCTTATCACAATCACCAGTTTTTATTTATTAAATTTTCATGGTATACAAGTTCTATCCTTGGGATTAACTGAGAACACACTGAGAAAACCACAACCCCACTATCTGAGTACTTTCTAAATGATGCATACCTAGTCAAGTAGAAAAAAAAAAAGCACTCCTTTTTAATTAGAAATATCATACTATGATAATTGAAGCCATCTTACAAGTCTCAACATCTGATATAAAATATTCAGTTATTTGGTTAATCTTTTTCCAGTATAAATACATTCTAACATTTATTGAGTCCTTTAAACCAGAAGGCTAAGAGAATCGTTAAGAGTATTTCTATGAGTTAAATACTATTGTTATCCTCATTTTGCAACTAAGGCAAAAAAATTTCTTAAAATCACATAGCCAGGAAGTGGCAGAGCCTAGACCCAAATTCATATTTCTCTAGTTCCAAAGCCCATGTTTTTTTCTAGGCTGCATTTTCTAGGCTGAATTTTCTCTTCCAATAAAATGAAATTTTTAATTTGATTAATTCACTTAACACCCAACAGATGGTGGGTGCTAAGCATCTAATATATACAAGATACCATGTTAGCAAATTTGGGTACAAAGATGAAAAAAGATATGGACCCTGTCAGGTTTTGTGGGGTCTGAACCTTGTATAATTGGAGGGCCTCCTTAAGAGAAAAACAATAGATAAAGAAATAGCATTCATCTTAAAGGGTAACTATTTTGATGGAGATATATAAAATGTATGATGGCAAGTTAGGAGAAGGAGGCCCTTGGAGGAGTCCAGAGGGTTTCACACAAGAGCTGATCATGAAGACTGATTACAGCGTGGTTAGATGTAGAATGGTAGAAGGCCATTCTGGCAGAGGAAGTAACATGCCAAACCTTAAGAGATGTGACAGAGACGGAGGACATCACTGGAGGACTACAAGTAATTCACTATGTCTGAAGCTGAAAATGTGTATGTGAAAAAGGTGGTGGAACAATGAAAAACCAGGCCAAGCAAAGATGCAGCAGAGGCTAGACAAGGGGAAGGTGATACTGTATTAAGGAGTTTAGATATGGTCTTTTGGTCATTGAGTGTTTATATGTATTCTTTTAAGCATTCTGGTATGACAAAATGTTTTTGATCAGGCGTCAGCTTTTTATTTTAAGGTTTTCTGTTAGTCTTTTCAAGGATGGAGAAGAGTGGGATGGGCTGGAGCAAGAGTGATAAGTTAAGAGAGAAATGAAGAATGACTCAAGGATGGAAAAGAGAACTAAAAAGAGAAAAATGTTTTATAATAAGAACAACAGAAAAGAGGAGATAATCAATAATACCCTAAGTGTCCACCCTAATGAATGAACTAAATGATCATATATTTAATCATACATTGAAAGCTATATAAATGAGCATTTTTAAAGAGAAAAATAACATAAATATAAAATGTGGTTTTCATATAACTTACCATGCAAATTCACAAGACATTTAAAGGAAAATACCAAGAAAAGAAAAAAAAGAAAGTTGAGAGGAGGATAAATATAATTTTGGGGTTGATTAGCTAAGTAGGTAAGGGAGAGGAATGGATCTAGGTTGAGTCTCACATTTCTGTCTTAGGTGGATACTTGGATGCCAGAGCCATGGCGAGGAAGGGAGATTTGGGGGGAAAGAACATATGATCAGTCCTGACTGCTAAATATGAGGACCTGGAGGACATCCAGATACAGAAGTCTAGTTGGATATGTGATTCCAGAGATCGAGGGAAAGATTTGGCCTGGAGGTTTAGATTTGGTAACATCAGCCTACCTTTGGTATTTGAAAGAGCATGAATGCCCATGCCAGGCAGACTTGTCTGTGGAGTGTGAAGAAAAGAGGGGTAGAGGGCAGAGCCTTGGGAGAAATATGTATGGGAGGATGGGGAGGCAAAGAAGTCTGCAGAATAGTCAAGGAAGAAAACACTTTCCAAAGTCTAAAATATTCTACTCTTAAATATTCTCTGAGTTTGTTAGTGTTTTTGAATAATCCACAAACAAAATTTCAAATTTCACCTTGAGAATTTCTACTGTTATTCTTATAAGGGTACTTCCCTTGCTCCAAATGTGTTTGGACCCATTGCCTTCCTTGTCTACACTTATTTTGTTGTTCTTAGCACTGGTAGCTCATTAGAAATATAGGGAGAACTTAAATAATAAATAATGGAAACAGTGCCTTACATCAAGGATTCTGATTTCTTGACTCTGGATGGGCCCCAGGACAAGACACTTCTTCAAACCTCTTTGGAGCATTTTAATATGCAGCTAGTATTGATAACCTTAGGTGATTATATATAATCTCAGGATTTTGAGGGACAACTATAAACTAAGGATTTCTAACTTCATACCTCCATCTTGACCTCTTCTCTAAGCTCAAACAAATATACATTTGCTGATTGATATTTTTACTTCTAATAGAAATTTCAAAATGACCTGTTCAAAATAGCATTCATGGTTTTCCCTCAAATCTGTTGCTCCCCCAGTGCTTCCCATCTCAATAAATAGCATCATTTGCCCACTCAGGCCCTGAACCCAGGAGTCTTAATCCCCTTTTTCCCCTCACTTTCCATTTCTAATCCATCAACAAGTCTGACTGCTTTACCTTCCAAATATTTCCTGAATGCATCTACTCCTCACCATCTCAAACATTATAGCCCAATTCTAAGCCACCGTCAGTCCTTGTCTAGATGACTGCAGTAGCTCCTAAATGATCGTCTTGCTTTCACTCTTATTCTCTTAAAGTGAGTTGCACTTATTGCTGCTAAAGTGTGGTGATTCTAGTTATGACTCAGTTTGAAAACCGTTGGCTACAAATAAGAGATGTAAGGTGGCAGCGGAAAAAATGCACTCAAAGGATTGAGGCCTTACCTTGGCCTAGACTTGACACTTCTTCCAGCCTGCTTCATCTCATGGTGCCTTCAAAGTTAGCCTCATAGCCTGATACCTAACCCATTCCCCATCTCCCATTCCAAACTGCCCACTGCTCACTCATATTTGGACCTGCCTCCGATGCTCTCAAAGCCCTGAAATAGGACTTGAGATTTCTACACACCTTGGGACTTGCTTAAACTAGTGGTCCCTCAGTTGTTTCTAATACTTCCTTTCTACCTTCTACCTAGCCTCAGAGTACTTCACGGTCAACTTGACAAAACTGTGCAGAAGCCTAAAGTAAATAATCTAAGTCATTCGGTAAGGCCTAATTGAAAGTGTGTTCTTAGTCAACTTGCTCTGCTGCTTAAAATTCTTACACAAAGTCTTTTTGGGAGAGGTGGAAAGGAGGAGGACAGTTAGTGGATAATCACTGAGCATTATATCAAAAACCAATGATATACTATACCGTGGCTGAATGAATTTAAATAAAAAAATATTAAAAATAAATAAATAAAACTAAAAAAAAATAAGGTGTATTGGTCAGGCTTCTCCAGAAAAACAGAACCAGTAGGGGATACGTGTGCATAGAAAAAAAGAGAAAGAGAGACAGAAATAAAGAAAGAAACAGAGATAGAGAGACACATATAGAGAGACAGAGGGATTTAACGAATTGGCTTACATCACTGTGGAGGCTGGAAGGTCCAAGATACACAAGGTAGCCTGGAGAACCAGAGAGGAGTTGATGTTGTAGCTGAAGTTCATAGGCAGTCTACTGGAAAACTTCCTTCTACCCTGGGAGGTCGATCTTTTTCTATGAAGGCCTTAGACTGATTGGATGAGGCCTTTCCATATTATGGAGGATAATCCGCTTTATTTCAAATCTACTGATTTAAATGTTAATCTCATCAAAAAAATACTTTCACAGACATCTTGAACAATGTTTGACCAAATATCTGGGTACTTGTGGCCTATCCAAGTTGACATATAAAATTAACCATCACAAAAGGCAAGTGTCGTTTGGAAGAGGTAACCAATCCATCAACCAAATAAGTGTGTTTCTATATAAATTATATTGCTCCCATCCCAGTCAGTACATGCTCTTCAAGTACTTTCTTATGTTACTTTTAATTTCCCTCAAAGATGCTCTTTAAAGTATTACATAATAGATACATTATAAAGAGCCTTGATAAAAGTAATTTGTGGTTCCTAAGTGAATAACTGTGTAGATCATTCAAAACTGAACTGAAAATTCCATTCTAGAAATTGCTTTTTTAATTATCATGGTAAGTCTACTTCAAAAGGTGCCCAGAAAGTAATTGCTGAAGGATGTGGGAGACAATATGGATGTCCACTAACCTTTAAGTGCTAACAAACCCAGACCACGTCTATCTTATTCACCATTATTTCTAGCACAGCATCAGGTACATTGTGGATGTCCAATAAATATTTGTGGAGGGATAAATGGCCCTATATGTTCCCAATTAAAGCTGTTTTTATCTTTCATGTTCTGTATTAGGTGCCTCTCTAGGACCACAAAGTGCATGACTCTTGCGATGTTACCTGGATCTTTTTTTTTTTCTTTTTAATCAACAGGGTGATGAGGGAGAACAGTAAAGGATATGGTGACAGCACACACAGTGATTGGATTGCCTGAAGTCACATCCTCATGCCACTACTCACTGTCTGTCTGTGTGATCTTGGACAAATCACTTAACTTCTTTGTTTACTCACGTGTAAAATGGGGATAATGATAATACTTATCTTAGAGAGTTAGTGGGAGGACTACATGAGAATGCATATGAAGTGTTTGATAGAGGACCTCACAATAGTAATATTGTTTATTATTATTATTGTTGTTGTTATTATTTGGTAGTAATAGTAGTAGTAATTGCTGTTATTGTTACAGTACTTTTATTGTTATTTAACTGAACATTTCTTCAAAGAGGCCACCTGTAAAGACTTACGTCATTCCTTTTGGGTAAAATCAATGGTTTGGTGCATTACTTATTTCTCACTTAAACAGAATCTTCAAAGCTGACATCATGGTCCAATAACCACCTTTCTGGGTCTGATCCATACCCTCAACTCCAAACACTGGACACTTCCTTAGATTTGGATGTCCCTCTAATGTCATGAAGGAGACAAGACTAGATACTCTGGTCACTTTTCCATACTTTCACTGTACCTCAGTGATGTTTCTATTCCTTCTAAGGTGATATTAGCTAACCTCAGCAGGTGTGAGATGAGATGACCTTAGTCTTTACAATATTTTACTGTTATTCCCTCAGGTTATTCAGAGTTTACAGATAGTCTTAGAAGGACATGGCTTGGTGTCTGGGGGCCAGTGGAGCTTAGAGTGAGGCTGTTGGTGGTCACTAGTACCATGCTTTCTGGGGAGAGGAAGGGTGTTAACCAGGTGTTCTGGCCAGCCTCCAAGTTTGGCTCAGTGAATTTTACCTCCTGAAATTCCCTCCTGTCCTTTCAATTGGATATGGTATTCTTCTTGGCTTCCTGTCCCGAACTGAGGTCCATGGGATTGTGGTGCGGCTGCAGAACAGCTGCTGCATTCCACCACTGAGGTGCTGTGCATGGCTTACAGTGGTGGATGAAGCAAGAGGCTTATGCACAGCTTGGGCAAGATATCGGCTTGCAAAATATTTGGGGACCCTCTGGGATGAAGGACTCTGGGCACAGCAGAGATGCTGTAGTGGTGACGGGCATTGATTCATTGCTATCTCCAGGAATGTCATGGGCCTTAGCATGGACCAGAGCCCATGTTGTTACTTGTTCTGCCAGCCTGAGAGCTGGTGTGAGAGGAATGGCTACATGGTGTTCACAGCAGGATGGAGTGATTGACAGGAGTGAGAAGCCCCAGGGGTGAATTTCAGCTGCTAGGTCTGGCCAGATGGGAGAGGCCTCCCATGTGTGCTGGGATGGGGATAAGGGCTTCTAGGATATCTAGCCCATTGCATTACCTTGCATTTCAGAATTTATATTTTTTGGTGGAATGCTAATGGCCCATAACTGGGAGGAATGTGATAAACACAGTAATGACAACAATGAAATCCTACACACTGACAGTGAAATCAAAACACTTGCCTGGCGTGAGCCTCCCATGACTACATATAGGGAAGGATAAAGAGAAAAGCAAAATATTTGAAATATCTAATTTTATGACAACTTATCAAAAATATACCTGAAAAATCAGTTTCAAGTCATGGGAATAATAGAAAGAGCTTATTCTGTACCTTCTGGGAAATCTCAGAACTTGAAATTGTGCAGAGAACCTCCCTTCCCCCACTGTTTCACACATTTCTGAGCCTTGCCTAGGATTTCAAGATTAATGCCCCAGTGGTTGTGGAAGAAATGATCCAGTGATTACTTATCATTCATATTACCATGGAGACTGGGTTTGGGAAACTGGACCTAATTTGTTCCAATGAAGTCAGGCAATGACTTGAACTTGAACCACAAATGTATGAAAGGACCTGGAACTATGTATGTTCTCTCTTCTCTTTCAGCATCCTTTTCTTTTCCCCACAGTCGTTCCCAGCTTCCTTTGTTTTCTCTGTTTGCTCTAAATTTTTTTCCAAAATTTTATTTAAATTCAAATTAGTTCACATATAGTGCAGTATTAGTTTCAGAGGTAGAATTTGGTGATTCGTCAGTTGCATTTAACACCCAGTGCCCTCCTTAATGCCCATCTCCCAGTTAACCCATCCCCCCACCCACCTCCCCTCCAGCAACCCTCAGTTTGTTCCTTCTATGCACTTGTTTTTACCCCAACCCCGTTGCTGAGGAAACTGAAAACAGTAATTCAGGTAGATAATGAACTAGAAAAGGCTCTGCTCTTTGCCCCTAAATCAACTCTATAGAAATCACAAAAACCACAAGGAAGATGGATTTTAGGAACTAACTTAAAAACTGTTAGAAATCCCTGAGTGGACTGCCCTGGGGGCAGAAACCTTAGGAAGAGGGGCCAAAACAGTGCACTGGGGAACAAGTTAGACCTGTCCCCTGTGTTACTTGAAGAGAATGTCTGCTCTACCCCTTCTGAATCAGTCAATCCTGAGTCAACAAAGACATTGAGGTGAATGCCCAAAGCCTTATTGGTGAGAGAGGCTGCTGAGAGTACCTATTCACTCCTGTTTATCAAATGGTGGATAATATCTGTTATAGAGACATGATTTGTTTTAGAATTCTGGGAGTCTGCCCTGAATTGCTAGAGGCTCCATATAGCATCCTTATCTAATACCCTAACTACCTCAAATACCTCTCTAGGTATTATCTCTCCTGGGTCATATGACCCACCCTCCATAAAGAGGACCTGTTATGAAGCCTTTTCTTGCTCTGGGCCATACTCATCACTAACATCTTTTGAGTTAGCTGATAAATGAATTAAAACATCATTCCCAAGTATGATATATGCTACTTTCCAATTTGAAAGAGGACTACCACTGTGTCTCTTTCTTAGTGGTGGAGGGTTCAAGATGCAATAACTTGTACTTTGCCATAGAGAAGATATCTCAGCATGCCCCATATCATTGCACTCCTAAAAACTTCACTAATGCAGAAGGTTCCTGAATTTTTTTTTTAAAGATTTTATTTATTTATTTGAGACAGAGAGAATGAGAGAGAGAGAGCACATGAGAGGGGGGAGGGTCAGAGGGAGAAGCAGGCTCCCTGCTGAGCAGGAAGCCCGATGCGGGACTCGATCCAGGAACTCCAGGATCATGACCTGAGCCGAAAGCAGTCGCTTAACCAACTGAGCCACCCAGGCGCCTGGTTCCTGAATTTTCATGACGTTATCTCCTACCCTCTGGGTTATATGTGTCTAATGAGATCATCTACATCCTTCCCATCACATCCAATGTTTACCCTTGTGGTGATTAACGAAAAGGAAACAAAACGAAGGTTTCCTACCTATAATGTTGGCAAAATTTACGAAATGATTTAATGATTTACATTTCTTGAGTTTTCTAGGACTTGGGTAATTGTCACTCCTAAGCATTGATAGTGAGAATATATATCTCGGTACATTTCTGTAGGCAGTATAGCAATATCTATATTTGATGTCTATAATGTATATACGCATTTATATGCATATATACACATATGTGATTTAGAAATTATAATGTGTGTATGTATATATATACACATAAAACCTAATAATAAAATCTGCATAACTTTTGATCCAGTGATCTCATTTCTCCGTCTTTATCCTAGAGAAATGTAAGGGCAAAGAAATGCATACAAAACAACTTCCATTGTAGCACTGTATATAAGAAATTTTAAAAGGGGGACAAACTAGGGGGCGGAGCAAGATGGCAGAGGAGTAGGAGACCTGGATTTCCTCTCCTCTCAGGAATTCAGCTGGATAGGGATCAAACCTTTTGAACACCTACAAACCCAACGGGAGATCGAAGAAAAGAATAGCAACAACTCTCTGAACAGAAAAGCAACCACTTTCTGGATGGTAGGAGGTGCGGAGAAGTGAATCCGAGGGGATATTCGGGAGGATAGACGGCGGGGGAGGGGCCTCCGTTGGCCGCTACTGGCAAGTGATAGAGCCGCGGAGCACAAAATCAGAACTTTTTTTTTTTTTTTTTTTTAAGATTTTACTTATTTATTTGAGAGAGAATGAGAGAGAGCACATGAGGGGGGAGGGTCAGAGGGAGAAGCAGACTCCCTGCCGAGCAGGGAGCCCGATGCGGGACTCGATCCAGGGACTCCAGGATCATGACCCCAGCCGAAGGCAGTTGCCTAACCAACTGAGCCACCTAGGCGCCCCAAAATTGGAACTTTTAAAAGTCTGCTCCGCCGAGGGACGTCACTCTGGTGGCTAAGCGGGGGGTGGAACCCCCCGGAACAGTGTGGTCTCAGGACCCTCGGGGTCACAGAAAGACCGCGGGTGCCTGAGTGCGGCAGAGCTCCCAGGTATCGGAGCGGGGAAGCCGGCTGCAGAGACGGAGCTGAGGCGCGGGCTCTCAGCTCGGGGTGGCCATAAACCGTGATCCGCGGCACAGTCGGGCCCCTGCTCCTCCAGCAGGGACCCAACAAGCGGCAGATCCGGGGAGACTCACCTTCCTCCCCCGGGAGGAGCCGTGCGGGAGTGCACCGCAGGGATCTGCTGGGTTTGGAGACTCCACCCGGGGTCGGGTGCCAGAGATAGAAATGCGCGGTCACAGGCCGGGTGAACACGGAGTGCAGCTGCAGGCCGGGGAGACGGGAGTGACTGACGGCTTTTCTCTGGGGGCTCACTGAGGAGCGGGGCCCCGAGTTCTCGGCTCCTCCGGGGCGGAGATTGGGAGGCCGCCATTTTCACTCTCCGCCTCCAAAGCTGTACGGAAAGCTCGCAGGGAACAAAAGCCCCGGAGAGCAAACCCGAGCAGATTACTTAGCCGGGAGGGGGCAAGGGCGGGGCTATTCCGCCTCCGCAGAGACATTTGGAAACCACGGCAACAGGCCCCTCCCCAGAAGATCAGTGAGAACAGCCAGCAAGACCGTTTACCGATCAATGAGAACGGCAGAACTCCAGCGCTAGGGGAATACTGCACATAGAATTCATGTCTTTTTTAGCATGATTCTTTAGTCTTTCTAAGTTAACTTTTTTTTAACTGTCTTTTTTTCTTTTTTTTTTTTTGAATTTTTCTTTTTCCCTTTTCAACCAACATCTTATCAATCCCTTTTTTAAAAAACATTTTCATTTTTCATTTTTAGAGTCATATTCTATCCCTTCATAGTAGTTACCCGGATTTTTGGCATATATATATAAGTTGTTCTCTCTTTAAAATTTTGAGATAGTTTCTTCTAACAGATCAAAATATACCCTAAATCTCTAGTATATGGTTTTTTTCTACTCCCCTGCCTGATCACATTCTCTCCCTTTTTTTTCTTTTTTCTTTTTTTAAATCCTCTTCTTTCTTTTTTCAAGCAACTTCTTATCAATTCCTTTTATAAATTTTTTTATAATTTCCATCTTTACAGTCATATTCCATCCCTTCATCGTATCAACCCTTATTTTTGTACATATATAAGTTTTTCTTTCTTTAAAATTTTGGGAGGCACTTTCTTTTAACAGACCAAAATACACCCAAAATCTAGTGGGTGGCACTGATCTATATACCAACCTGATCATATTTGATCACATTCTGGTTTTTTTTTGTTGTTGTTTTGTTTTGTTCTGTTTTTGTTTGTTTTTATCTTTATCTTTTTCTTTTTCTTTTTTTTTTTCTTTTTCTTTTTTCTCTCTTTCCCTTTCTTTTCCCATTGCTTCAGGTCTTTTCTGATTTGTTTAGAGTATATTTTCTGGGGACGTTGTTACCCTGCTAGCATTTTGTTCTCTCATTAATCTATTCTCCTCTGCACAAAATGACAAGACAGAAAAAATCACCTCAACCAAAAGAACAAGAGGTAGTACCGACTGCCAGGGACCTACTCAATACGGACATTAGTACAATGTCAGATCTAGAGTTCAGAATCATCACTTTAAAAATACTAGCTGGGCTTGAGAAAAGCATGGAAGTTATTAGAGAAACGCTTTCTGGAGAAGTAAAAGAACTAAAATCTAACCAAGTTGAAATAAAAAAGGCTATTAATGAGGTGCAATCAAATATGGGGGCACTAACTGCTAGGATAAATGAGGCAGAAGAGAGAATCAGTAATATAGAAGACCAAATGATGGAAAATAAAGAAGCTGAGAAAAAGAGAGATAAACAACTACTGGATCATGAGGGCAGAATTCGAGAGATAAGTGATACCATAAGACGAAACAACATTAGAATAATTGGGATCCCAGAAGAAGAAGAAAGAGAGAGAGGGGCAGATGGTATAATGGAGCAAATTATAGCAGAGAACTTCCCTAATTTGGGGAAGGAAACAGGCATCAAAATCCAGGAAGCACAGAGAACCCCTCTCAAAATCAATAAAAATAGGTCAAAACCCAGACATCTAATAGTAAAACTTACGAGTCTCATAGACAAAGAGAAAATCCTGAAAGCAGCTCGGGAGAAGATATGTAACCTACAATGGTAGAAACATTAGATTGGCAACAGACCTATCCACAGAGACCTGATAGGCCAGAAAGGACCGGCAGGATATATTCAGAGCACTAAATGAGAAAAATATGCAGCCAAAAATACTATATCCAGCTAGGCTGTCATTGAAAATTGAAGGAGAGATAAAAAGCTTCCAGGACAAACAAAAACTAAAGGAATTTGCAAACACAAAACCAGCCCTACAAGAAATATTGAAAGGGGTCCTCTAAGCAAAGAGAGAGCCTAAAAGCAACATAGACCAGAAAGGAACACAGACAATATATGGAAACAGTCACCTTACAGGCAATACAATGGCACTAAATTCCTATCTTTCAATAGTTACCCTGAATGTAAATGGGCTCAATGCCCCGATCAAAAGACACAGGCTATCAGATTGGATTAAAAAACAAGACCCATCGATATGCTGTCTGCAAGAGACTCATTTTAGAACCAAAGACACCCCCAGATTGAAAGTGAGGGGGTGGAAAACCATTTACCATGCTAATGGACATCAAAAGAAAGCTGGGGTGGCAATCCTTTTATCAGACAAATTAGATTTTAAACCAAAAACTGTAATAATAGATGAGGAAGGACACTATATCCTACTTAAAGGGTCTATCCAAAAAGAAGATCTAACAATTGTAAATATCTATGCCCCTAACATGGGAGCAGCCAATTATATAAGGCAATTAATCACAAAAGCAAAGAAACACATCGACAACAAGACAATAATAGTGGGGGACTTTAACACCCCCCTCACTGAAATGGACAGATCGTCTAAGCAAAAGATCAACAAGGAAATAAAGACTTTAAATGACACACTGGACCAAATGGACTTCACAGACATATTCAGAACATCCCATCCCAAAGCAACGGAATACACATTCTTCTCTAGTGCCCATGGAACATTCTCCAGAATAGATCACATCCTCGGTCATAAATCAGGTCTCAACCGGTACCAAAAGATTGGGATCATTCCCTGCCTATTTTCAGACCACAATGCCTTGAAACTAGAACTCAATCACAAGAGGAAAGTCAGAAAGAACTCAAATCCATGGAGGCTAAAGAGCATCCTACTAAAGAATGAATGGGTCAACCAGGAAATTAAAGAAGAATTAAAAAAATTCATGGAAACCAATGAAAATGAAAACACAACTGTTCAAAATCTTTGGGATGCAGCAAAGGCAGTCCTAAGAGGAAAGTATATAGCAATACAAGCCTTTCTCAAGAAACAAGAAAGGTTGCAAGTACACAACCTAACCCTACACCTAAAGGAGCTGGAGAAAGAACAGCAAGTAAAGCCTAAACCCAGCAGGAGAAGAGAAATCATAAAGATCACAGCAGAAATCAATGAAATAGAAACCAAAAGAATAGTAGAACAGATCAACGAAACTAGGAGCTGGTTCTTTGAAAGAATTAACAAGATTGATAAACCCCTGGCCAGACTTATCAAAAAGAAAAGAGAAATGACCCAAATCAACAAAATCATGAATGAAAGAGGAGAGATCACAACCAACACCAAAGAAATACAAACAATTATAAGAACATATTATGAGCAACTCTATGCCAGCAAATTAGATAACCTGGAAGAAATGGATGCATTCCTAGAGATGTATCAACTACTAAAGCTGAACCAGGAAGAAATAGAAAACCTGAACAGACAAATAACCACTAAGGAAATTGAAGCAGTCATCAAAAATCTCCCAACAAACAAAAGCCCAGGGCCAGATGGCTTCCCAAGGGAATTCTACCAAACATTTCAAGAAGAATTAATACCTATTCTTCTGAAACTGCTCCAAAAAATAGAAATGGAAGGAAAACTTCCAAACTCATTTTATGAGGCCAGCATTACCTTGATCCCAAAACCAGACAAAGATCCCAAAACCAGACAAAGACCCCATCAAAAAGGAGAATTACAGACCAATATCCCCAATGAACATGGATGCAAAAATTCTCACCAAAATACTAGCCAATAGGATCCAACATTCCTTTAAAAGGATTATTCACCACGACCAAGTGGGATTTAACCCTGGGCTGCAAGGTTGGTTCAACATCCACAAATCAATCAATGTGATACAATACATTAACAAAAGAAAGAACAAGAACCATATGACCCTCTCAGTAGATGCAGAAAAAGCATTTGACAAAATACAGCATTCTTTCTTGATCAAAACTCTTCAGAGTATAGGCATAGAGGGTACATACCTCAATATCATAAAAGCCATCTATGAAAACCTACAGCGAATATCATTCTCAATGGGGAAAAACTGAGAGCTTTCCCCCTAAGGTCAGGAACGTGGCAGGGATGTCCACTATCACCACAGCTATTCAACATAGTATTGGAAGTCCTAGCCACAGCAATCAGACAACAAAAAGAAATTAAAGGCATCTAAATCGGCAAAGAAGAAGTCAAACTCTCACTCTTTGCAGATGATCTGATACTTTATGTGGAAAACCCCAAAGACTCCACCCCAAAACTGTTAGAACTCATACAGGAATTCAGTAAAGTGGCAGGATACAAAATCAATGCACAGATGTCAGTGGCATTCCTATACACCAACAACAAGACAGAAGAAAGAGAAATTAAGGAGCCGATCCCATTTACAATTGCACCCAAAACCATAAGATACCTAGGAATAAATCTAACCAAAGAGGCAAAGGATCTGTACTCAGAAAACTATAAAATACTCATGAAAGAAATTGAGGAAGACACAAAGAAATGGAAAAACGTTCCATGCTCATGGATTGGAAGAACAAATATTGTGAAGATGTCAATGCTACCTAGAGCAATCTACACATTCAATGCAATCCCCATCAAAATACCATCCACTTTTTTCAAAGAAATGGAACAAATAATCCTAAAATTTGTATGGAACCAGAAAAGACCCCGAATAGCCAGAGGAATGTTGAAAAAGAAAAGCAAAGCTGGCGGCATCACAATTCCGGACTTCCAGCTCTATTACAAAGCTGTCATCATCAAGACAGTATGGTACTGGCACAAAAACAGGCACATAGATCAGTGGAACAGAATAGAGAGCCCAGAAATGGACTGTCAACTCTATGCTCAACTAATCTTTGACAAAGCAGGAAAGAATGTCCAATGGAAAAAAGACAGTCTCTTCAACAAATGGTGTTGGGAAGATTGGATAGCCACATGCAGAAGAATGAAACTGGACCATTTCCTTACACCACACACAAAAATAGACTCAAAATGGTTGAAAGACCTCAATGTGAGACAGGAGTCCCATCAAAATCCTACAGGAGAACACAGGCAGCAACCTCTTTGACTTCAGCTGCAGCAACTTCTTCCTAGAAACATCGCCAAAGGCAAGGGAAGCAAGGACAAAAATGAACTATTGGGACTTCATCAAGATAAAAAGCTTTTGCACAGCAAAGGAAACAACAAAACCCAAAGACAACGGACAGAATGGGAGAAGATATTTGCAAATGACATATCAGATAAAGGGCTAGTATCCAAAATCTATAAAGAGCTCATCAAACTCCACACCCAAAGAACAAAGAATCCAATCAAGAAATGGGCAGAAGACACGAACAAACATTTTTCCAAAGAAGACATCCAAATGGCCAACAGACACATGAAAAAGTGCTCAATATCGCTTGGCATCAGGGAAATCCAAATCAAAACCTCAATGAGATACCACCTTACACCAGTCAGAATGGCTTAAATTAACAAGTCAGGGAACGACAGATGTTGGCAGGGATGCAGAGAAAGGGGAACCCTCCTACACTGTTGGTGGGAATGCAAGCTGGTGCAGCCACTCTGGAAGACAGTATGGAGGTTCCTCAAAAAGTTGAAAATAGAGTTACCATATGATCCAGCAATTCCACTACTGGGTATTTACGCCAAAGATACAAAAGTAGGGATCCAAAAGGGTACGTGCACCCCGATGTTTATAGCAGCAATGTCCACAATAGCCAAACTGTGGAAAGAGCCAAGATGCCCATCGACAGATGAATGGATAAAGAAGCTGTGGGTATATATACAATGGAATATTATGCATCCATCAAAAGGAATGAGATCTTGCCATTTGCAACGACGTGGATAGAACTGGAGGGTATTATGTTGAGTGAAATAAGTCAAAAAGAGAAAGACATGTATCATATGACCTCACTGATATGAGGAATTCTTAATCGTAGGAAACAACTGAGGGTTCCTGGAGTGGGGGGTGGGGTGAGAGGGATGGGGTGACTGGGTGATAGACACTGGGGAGGGTATGTGCTCTGGTAAGCGCTGTAAATTGTGCAAGACTGTTGAATCTCAGATCTGTACCTCTGAAACAAATAATGCAATATATGTTAAGAAAAAAAAAAAGAAGAAGAAGGTAGCACGAGGGGAAGAATTAAGGGGGGGATATCGGAGGGGTAGACAAACCATGAGAGACGATGGACTCTGAAAAACAAAGTGAGGGTTCTAGAGGAGAGGAGGGTGGGAGGATGGGTTAGCCTGGTGATGGGTATCGAGGAGGGCACATTCTGCATGGAGCACTGGGTGTTATGCACAAACAATGAATCATGGAACACTACATCTAAAACTAATGATGTAATGTATGGGGATTAACATAAGAATAAAAAAATTTAAAAATTAAAAAATAAAAAATAAATAAATAAGAACTAAAATTAATTTTAAAAAGGGGGGACAAACTGAATGCCTATTAATTAAGACTTGTAAATAAATTATAATAATATGTACATAATTTCATACAATGAAATATTATGCCACCACTGAAAATTATGTTGTAGTTATTTTGACATGCTGTAGAGCAAAATAAAAATTTTATAAAAAACCTACTTCCTCAGGAAGTCATCCCTTACTTCTTAGGTTAGGTAAAATTCCTTGCAATATGCATACCTTCCTGGACTTTCCATATTACAACACTAACTTCTCTTGAAATTCTTGTTGAGTATCTATCTTTACACCTAGGCAGTAAGATTCAGGACAGGGATTGCTTATACCCGCATCTCAGTTCTTAGAACTATGCATATTGGATTCAATTACATAAATGTGACTTTAATAGCATATTCCCCTTTATGTAAAACATGTGCGCACAGTTGTATATATGCATAGAGAGACGCCTGGAGGGATGTTCACTGAAATGTAAGCAAGGTTATTTCTGGGTGGTGGGTTTTGAGTAATTGCTATTTTCTTCTTTGTACTCTTCTGTGCTATATTAGCCTTTAAAATTAGTACTAATCATTTTCCACAAAATAGTTAAGATCATTGTCTTTTACATAATGCTCAGTCAGTATTTTTGGTGCTATAGATAATAGTGCTTTTCTCATTATAAAATATATTTTGTGTGACCCAACATTTAGTACAATCCAACATATTGTCCTTATTTTTCCTCTACCACACAGGTAGCTAGCTACCTGATATCAGACCAAAACAATGACTCCAGGAAACAGTTAAGCCCTGCTAAGTCACTCATCCTCCTCTGTCATATCACAGCCAGCTGAGTTTAAGTGATTCTCTGGGTTGGCTGCTGAGCCAATGAGGGGGTGGGCAGACCACCATGTGTTACTTCTTGAAAGTACACTGTCTTAAGATTCCGACAAAAACCCAAACTGAGAAAGTCTACCTCTTTCTCCTACCTGTTCTACACTCACGCCTGCAAAACAGAATTTAAGTAGCTATGTCAGTCAGGACAAGCTAGATTATGCTGCAATAACAACTCCAAAATTCAAATGACTTAAAACAACAAAATGCTCTTTGTATCCTCCTCACTCCAGGACAAGAATGATGGAGCAATGGTTATCTGGAGCATTGCTATTCACCCATGAGGGAGGGAAAGATAGAGGTGACAGTTCTTAAAAATCCTCCCCAGAAGTAACATTATTCTACTCAAACTTTACTACTCAAAATTTTCTATGTGCTCAAGAGGAGAACCAGAAATATTTGTTTTCTGACAATAACTATCACAGTAGCATTGCTTTTATACACTCAAGCTAATTTTAATTCAACAACCTTATTTCTAGGTCATGTTAACCACACATTCATTAAAGTGATTTTCTAAATGCCTACTATATGGTTCAAGGCTATGCTATCTACTAAGCATATGGGGCTTGATAGCTTCACAGACTTTAATAACGCTTGCTTTATCACATGTGATAAAAAAAACTGCATACACCTTTTCAAAGCAGTTGACAACACTGGATAAACAACAGAGCTGTAAAAGAACCCTAAAAGCCTTTCTTTAAAGTAAAACAGACAAGTGAATGGACCAAAATGTACAACAAAGAGGTCTGAGTTGGAATTACACATAATGAATGTAGAGAGCGAAAAGTGCCAATTGCCAAAAGGTCCATTTCCGGCAGATGTGTGCGATGGAACAATAGCTGTGCCATCCTTTGTGGCGGCCCCACATTTTCACTTGAGCTGGGAACCAGCCTGAACATCCGCTGTACATCTGGTGAATCAAGTGGGGAGGGTGGGGAACCATATCCTCATTGTAGTCTTGAGGAATAAGAGCTGAAAGACCATTGGACATTTCCTTCTGGCTCCAGATCAGGCCCATATCCCAGACCTGGGTGCACCCTGTCATGGTCATTGCCTCAGGCTGGAAGGCCCATTACAATATTGGAGCAGCCACATTTTTTTTTCAGGCTCTAAAACTTCTGTTGTCCAGTTATCCTTCTGCCAGGATAATGAATAAATCCTTGCGTGTGCCTGGGAGGCCACTTTCCAAAAGGCTGGTACACATTTTCTGTTAGAAATGTGGTGGGTAGGAGGCTTTTGGGTAGCATTATCTGTGGTAAGAATGTTATGGTTTTGTCAAGGATGTAATGAGATATGTTGAGTCAATTTACACTTTATTCATGTACTTGATTACATGGCCAGTTCTACCCGGTATTTATGTACCCTGTGAGAGACTGCGGTGGAAGCCATGTGGCACAAAAGTGACGATTACACCCTGGTTTTTGGCCCCAGTTCACTGTGTGGGTAATGTTGCTCCCTCTGTCACCATCAGAAGACTTGCTTCTAAATTCACAAATGGTTACATAGCTTCACGACTTGATGAGTACGAACAACTGTTATATCTTAAGGACAAAACGTTCTTCTCTTTCAAATCACATGAGAATGAACTGCTGATGGCTGCTCTGGGACTTTTTTAATGGTGATAGTAAGCCTTGAAATTACTATTCTGGACCACTATCACCCACCATCTCTTTTGCCAAGTTGACTAAAGGTCGCCTAATTTTTCTTCATTAAATCATGAAGCGTCCCAGAAAAATGTGAAATCATTGCTAAATGAAAACTGGTTAAAAATCTGAGGCCAAAAATTGTTGGCAACCTTCACACTGAATTATGCAGTCTGCATATTGCAGGCAGCCTGTGGGTCCTGAGGCTGTCACAAATAACAGGGGAATGTGACTCTTTCTCCCAACAAGAAGGGCCTCTGCCCAGTGGTCTGGGCCCTGGGCCATGGTTGAACCTTACTGCTTCTCCCAAGGAAAGCTTTCTATTTCTTCCACAGATGGAACTGTTATGATGTCGAGAATACATATTTACTTAATTAGTTTTTCTAAGCATGAAACAGCCTGGCTCTTTCAGGTCTGTGAACTGTATCATTATTCTTCAGGGTTCACAATGGTGAAAGCTATTGTTCTCAGTGTCATTCCTCTCTCATGGTGCTCCTCCTTGATCTTCTAGAACTCCTGGGTACTCAGTGTGTACATGCTGCCATGGCTTCCAACAGAGCCTCCCCGTTTCCTTCCATCATTTCTTCCACTTCCAGGTGCCCAGGTCCTGGTTTTATAGCTAAAGTGACCTGCCCTGCTATGTTGAGTCAGATCTTCATTATGCATCAGACATTCATCCAAGCTGGTTGCTCAAAGTAAGTAATGATTGACTGACATGATACATTGGCAGTATAACAAAATTCTTTAATATCTTAATCCCAAAAAAATGGTGATCAGTGGGAATTCAGAGACTAAGAATGTGGTAATGTCTAGGTTTGGGATGTGGAGAAGGTTCAAGGACTTTTTCAATTAAGTCTCACTTAACTTTTAGATTGGCATTGCACATAGGTGAAGGTGATTAAACAGAACTCAGCTGTTGTTCTCAGGCACAGTTTACCCTATCATGAACATGCTTGCTGAAAAGGGATGCTTTGCTTTATTTACTTGCTTCATGTACCATACTATACACTGTCTCAGAGTGGCTATTTAGTTTGTACTACAGATATTTCCCTGCACTGACTACTGTGAAAGAGGTATTCAAATTTTACACAGTTTAAGGAGGGAATTAGACATTTCCTGTATTGTGTTCATCGTGTGCCTATCTACAAACTTCCCTTTGCTCTATACAATGCCCAGCCCAATGAACCTGACTCAGGAATGTCTTGTCTTGATGTTTTCTGATAGAGTTATAGAGATATGGGACAATCTCTATTACACTTGGGAGATTCTGTTGTTGTTGTTGTTGTTGTTGTTGTTGTTGTTTTGCTTTAAAGTGATTTGAGACCTATAGCTTAGTCTTGGGACCAATTTAATATAAGGACCCAAATCAACATGTGACAATGTAAAAAAACAAAACCAAAAATTCCAAATTCACTGGGTGCAAAACCTTCCAAATTCATTGGATGCAAAATTTCATTATATATAGAATGACTTCAACAGCTTAAAAAATGATATACATAGATTAAAAATTCCTAAATATTAGCAATGGTTATCATTGGGATAGTGAGAGTAGAGGTGATTTAGAACTTCTTCTTATTAATCCTATTTCCTTATGTTCCAGAACAGGTTTATGTTAAGGAAGAAAATAAATGTTGCTTTAAAATAAAAAGCATGATTCTGGAGTGACGAGGGCTTTATTCTAGTCCTGGCTCCATTAAAAATGGATTTCAAATGTAAAATAGGTTCATTCCAATGAGACTATTCTGAGAGTCAAATGAGAATTGAGTACAAAAGCACTGAAAAAAATCTAAACGGACTAAAGGGGCCTCTCAAACATGGCAGCAAAACCAGAAGTGACTCCTATGCTTACCTACCTGCCCCTGATCAGGTGGGTCTCAAAGTAAAGCAGAAGTTGAGTTGCTAAAACTAGACTGTAAGGTCAGAGCAGGAAATGCAAAGTCTACATGCTGCCAAATTTCCCAAGCTCACTTACTCTCCCCCTACCTTTGAAAGGGTTGGTCTCAAAGAATGGGGCCGGACAGACAGCAAAAATGAGTTCTCAGCAATAAGACTGGAGAATTGTGGGGAAAAGGCAACCAGTAGATCACTACAGAATTAAAAAAAAATTTTTAGGTTTTTAAAAATTTATTTTAGAGAGAGAGAAAGAGAGACGGGGAGAGAGAGTGAGAGAGAGAGAGAGAGATCTCGCACACGCCCTGGGGTTGAGGGAGGGGCAGAAGGAGAGAGAGGTTTTTTTTCTGGGTGCTTATTTATTTATTTATTCATTTATGTTCAATTAGCCAACATATAGTACATCATTAGTTTTCGATGTAGTAGTCAACGATTCATCAGTTGCATATAACACTTAGTGCTGAGCGTGGAGTTGTGGGGAGCTCCATCTCAGGATCCTGAGATCATGACCTCAGCCTAAACCAAGAGTTGAACGCTTAACTGACTGCCTTACCCAGGTGCCCCAGATTTTTTTTTAAATAATGAAATGTTGGGGACAGATTCCATAAATGTTTTCTAGCTTTGCAGGACTCTTAAAATCAGTTTCAATACTTATGTTTTTAAGACATGGACCTGCCTTTAGTTTGTGTGATAATGAGCCATGCTATGACAAATGTACCTTGGCAGTCCTCTTAGACAGTGGAATCCCAGTGGCAAGTACCAGCAGGAACAGCAGGTGTACAAATGATCCAGGGATCAAGCAAAGCAAGGGATTCATCTGGCAGCTTTTCAACATGCAGGGGAAAAAAAAATTACTGATGAGAAGGGGGGTGTGAAATATGAGGGTCAAGGAAAGAAAAAAAAGCTGTAGGGCCATGATTCATGAAGGAGGATTGCCTAAAAGCCCCGCTTGAGAAGCAATGCAGTCTTTACTGGACACAGTAAAGAAAGTAAAACAGCCCCCTCATTGGTTCAGCCCATACCCCTATGCGCTTGGTGATGCCATTAGCAGCACTGAGCATTTTTACTTTCACCTCCCTCCTTTCCATGGGAGTGTGCTTCCTCAGACTCATCTGGCCATGAAGAACCAGGAGCTGTTCAAACTGTTCCAAGCAAAGGAGGTTTTCTGGTAAAACGTCAATGTGGAATTCCCAAGAAGCTAACAACTATAGTAGAGTAAAACTTCATGGAAAATCTAATCAGAACTAAAGCAAACTGTTCTCTCAGTTTATCATGGCATCCATATTTCTTTCTAAGCCCATTTTACTTCCTATACTCTGACCTCTCATTATGCTAACAAGCTTTCATGGCTTATTCATTGTTCCTGGGTCCTTAAATTTTGTCGTACACATGGCTCCACCTTGTCATAGCCACCTGGGATGTGGGTAGGACAGATTTATTTAAAAGGGATGTGACCAGGATGGTCAATAACTAGTGCACACTATATTCATCAAAAATTGCAACCTGCAGTGGGGGAAACACAGTCAGGAAAGGATTAACTCCATAGGACAAGGACTATTCCATCTTATTCATGGTGGAATCCATAGTGACTAAAATAGTGTCGAAGTACATAGCAGCTAAGTGGTTAAATGAAGACTTTCAGAAAGCATTTAGTGCTCATCCTTTTAAGCAGAATGTTGTGCTTGGTGATAGAGAGAGAATTTTAAGAATTAGAATCCCTGTTTTCCAAAGTGGCTGTACCAATGCATTCCCACCAACAGTGTAAGAGGGAAAACAGTGTGGAAGTGCCTCAAAAAATTAAAAAGTAGAGCTACCCTATGACCCAGCAATTGCATTATTGGGTATTTACCCCAAAGACACAGATGTAGTGAAAAGAAGGGCCCTATGCACCCCAATGTTATAGCAGCAATGTCCACAATAGCCAAACTGTGGAAAGAGCCAAGATGCCCTTCAACAGATGAATGGATAAAGAAGATGTGGTCCATATATACAATGGAATATTACTCAGCCATCGGAAATGATGAATACCCAACTTTTGCATCAACATGGATGGGACTGGAGGAGATTATGCTAAGTGAAATAAGTCAAGCAGAGAAAGTCAATTATCATATGGTTTCACTTATTTGTGGAACATAAGGAATAGCATGGAGGACATTAGGAGAAGGAAGGGAAAAATGAAGGGGGGCGGAATCAGAGGGAGAGATGAACCATGAGAAACTATGGATTCTGAGAAACAAACTGAGGGTTTTAGAGGGGATGGGGGTGGAGGGATGGGTTAGCCCGATGATGGGTATTAAGGAGGGCATGTACTGCATGGAGCACTGGGTGTTATACGAAAACAATGAATCGTGGGTCATTACATCAAAAACTAATGATGTATCATATGGTGACTAACATAACATAATAAAATAAAATTTAAAAAATTAGAATCAATGCCTTTAAGTTCTAATCTAATTGAAAAAAATAAGTCATGAAGATAAAATCATACAGGTATAATGGGTTTATCAGTAATGGTCCCAAGGGAAGTAGATCATACTTAATGGGACAACTGAGGAGAGTTTAATTAAGGGACTGTGTATAAAAGGTTAAGGGACACAAATAAGGGTTGGTATATCATTGGAGAGCTAGCAGGAGATCAGAGATGTTATCATCCCTTGATCTGAAGATACAAAGGGAAGGAGAAGTTACTAGAGTGGTAAGAGGGAACTGTGACTGTGTAAGCAGGCTGCTGGATAGGAGCTGTAGCCTTTGGTAGAGGTAGTTGGGAAGCTGAGAGAATAAAAACCCTCACTTATTCACTTCCAACCTCTAATTTCTTACCTGTGCATCCCACTGACTAACCCACCATCTAAAGAAAAAAGGCAGTGGAGCTTAAGGCAGTATATAAAGTTAACTCTTCTGGGCAGAGAAGGATGAAGAAAAAAATGAAAATATCTGGCAAAGTGATGGATATTATTCTTTTGGTGAGACTCAATTTCCAACTTGGGGGCTCCACTCTACACCAACAAGCAATTCTCAGACCAGCAGGGTGTCCTCCAACTCAGGATGCCAGTCATAAGCCCAGGTTACTTGTGCTTCTGACTGACCTGCTACAGATTGGAGGTTCCCATATCACCTCATTAACACAACAAAAAATACAATTATCACTCTCTAAATTTAGGAAATTCCAAGGGTTTTGGGAGCTGTATGCCAAGAACTGTGGATTAACACCAAATATATATGAGAAATATATTTTGGTCATCTGAATGACCAAATATGTCTTTGTTATAAATCATAATATCACAGTTATTAATGTCATTTTTATCTTTTCCATCTTATTGCACATGATTAATTCCTTTTCCAGCCAGAAGCAGATTGTCAAAGCAGAGAAACAAACAGGAATAGACTACCTTTCCACTCCCAATCTCAAAGCTGACTCCTGTCTTGCCTATGGGGAGTGAATAATCTTGAAAGTCAGGCTTTGAGAAAAAAAGAGATTCTTAATTCCAAAACTTACATGTATAGTTTGGAAACAAATCTTAGAGGTTCAAATGCTGACTTTTGCCATTATCAATACTATAGAGAAGAATGGAAAATTTTTTCCAATAAAGCCTGGCTGGAGATGGTAGACAGAGAAGCAACAGTCAGAGTTCTCACTTGTTTATCTGCTCCTGCTTAGCTAAGCCTTAAGGGAGGACATTGTGGGGAAAACATCCAAATAAATTTGTGAAGAAATTTCAGAGGTTGACAGAGGGAGGAGGGCTTAGTTTTATACTTCTCAGAACAGAGGCAGAGCATTTTTTTTTTGTAAATTCTGTGGCAAAGAGCTGTATTTAGCATAATAACACAGAGAAAACAGGTGGTGCTCAGAAATGTGAGATATAGGTGTCCAGGTGGGTGAGCCAGAGGACAGCTTCAGAGGGTCCTGCATAATTAAGCATGGTGTAGACAAGTCAGCTGCAATTCTTAGGCCTCTCATGGTGCCCCCAAATCAGAAGAGGCTGAGGATGGAATGAGGGAGTGGGCCACAATGACAGGAACCTTATTACTCAAGACTGTGGTAGGAACTGTGGAGCTCAGTATCATGCTCTACAAAAGTTAGATTCGACCAGTTGCACCACAGAAAATACCAGCATAAGAGGCTCAAGGTCAAGACAATGTCAACCAATTAATTTTAGACTAGAGAAGAACACACAGAAGAGCTTATATAAAGATATGAGACCATCCCACCTCTGTGAAAACACATAAGCCTTCGTGTGTGTGTGTGTGTGTGTGTGTGTGTGTGTGTGTGTGTGTGTGTGAACCAGCAGAGGTGGGGTCAGGGGAGAGGAGAGAAAACATTATTTGTTCCCTGAACAAGCTGAGTTACCCAGAAAAATGTTTTGTTTTATTTTTAAAGAAGAGTCTAAATTTTCTAATTTCCTTTGGTTTGGTACGTTTAGAACTCTACCTGTACCATTACTTTCCTTTCCTAGAGAAGGGAAGATAGATTGATAAATATTTAGAAGGTAAAAATAATTGATTAGATTGGGATGATGGAGAAAATGGAGGTAAGATTTCCAACTAGTTTCATCTTTGGTTGAATGATGGAACTACCAAAAAAAGAGCATATTTATGTAGAAGAGGATGAGTTTGAACACACCATGCATGCATCGAGACTGACTGCCTTTGGGACATCTGGACATCTAGATGGATACAGGCAATCAATCATAAGAAATTAAGGCTTAAAACAGAGGTCTAGGCTATGATTATAGAAATGTTAGCAGTTCAATAGCTATAAGAGATAGCTGACATCAGAGTCTTATTTGGGGGCAAATCTCACCCTAAGTACTTAGCAAATATTGTCCCATTTGATCCTCACTAATAAAATAGGTTATACCAAGGCTCAGAGGTTTGACCTCCTACGTAAAGTCAATAGCTAGTAAATGGTATAGCTAAAGTTTAAACTCCATTTTTATTCCAAACTCATGTTATATGCATCACCCCAGCCCTGAGAAACCCTAAGAGCAGATATGAGAAATAAGGGGACCATTGGGTAGATACCTGTGAAGCAGGAGCATTTAAGGTGTGGGAAGAGAAACAAGTGTCAACGAATGAGCCAGAGAAAAACAAGACAAAAGGCCAAAGAAAAACCAGAAACATGTGGGGTTATAAACACCAAGATAATGGACTATTTCAAATTGGAAGTCAGATCAACGTTGTCAACTTCCACATGAGAGGGGTGCCTGGGTGGCTCAGTTGGTTAAGCAACTGCCTTCAGCTCAGGTCATGATCCTGGAGTCCCGGGATCGAGTCCCGCATCGGGCTCCCTGCTTGGCGGGGAGTCTGCTTCTCCCTCTGACCCTCCTCCCTCTCATGCTCTCTGTCTCTCATTCTCTCTCTCTCAAATAAATAAATAAAATCTTTAAAAAAAAAATTCCACATGAGAAATTAGGCAGGCCCAGGAGCAACCCACTGTAAGACAGAAATGATACATCCTAGACTGAGCACAGGTATGACTAGAGGACACAGCAACCTGCTTGAGCAAGAAGCCCAGACCCCCATTTTACCCACTATGGGTACACCAGTATGGCAGCCATACTCAGCTGCCATGTATGGCTGAAGGATGAGGAGGAAAAAGCCTGAACTTGGCTAATGAGTGGATGGTTTGATATGTGGGTGAAAGACAAAATTCGATGACAACTGCACCAAAGCTTCACGTGGGGCAGAGAGATTGAGAGACAGTGGCAAGGAAAGCTGCTCAACAGACTTAGCCTTTAGATGATGCAGCTGGTCATCTGCTTTGGTGGAAGGAAAAGTGTCCCTATGTTTGAATATATATAAACTACCTAGCAGTAGTGACTGGCCTGATCAGCTGTTCAGAGGCCTGAAAGGAGAAAGAGTGGAAAATAGAAACAGGGAGGCTTGAGGTGAAGGCACATGGATGGCCATGAAAGAGTGGACATGGCATAAAGAGCACTGTGACATGTGTCAACACTCATCAGAAAGCATACACAGTGGAAGAGTCTCCAAATGTAGACAAGTAGGTTTGGCCTGCTGATGTTAGACAGATTTTTTCAACAGCCATCCTCGTGCAGGCATGATGAGCCCACAAACCAAATGGCCATGGTGGCAAAGATGAAGACAATGTACAAATCAGCATGAACAACCACTTACTGAGGCCAATTTAGTTGCATCTACCTCTAAATTTCCACCTTGCCAGCAATAAAAACCAATACTGAAACCTCAGAATGTCATTCCTCAAAGAAACCAAACAACTGCTTGGAGGCAAGTTGGCACCAAAATAAGAGAAAGTTTCAAGTAGTAGGTCAGGATCAGACTGTCAAACTCAGCAAAGAAAAATGAAACCCCTTCTGTCCTAAAAGTGTCATCAGGAATACACATCTATTCAGGTATGAGTTTGGCTGACTCACCCAATAGCAATATGTGGGGCTTGCACTGTGCCTGGTCCAAAGGCATAGAATCCCACAGCACATAGCATCTATCAGGGAATGCTTCCCACTGAAGGAGGGTTGATATGGGCCTGTGACCATAGTTCCACTGGTCTCTTCATATACTGTACCACCTAGACACTGCCAATGTGACAGCATGGAATGGCCTGCTAAAGATGCTGCTGATGGGCAAAGTCAGAGGTAACACCCTGAAAGGATGGAATACTCTCCTTCAGTATGCAGAATATGCACAGCTTCAGAGTCTTTTATGTGGTGCTCTGCCCCCAGCAGAAGTATACATGATTTCATGAACCAAGCCCCACCCCTCCAACACCTACAATCACCCAATAAGCTACTTTGTGCTTCCCACCTCTGCAACTCTGGGTTGTGCAGGGTCAAATGTCCTGGTACTCAAAGAGATTGCAAACTATAGCTGTTACCTGGATACTCTGGGATGCTTGTGTTCAGGGACAAGAAGGCAAGAAGAGTCACTGTCTTGCCAGGGATTTGGCCCTAATCAGTAGGAGGAGTTAGGAATGTTATTACACAGTGAGAACAAAGAGGAATGACATATGTGGGAAGCTCAGATGATGCAGATGGGTGCCCTTTAGTACCCCCATGCTCAACTGTAACTGTGATTAGAGTAGTACAATAATGTAGTCTGAAAAGGGGCTCAGACTCCTCAGAAATGAAAAATTTGGTCACACCATCACTTAAACAGAGGTGGCAGTTGAGAGCAAGGGGAATTTGAATGGATAGAGAAATAGGGAGATGGTGAGTGTCATTTGCAGTTCCAAGACAAACTGCAGCAATGGGAGCTTTGGTTTGTTCTGCTGACAACCCTCTTCTAAGTTTCTTTCCCCTCAGAGCCCTGGATGGAACAGTAGATCTGCATGGCACAGGATGTGCACTGTGGCAGATGTGAAGATGAGCTGCTCAGATCCTCTTCTGAGAAAGCACCACACAGCTTCCAGGAGTATGGTAACTGACCACTTCCAGCTCATATCTTCTTTAGGATCTGCCTCAGTTTTGATGCTGTTTGTGGGGTGGCACCCAGCCAATGACTGATCAAGCTGGCAGTACAAGGGCCTAGCCATTTCTGCTCAAAGCAGCATGTCTCTAATGGTCAAGCTTTGCTCTACATCTCTCTGTTGGCCTGGCAGAAACTTTTGTCAGGTTTGCATTGTGGTTGGACCATTCCCTCATGCAATCATCCCTCCTCTTTTTTATTTTCATAAGTTTTACTTTCCCTTAAACTTTCTTTACCCCAAATGCCATCTCAGTGTCTGTTTCCCAGGGAACTCAACAGACAAGAAGGGCAATGGGCTCTCTTCTGCTTCCTGTCGCCGTGTTTAAGCAACCATTAAACATTTGCCTGGAGGGCAGAAGCTCTTTCACATTCTGTATTTTTCTTGTGTCTGGGTTTGTAAGGCAAGTGGCAATCTTCCTTGGTAAATGAACTGAGAGTCCATTTTGCAGACCTTGCTCTTGCTAAAATAAGTCCCAGTGTCTCAACTGGGGAAGGAGCAGGAAACTACCCTCTTTGTACCACTTTCCACTTTCCAATTAATGTAGAAACCTTCCCTATTATGCTTTCTTTAAAGTAGTCATATACCTTCCAGAACAAAATAATTTGAATACACTTAAAAATTCATTTTGAGGGACACCTGGGTGGCTCAGTAGTTTAAGCATCCGACTCTTGATTTCAGCTCAGGTCACGATCTCAGGGTCCTGGGATCGAGCCCCAAGACAGGCTCTGCACTCAGTGGGGAGTATGCTTGAGGATTCTCTCTCTCCCTCTGCCCCTCCCCCCACTCGTGCATGCATGCGCTCTCTCTCTCTAAATAAATCTTTAAAAAAAAATCATTTTGAGCAGATTTTAAACTGGTTCGATGACCATATGGAAACTTGTGAAGAGATATTTTAAAGTCCGAATGGACATCATTCATTAGTTTACCCTCCTTTAAAGATCTCCACTCTCCTTTTACTTGATTTACCAAACACAAAACTTCTTTTCTCTCCTTTCCTTCACATTCTCTCTCCATAGTCAGCACCAAATTCCCCATTGACCCTTCTAAAACATATTTGGGGTCTAGAGGAGAAGAGGGGGAAGGAAAGAGGGAAATAACTTTGCTTCTGCATTTCATCCATCTGAAGAGCTTCTGCCTGCATCTTTTCTCAGCATTAAAAAAAATTCCACTTACATCTGTGTTCAAAAAATAAAGAAAATATTCTGGACTTGGAGAGTTGGAGAAGCCTACTACAGAATATGTGGAGATGAAATAAAGTGTAAAGTTGATCAAATTTTATTGAGTCTTACCCCTTTAGAATTTGGTGCCTGAATCAAATATTGTTTACTTTTTTCCACATTACAAAAAAAAAAAAAAAGGCTCAATGAAGGAAAACTTGTGGGGAAAAAAAACCCAGAACTATGCATTATAATCATTTAATACTCTGTTTTGATTTTTATAATTTTTGTTTCCAAAGTAATATTGGTTTACTAGCAAAGTACAGTAGAAATGAACCATTTCTTCTTTAACCTCTTAATTTTAATTCTTTTAATTTTTTTCTTTTTTGACCTTTTCTTTGATCTAAAACATACATATAGAAAAGTGCACTGCAACATATATACAGACACATACCGGAATATACAGAAACAGGGATAGCCCAAAGAATTTTCACAAAGTGAACATACCCAGAAAGTTCTGTCATGACTGCTTCAGTCACTGTCCTCCTCCCCCAAGGATAACTACTATCCTAATATCTAATAACATAGGTTAGTTTTGTCCATTTTAATATTGTATAGAAATGAATTCATGCTGTATGAATTCTTTTCTCTTTGGTTTCTTTGACTCAACATCATGTTTGTGATCTTTGCCCATGTTATTATATACAGTGGATAGTTTATTTTAATTTGTTGGATGTAATGATAATGATGGTATATAATAATTGATTATACCACATTTATTTTCAAATTGGGTTTTTACATTCTTGCATATGTCTTTTGGTGCATATATGGATAACTATTGGGTATATTCCTACGAATGTGATTTTTATGAATAAGGTATGTGTGGGGCGCCTGGGTGGCTCAGTTGGTTAAGCGACTGCCTTTGGCTCAGGTCATGATCCTGGAGTCCCTGGATCGAGTCCCGCATCGGGCTCCCTGCTCGGCGGGGAGTCTGCTTCTCCCTCTGACCCTCCCCCCTCTCATGTTCGCTCTCTCATTCTCTCTCTCAAATAAATAAATAAAATCTTAAAAAAAAATAAGGTATGTGTATCAGCTTTAATAGATAATGAAACCCAGTTTTCCTACATGGTTGTACCAATTTACATTCTTACCATCAATAAGAGATTTTCAATTATTTCACATCTGAAAATTATAATCATTTTGGCGAAAACAGGAGAGGAGAGTTTGGGGCAAAAAAAAAAAAATGAAGGAAATAATGGCTTGATGTGTTTTAATTTCATGAGAACTATAAGCCCACAAATCTAATAATCCCCAAGCAGCAAAAATGTAAGGAAAACCACACCTAGGTACATCAAATCAAATTGCTAAAGACCAATAGGAAAATGTTAAAAGCATTCCCCTAACTCCTCCCGCCCCAAAAAAAGACACTTTAGAAATGGAGAACAATAATAAGAAAGACTGCTAAATTCTTAAAAGAAACACTAACAGCCAAATGCAATGGGAAGATATCTTTAAAATGGTTAAAAACCCAGAAATCCATGCCTATGTGAAAATATTCTTCAAAAATGGAGGTAGAACAAAGACATATTCAGATAAGCAAATGTTAATAGAATTTGTGGCCAAAGGACCTATACTATAATAAATACTACAGAAAGTTCTTTGAGGAGAAACAAATGATATTAAATGGCAACTCAAATCTTCATGGCAATGAAAATATCCCAAATGGTAAACATGTAGGTAAGTCTAAAATAAGGTTATGTTTCTCATTACTGAACTGCTTCAAAATGTACTGATTACAGCAAAAATAATGTATTCTGAGGTTTAAATATGTTAAATGCATGACAGCAGTTGTACAAAGATGGGAAAGGAGCAAGATATATACTATTGTAAGTTCTTACATGATATGTGAAGTGAAATAACATTAATTCAAAATAGACTATTAGATAAAGATGTATATAGTGAATCTTGTATCAAACATTAAAAATAAAAAAGAAGTATAAGTAAAAAGCCAATATAAGATATAAAATGGTATAGTAAAAATTGATCAATTAATGAAAAAAGTCAGGAAAATAGGGAAAAGGAATAAAGAAGAGATAAGACAAATAAAAAACATATAATAAGACTAGTAGACCTAAGCCCAACAATATAATTACATGAAATGTATGTGAACTAAACACTCTAATAAAAGGGCAGAGATGTTAAACTGAATAAACAAGCAAGACCTACCTGTATGCTATTTATAAAAGCTGCATTTTATTTTTTTATTCTTTTTAAATATTTTATCTATTCATTTGAGACACAGAGATACAGAGAGAGAGAGTGCATGAGCAGTGGGAGAGGCAGAGGGAGAGGGAGAAGCAGACTCCCTGCTGAGTCAGGAGCCCGATGTGGAGCTTGATCCCAGGACCCTAGGATCATGACCTGAGCCGAAGGCAGACGCTTAACCATCTGAGCCACCCAGGCGCCCCAGTAAAAGCTGCATTTTAAGTTTAAAAAAACCCACACAGGTTAAAAGGAATAGAAAATGTACACTATGCAAATTCTAATCATTAGCCAGAGTGACTATAGTAATATGGGACAAAGTAGATGTAAGGAGGAGAATTATCAGAAAGAAAGAGAAATTTTTCATAATGATAAGAGTCCATTCATCAAAAAATCAAAAATGTAAATGTGTAAACAAATAATTATAGAGCTTTGAAATGCATGGAGCAAAAACTGACAGAACCAAAGGTAAAAATACAAAAATCCACGATTAGAGTTAGTGATTTTAGCTCTATTTTCTAAGTAATTGATAGACAAAAAGACAAAATTCACTAAGGATAAAGAAGATTTAAACATTACTACCAACCATTTAATATTTACAAAACATTAGACAACAAAATGCAGAGAATACATTCTTTTAAAGTGCCAGTAGAAATGAACTAAGGCTAGAGCATATGCTAGGTCAAGTCTCCGTAAACTCAAAACAATTGAAGCTATGTAGAGTATGTGTTCTGACAAAATGATTTGAAATTACAAATCAGTAACAAACAATTATCCAGAAAATGTCCAAACATTAAGCAACACATTTCTAGTTAACTCATGAGCTAAAATAAAAACTAACAAGGGAAATTAGAAAATATTTGAATCCAGGGGCCCCAGGGTGTCTCAATCTGTTAAGCATCTGCCTTCTGCTCAAGTCATGATCTCAGGGTCCTAGGATGGATCCACATGTTATACTCACTGCTCCGCAGGGAGTCTGCTTCTCTCTCTCTCTCCCTAGGACCCTACCCCCCCTTCTCTCAAGTAAATAAATAAAATCTTTAAAAAAAGAAAATATTTGAATCTGAAGTATATTAAAATACAGCATATTAAAACTTATGTAACTAAAGTAATGCTTAGAAGGAAACTTTATAACTTTAAATACTTGTATAAGGAAAAGAGAAAATATTTTAAAATAAATAATCTAAATTTCTATGGAAGAAAAAAAGCAAATTAAATTGAGTAAATGGAAGGAAGGAAATACAAAAGATAACAGTAGACATTCATGACATAAAAAATGGACAAACAATAGAGAAAATGAATTTAAGTACCCATATCTTTGTAAAGGCCAATAAAATTGATAAAATATTAGCTAGGCTGGTCACAAAAAGAGAGAGAAAAGACACAAATTACCAATATTAAAGGGGGCTGAAAAAGATAATAAAAATATTATCAACAATTTTATGCCAATACAGTTGACAAGTTAAAGGGAGTGACATAGTCTTGTGAAAGATAAATGATCAAAACTAAAGAAGAAACAAAATCTGAACCACCTTATAACTACTCAAAAGTGTATTCATAATTAAACACCTACACACACACACACACACACACACGCTTAACTAGTGAATTCTGTCAACATTTATTTAAGAAATAACATAATCCTACAATTACTTTCTTAAAGTATGAGAGGAGAGAACACTTCCCAATTTGTTATTCATTCAGTGAAATGAATTATTCATTTAATTTGGCATTACTCTCCTTCAAAAACCAAAAATATTAAAGATTAATAGTCTTCATTAACATATATTCAAAACCTTAACAAAATATTTGAGAAAATATTCAGCAAAATATAAAAAAGATAACATATCATGAATAAGTGAGGCTTATTCCAGGAATGCAAAGTTGATCTAACATTTGAAAATCAATCACTGTAATTTACCATATTATCAGAATAAAGGAGAAAAACTATATGATCCTTCACAAGATGTGGGGAAAGCATTTGACAGAATTCCACTTCCAGACTTGTTACAGATGAAATCTCCCTCAATGATGATAGATGTCATCTATGAAAAATCTATAGCCAATGTCATGTTAATGATAATAGATTAAGCACTTTTCCCTTAATATTAACAAAAAGGCAAGGTTGTGCTTTCTACTTCTTATTCAAAACTTTGCTAGAGGTCCTACTTAGTGCAATTAGATGGGGGGGGGGAGGCAAACATAATGGAAAGAAAGAAGTAAAGCTATATTTATAGATAATCAGATACACAGAAAATTCTAAGGACTCTATGAGAAAAGCTACTGGAACTAGTAAGTGAATTTAGCAAGATCACAAGATACAAGGCCAATAATTAACAATAATTTTCCCCCTGTACTATTAATGAAAACTTTGAATATGTAATAAAAAACAATACCATTTATAGTATGTTAGAAGTCAGAAAATATTTAGGAAAAACTAACAAAATATATGAAAGACCTATTAATAAATATATATATATACACATAGAGCAAGATGAGAGAAATTACAAAGGATCTATATTAGTAAAGAAATACACCATGTTCATGTATTGCAAAGTTAAATATTATTAAGATTTCTATTCTCCCCAAATAGTCCACAGATTCAACCCAATTCCAGTAAAAATCTTGATTTTTTTTCTGTAGAAATGCCCAAGCTAATTCCAAAATTTATATGTAACACAATGACCTAGACTAAACAAAATAACCTGCAAAACAAGAACAAAGCTAGAGGACCTATACTACCTGTCTTTAAGTCTTTTTGTAAAAGTACAAATAATGCAAAGATAGACAAATAGCTCAGTGAAAAAGAATGGAGAGTCCAGATAGATATTTACAATTATATGGCCTATGATTTTGTCAACAAGCAATTCTGTGTGGAGAGGAAAGGCATTTAATTGGCTATTTATATAAAAAAGAAACTCATGCTCTATTTTATGCTACACAAAAATTAATTCAAAATATCATAGCCCTAAAGATAAAAAACTGTAACTATAGAGCTTCTAGAAGAAAATATTAGAGAATATTTTCAAGACTTTTGCTTTAGCAAAACGTTCTTAGATTGGCTTTAGAAAGCACAAGAAACAAAATTAATAAATTGGGCCCCTTCAAAATTAAAAACTTTTGCTCATCAAAATTCACCATCAAGAAAAATAATAGGCAAGACACAAACCAGGAGAAAATGTTCTTAATGCATAAATATTTAATGGCTTTTTTCAATAATAAAAGGACAACCCCATTAAAATGGGTAAAAAAAATTAAATAAGCACATCACAAAGGGAGATATAGAAAGGGCCAATTGACATGTAAAAAAGTGCTCATCATCATTAGCAGGGAAATGCAAATTAAAACCAAAGTGAGATATTAGCCCTACGATAGAGAAAATGAAAAAAGACTGACAATACCAAACTGGATAGTGTATAGATATAGAACTCTTATACACTGCCAAAGGCAATGGAAAAATGGTACAATCAATTTGGAAAAATATTGGGCAGTTTCTTATACAGCTCAGCTTATACCTACCCTGCAACTCAGCAATTTCACTTCTAGGTATTTATCCAGATGAAATGAAAACACATGAGAACAAGAAGTCTTGTATGAGAAAGTCATAGCAGCTTTACTTGTAATAGCCAACTGAAAACTATGCAAATGTCCCTCAAGGGGAGAATGTATAAGCAAACTGTGGTATATTCATTCAAAGGAACACTCAGCAATAAAAAATAAAGGACTGTTTTGTGCCAGTACCATATTGTCTTGATGATGACAGCTTTGTAATAGAGCTTGAAGGCTGGAATTGTGATGCCGCCAGCTTTGCTTTTCTCCTTCAACATTCCTCTGGCTATTCAGGGTCTTTTCTGGTTCCATACAAATTTTAGGATTATTTGTTCCATTTCTTTGAAAAAAGTGGATGGTATTTTGATGGGGATTGCATTGAATGTGTAGATTGCTCTAGGTAGCATTGACATCTTCACAATATTTGTTCTTCCAATCCATGAGCATGGAACGTTTTTCCATTTCTTTGTGTCTTCCTCAATTTCTTTCATGAGTATTTTATAGTTTTCTGAGTACAGATCCTTTGCCTCTTTGGTTAGATTTATTCCTAGGTATCTTATGGTTCTGGGTGCAATTGTAAATGGGATCAACTCCATAGATCAATGGAACAGAATAGAGAGCCCAGAAATGAACCCTCAACTCTATGGTCAACTAATCTTTGACAAAGCAGGAAAGAATGTCCAATGGAAAAAAGACAGTCTCTTTAACAAATGGTGTTGGGAAAATTGGACAGCCACATGCAGAAGAATGAAACTGGACCATTTTCTTACACCACACACAAAAATAGACTCCAAGTGGTTGAAAGACCTCAATGTGAGACAGGAGTCCATCAAAATCCTAAAGGAGAACACAGGCAGCAACTTTTTCGACCTCAGCCGCAGCAACTTCTTCCTAGAAACATCGCCAAAGGCAAGGGAAGCAAGGGCAAAAATGAACTATTGGGACTTCATCAAGATAAAAAGCTTTTGCACAGCAAAGGAAACAGTCAACAAAACCCAAAGACAACCGACAGAATGGGAGAAGATATTTGCAAATGACATATCAGATAAAGGGCTAGTATCCAAAACCTATAAAGAACTTATCAAACTCAACACCCAAAGAACAAAGAATCCAATCAAGAAATGGGCAGAAGACATGAACAGACATTTTTCCAAAGAAGACATCCAAATGGCCAACAGACACATGAAAAAGTGCTCAACATCGCTCGACATCAGGGAAATCCAAATCAAAACCTCAATGAGATACCACCTCACACCAGTCAGAATGGCTAAAATTAACAAGTCAGGGAACGACAGATGTTGGCAGGGATGCAGAGAAAGGGGAACCCTCCTACACTGTTGGTGGGAATGTAAGCTGGTGCAGCCACTCTGGAAAACAGTATGGAGGTTCCTCAAAAAGTTGAAAATAGAGCTACCATACAATCCAGCAATTGCACTACTGGGTATTTACCCCAAAGATACAAATGTAGGGATCCGAAGGGGTACGTGCACCCTGATGTTTATAGCAGCACTGTCCACAATAGCCAAACTGTGGAAAGAGCCAAGATGTCCATCGACAGATGAATGGATAAAGAAGCTGTGGTATATATATACAATGGAATATTATGCATCCATCAAAAGGAATGAGATCTTGCCATTTGCAATGACATGGATGGAACTGGAGGGTATTATGCTGAGCGAAATAAGTCAAACAGAGAAAGACATGTATCATATGACCTCACTGATATGAGGAATTCTTAATCTCAGGAAACAAACTGAGGGTTGCTGGAGTGGGGGGTGGGGTGGGAGGGATGGGGTGACTGGGTGATAGACACTGGGGAGGGTATGTGCTCTGGTAAGCACTGTGAATTGTGCAAGACTGTTGAATCTCAGATCTGTACCTCTGAAACAAATAATGCAATATGTGTTAAGAAAAAAAAAAAGAAGATAGCAGGAGGGGAAGAATGATGTGGGGGAAATCAGTGGGGGAGACAAACCATGAGAGACGATGGACTCTGAAAAACAAAGTGAAGGTTCTAGAGGGGAGGGGGGTGGGAGGATGGGTTAGCCTGGTGATGGGTATTAAAGAGGGCATGTTCTGCATGGAGCACTTGGTGTTATGCACAAACAATGAATCATGGAACACTACATCAAAAACTAATGATGTAATGTATGGTGATTAACACAACAATAAAAAAATTAAAAAAAAAAAAGGACTGGTACATACAACAAAATGGCTTAATCTCAAAACAACTACACCGAAGAAGCCAAAGAGTACATAGTGCATGATTCCACTTATATGAAACTAGAAGAGGAAGCCAATACATGGTGAGGGAACTCAGAACATTTGTCACCTCTAGAAAGGCAGGGTTAACAGAGTGAGACAGGAAGGAACTTTCTATGGTGATTGAAATATTACATCTTTTGATAGGGGAGTGGGTTACATGGGTATATATATTTGTAAACACATAAACTCATGATTTAAGATCTGTGCATTTCACTGGATGCTAATTATACCTTAATAAAAATAATATAAACAAATCTCTCACTTGACTGTGGGTTTTACTATTTTTTTTTCAACATTTGCTTTCTATTTTTCAAAGCTATGATAGTTACACTATATATATGTTTACATATACATATTATAATACATACTGTATATATGGGTGGAAAATGTGTGTGTGTGTGTGTGTGTGTGTGTAGTGTTCCTGATGAATTGATCCTTGTAATCATTATGAAATGTGCCTCTTTATTTCTAATATTCTTACTCTACAAATAAAATATACTTGTCTGTTATTGTAATAATTTTACAATCTTTCCCTTGGTTAGTATTTACATGTATTTTCCACTCTTTTACTTTTAATCCTTCAGTATTGTCATTTTAAAGGTATTTTTATAAAGAACATACAGTTCATTTTTTAACTTGTCTGATAATCATAATATTTTATTAAGGAATATTTGGCTTATTTGTAATTGATGTGATTACTGATGTACTTGGGTTTTGATCTATATCTTACAGTTTGTTTTCTACTAGGTCCATAACTTCTGTGTTTCTTTCTCTTCTTTCTTATTTTCTTTTGGATTAATCATTTTTATTTTTAATTTTCTCCTCAGTGAAATTGTTAATAAAAATCTATAATTGTTCTATTTCCTTTATTTATAATTGTAACTTTTGTGTTAAGAATAATTTCAAGCATACAGTTGGTAGATGAACATACCTATCAACTTTCTAAATTCTTAACATTTTGCTATATTTGATTTAAATCTTTATTTTGTATTTCAAAATTATGCATACAGTTGAAACCTAGTGTGTTAATTCTCTTTTTAAGTATTTACTGCTGTGACACAGTTTACATAAAATTGAAATGACTAGGGAGAGTGTCATTCTAACAAAGAAATATTTCAAACTTCACACATTTTCCAAAAGGGATAATGGTCTCTTCCTTTTCTTCTGATGAGGAGTGCATGTTTTATAAATTACAGGATCTATTTCTCTCCACTGAGTGTGCTTCATTTAGACAAATTCCCTACCAAAAAGAAGGCAACAGAAATTATTATTCCAGTTACTGGCACAAAACAGCAGAGCACTTGTTCATCACTTCCTGCTTACCTCTTTTCAACTGAGCCTCCACACCTTCCTTCAATTATTTCCTACTCCATAATGCTCAAGAGATACAACCATTTCCCTATCAAAGACACCTCATTATAAAGAAACAAAATCTAAGACAATACACTGTCCAAAAATGTGGTCCTTCTGTCCATGAATCTTCAATGTCCAAAGCCCCTTTACTTACTAATCTTAGTGAACTCTCAAGACAATTCTGTGAGGTAGGCTGGGTGGATTTTATTCTCCCCATTTTACAGATGTTCCACATAAATCCTTGCTTAATATCACAAGCCCATTAAATGAAGAAACCGTGACTGGAAACAAAATCTTTTAAAGCTCTTTTCACTGACCAAATTTTAAGAAGTGAAATTCTAGAAAGTTAACAAGGTGTGCCTTCCACACTGTCCTCCTAAACCTCTCCCAAGCCTAGGTCCTAAGAGTCTCAGACAGACCTCTCCTAGCAGCCACCTGCTCCTTCACCTGGGGCACTTCTCAATGCTTGTTCTTTGTTCCAGCACTCCACATCACATACTTTCTCTGGTACTAAATAGCCCAGCTTCTTGATGGATGGATCATCCATCAAGATGATATAATTTGATGGATATAATTTGATAAATTGATAGTTTTGGGCCTTTTTATTACCACCTTGTTCCCAGAATACACAGTGGCATTCTGAAGGCAGAGTAGACAATGTCTTCAGCCAAGTCAGTAACCATGATAGTGGACACTTCAGTGTTCAAAGAACAGAGATGAACATGAACACAGTTCAATCCTCTTGGGTGACAGACCTATTACAATAGTGGTCAAAGGCATAGACTAATTATACTCAGTGAACTTGGATCCCAAGTTCTTCTTGCCCACATCCTCTATGGCTCCCTATACTGTAAGCTATTTGAAAAGCTGAATGCAGAATGAATGGAATCTGTTTGATAATGATGACTTCTCACTCTCCTCAGCCTGCCTGAAATCTGAAGGTTACCAACCTGAGAAAGATACCGCATATTGTCTTTCCAGCCTTTAGTTCCATGGGTGCTAAAAGATTCCTAGTTACTCCCATAATGCAATGAGATGTCTCTGGAGCTGCCATTTAATCCCCGGTTTAAAAAAATACACACACACACATATATGCTAAAGAGAAAGATGTATAAATGCATATAAATATATGTATTATATATATATATGCATATATATATATGCTAAAGAGAAAGATGTATAAATGCATATAAATGAGGCTAGTAGGAGGAAAACCTTTGTAGTATCAATTAAGGGGAAAGAATAAATAAGAAAACCAAGAATATGACCTCTGTGTAATGAATAAGCACTATTTCTTCTTTGACAATTGGCTCTCAATCACATATCCTTTGGTGTTAAAAGTTCCATTTCATACTGTGACAATAAACTGGAACTGATCTAAAGTTTCTTCTTCCAAAGGTTTTCCTATGCCTCAGCTTCAACGTTGGCTTTGTCCTTTGTCCCATCCATTTTGTCTCCTTTTCCATTCTTCACATTGTAAATTTCCTTTGGTAGGCTGTTTTATATCAGGTCAGATTTTGTTGAATGCCCAAGAGACTGGTATAATTCTGACCAGTGTTGATGGATTGAATAAAGTCACTAATCATTAAGTAAAAGTTTTTCCAAAGAAGGAAGGGGGTTGAGAGGAAAGATGAGGCAGGGGGTATAGAGGTGAGTAGGGAGTACTTTTCTGACTCTTGAACTTGGCAGATTTCAGACAAAAACAGCTATATATAAGGAATGGGTATGATGGAATACATTAATTGCTATCATCAGGATTTTAGATGCACTTGAGAGTTGTTGGCAGTCCTGGCATGTAGAATTATATCAGGAACCTTCTTTTAAGAAAAGGTAAGCACCGATTATAATGATGCATGAAAGTCAAACCTCAGGGTAGTGCTACAGATGAGTATGTGTTGCCCCTTTGTCATTGCTATCCGTATCATAAACTTCTGGTTCTTTCATTACCCTGTCTTAAGGGACCACCAGGTCAGGGTGCCTGCCTCTTTACCTCCTTTCTACCTGTCTAGTTTGCTGACTAAGGATCACATTTGTTGGTGTCATGTAACATTAACCATGATTTAAAATTCAATACTTTGTAATTTTGTAACATTATAAACCATTGAGTTTTTAAATCATGGGCCCTCAGCTTGTTATCCACCCACCCTAGATTAATAGGTTAAATACTGTTAGATTTTATATACAAATCTAAGTAGATTTTCCATTTTTTTAAAAGCACACATAGAATATTTTTTAAAAACTGACTATATACTAGTCCATAAAGTAAGTCTCAATAATTTCCTAGAATAAGTATAACACAGGCCTCACTCTTTAACCACCATTCAAAGAAGTTAAAAATCAGTGGCATAAAGAACAAAAAAAACATTAAAATCCCCCTTCTAAATAACAGATAGGTTGGCAAACATATCATGAGAGAACTTAGAAAATAAGTAGAAGTAAAGGGAAATGACAATACTGCATATAAAAAATTTTGGGATAGAGCTAACACAGTCCTTAGAGGGAAATTTATAGTTATAATGTTAATGCCTGTATTAAAAATAAAAATACTAAAAAGTAATATGCTAACATACAACTTAAGAAGTCAATAAGGAATGACAGAATGAAACCAAGTATAGAGAAAAAATAAAGAACATAAATCAAGGGAATAGAAAACAAACCATAACAAGTAAATAAAACCAAAAGTTCATTCATTAAACAGATTAAAAAATACAAATCTCTGGTGAGACTGATAGACAAGAATGAGAGAAAACACAAATCACATTTAGATGAAAAGGGATATATTACAGATACAACAGAAATTAAATGGATAATGAGAAATTGATCCTTTCAAGGTTTGATTTTATTATCTTTTAAGAAATATCTAGAGTGGCCTTTATTCAAGGAGTAACTTAGTCCCACTAAGACATTGCTTTTCTGCAATTTCTCCTGAATGTTCCATATATTCAAAGAGATTTTTACACAACTGCTAGGGGAAACCTAAATGATGACCAGACCTGAGGAAGTTCTCAAATGTTAGTCTTACATTTATCTGATACTTTTTCTTTCTTGGGAAATTGTTCTTTCCCAGTCTTGTGGCATTTCAATCTCTGCAAGCAAAGGTTGGTATTTAGCCAAATACTCAAGGAGATCCCTGTGAAGACCTTTAGAACTTTCTCTTAGTAGACCCCTCTCCTTGAGCCTTCTCCCCCCAGTTCTAGCTTCATTGACATCCTTGAACTCTGTTCTCTGTCTCTCCAACTCAACAAGATTGTTGAACTCTACTTGTGTCCCATCCCTGCACTACAATCCAGGAATTATGTGTTGGCAAAAAAACCTTTGTGAAGATAAGGCACATCTCTTCTTTTTTTGTTTTTTCTTTTTTTTTTTCCAGTGGCCCCAGTCATATTGTTCAATGTCTAATATTAGTTCCCTGTATTTTATCCAGTTTTTTAGTTGTTTACAGTGAAAGTAATTCCAGACCATTTTGCTCTCTCTTCACTGGTGGTAGAAGTCTACCATAGTTATTTAAAATTTAAAGTTCAAAGGACAGTGATAGGGTTTCAACAGAGACATATAAGTTTGAAAAACTGTTTGAAGTATCTCCAAATAAAATTGTTATTTTACCCATTGAATTTATTCAAAAATCCACTGGAAGCATACCATTTTCTAAGTATGTCAAGCATAAGAACTGGTTTTGAGTTCAAGTAATGGTGGAATAGTTTGTGTCAGACTAACCTTCTTGTCAATAACAATTATAAACTCTGCACAAAATATGAAAATCAACTGTTATAAAGTGTTGGAGAGTTACCAAAGGTAATTAGAATCTGAAAGGGCTTTGACCCTTGATATAAGGGGACCACATGGGCTAAGATTAGCTTTTCTTCTGAGAGTAATTCCAAATCTATGTGGTATTAAGGGGAAAGAGCTCAAACAAAAGGCTACAGTCTTAATGGCCTGAGACAGAGAACAGATGTCTAAAAAATGATTATGCCATAGTGAGAGGAGCCCTCAAATTTACAGATAAACTCTTCATGAATTTTTTACTGACTCTTGAATGGTGCATGCTTAGGGAAATGCTATAAAGAAGAAAACAATAGCTGGAAGCCTACTAGAACTGAACAGAAATTTCAGTGGCTTTACACTACAGAGGAGACCAAAGGTTTAGAGTCTGAGTCCAGCTAGAAAGGCTTGGACTTTCCTCTGAAATTATAGAATGACCACACTTTAGGCATGGAGATTATGTTCCATGACTAAAATATTGATTCGAATACTAAGGGAAAAACTGAAAGCAACCAACCCTTATAAAGTCTAAAATCAAGCCATCACAAAATAAAGGTTGCTCACCTGTAATTTAACTGACTTTAAGAATAAAATTAACTTATTCAGGAAAAAGAACTGACTCTAGTCTGAACAATGTGACACACAGTTATTGGTATATAATTAAAATTACTAGACGTATGAAGTAATGAGAAGATGTTATTTATAATCAATAGAAAAAGCATTACTACATCTTGCATGAAATACACCCTGATTTTTAAAAAAACTATTCACCAGATAATGATAAGGGTTTAATAGAAATTATTTTTCTCAATCCTTACAACCTAAAAGGGAGGTAGTATCTTGATCCTCATGTTATAGCTGAAGGCAGCTGAGAGTAAAAAAAATAATAACATGTCCAATGTTACACAGCTTAGAAGCTAAAGAAATCTGGGATTTGAACCAAATATTCTGTATATACTCTTGGACATTAGGCTACTGACTCTTGGCATATTCCCACCAGAAATAATCTCTCTTTTCTTTAAATTCCCTTAGCATACTAAATCCTTTAGCCATTAATCATACCCTGCTTCATTATTGAAGCGTTTCTATTCCTCTATAGGCCTTAAAGTCACACGCCATATCTTATTCAGGACCTGCCATGAATAACAGCCTTGGATTCAAATCCCACTCTCTCACTTACTTGTTGACCTTATACAAAACTGTACATAACCTTCCTAATTTTTTTCCACTCACAGTGTGGAGACTATAGCACTATATATGGCTACTGTGAAAATTAAGTAAGATAATGTATTAGACTCAGAGTAACCATCAGTAAGTGGTAGCCATTATTATTAAAGTTCCTTGGAGGTGTTTTCTCACATAACATCTTATTTAATCACCAAAACAACCATGAAGTCATTAGTATCTCCATTTTCCAGAAGGGGAAACTGGTACTTTACAGGGGCAGTAGACTTTCTGTAACTGTTTCTGAGTCAATGACTCTCAGCATGGCCTTTAAATGCCTCTCCAGACACACAGATTCTTGCACTAATAAGGAACCCTTGCCCACCTTCCGCCTTACATGGGGGCAAGGTGAAAGGTTGGGTAGCAGCTCTCAAATCAATCTTTGAAAGGGAAAGCAGTTGACCCTTTGCCAGGGTTCTCTGGTCTAATTGACTTCCCGCAGAGAAACCTTTATTTTGAAACAGGACTCCAAAGTCACCACTGGCTAAAAAGACAAAAATAATGTCGTTAACTCTGTTTGTTTTGCTTGGGATAAAGTGTCCTGAACTCATAACAAATGTCCTCTTGTTAGCAAATGGAAAAGCATAATTAAGACTGCTTTTCCACCAGTTTTAATGAGCTTTCAGTTTCCTCTCTACCTCACTCTCTCATTTTCTTTTAATGAGATACCAATTTCCTCCTGCCCAGCACTCACAGATACTTTAAGCAATAAAACAGACAGCTTTGATTTTCATCTTAGTGTGAAGTTTTGGTATTAATTTATTCATCTGTGACCTGCGCCACACTCTTTTCGTGTAAAATGGCCTGTTAATCTTTAAAAATTAACAAGGTATCTTAGGCCAAAATGTGAAAGAGAAAAGGGGGGAAAATGAAGGAGGAGTAGGCTAGGGGAAGAAAGAAGGTTTCCACTTAGGGTAGCACGGAAACATTGATATTTTCATCCTGCTGCCTTCAACTTCATCATCTTCTGGAAACCAAGGCCCACAATGAAGACTTTTTCCTGGTTTCCCACAACCCCTCTCCAATTAAGATCCAAGTGTAACCCAGTCTGTCCAGACTGGGAAGCTGGTTGAGACCTGGCTGATGTAAATAGAGACCGCGCTGTGGAGCCAGGAGCAGTACGCAGCTCCTGGAAGATGTTGTAGGTGGTGAAGGGCAAGAGAAGGGCTTTTCTAAAGGCTGCAGAATCAGTCCAGCCCAGCCTGCTGCCTGCCATCTGGAGAGAGGCAGCCTTGGCACATCTGAGCAGCAAACTACTTATTTGTGAAAAGCTATTTTTTTTAAATTTAATAGTTCTTTAAGACTTTCAGAAATCCTGGAGCTGAGTACAAAGATTAGGTTTGCACTCAGCAAAAAGCTATGGATCTTGCCCCTCCTTACCAAAGACCCCACTTTTGTACTGGCAGTTGGAAACCAAATGACTCTATGAAGTCGAGGTTAACAATTTTTCTTTTAAAGATTTTATTTATTTGAGAGAGAGAGAGCACAAGCCAGAGGGAGGGGCAGAGGGAGAGGGGAAGCCGACTCCCCGCGGAACAGGGAGCCTGATGCGGGGCTCGATCCCAGGACCCTGAGATCATGACCTGAGCCGAAGACAGATGCTTAACTGACTGAGCCACCCAGGCACCCCAGGTTAACAATTTCTAACACAAAATGTACTTCCACCCTTACCTGTGATTGCATTTTTGGTTTTTTTCTCCTGCTGCTTTACTCTATAAAAACCGAATTATACCATAAATTTCATCCATGTAAAGTGTACAATTCAATGGTCTTAGAATATTCAGATAATTGTGCAAACATCACCATGATCTAAGTTTAGAACAGTTTAGGGCGCCTTCACCCCAAAAAGAAACCTTGATCCATTAGCAGTCACTTCCCATAAACTCAGCCCTAAACAACTACTAATCTTCTGTCTCAAGCCTATTCTGGACATTTCATATAAATTGAACCATATAATAGGTGTTCTTTTGTCACGGATTTTTTTTCAAATTGCATGATGTTTTCAAGGTTCACCCATGTTGTAGCATATATCAGTGCTTCACTCTTTTTTTGTGGCCAAAATAATATTCCATTGTATGGATATACCACATTTTGTTTATCCGTTCATTAGTTGGTGGACATTAGGATTTTTTCTACCTTTTGGCTATTACAAATAACACTGCTGTGAACATTCAAGTTTTTGTGTGGACGTTTTCAGTTCTTTTGGGAGATGAATTGCTGGATCATTTGGTAACTCTGTTTAACATTTGGAGGAACTGCTTCTCTTCACTTTATATTCCCACCATCAATGTATGAGGGTTCAAACTCCTCCACAGCTCATCAACACTTACGATTATGTCTTTGTGATCATAGTTATCCTCATGGGTGTGAGGTGGTCTAACTATGGCTTTAATTTGCTTTTCCTTAATTGCTAACGAGCAGTTTTTCATGTGCTCATTGACCAACTGTATGTCTTCTTTGGAGAGATGCTTTTTCAAATCCATTGCCCATTTTTTAATTGGGTTACTTATCTCTTTACTATTAAATTGTAAGAGTTCTTTACATAATTGAATATCAGTCTTTTATCAAAAATGTAAGTTGCATATATTTTCTCCCATTCTGTGAGTTGTCTTTTCACTTTCTTGACAGTATCATTTGCAGTACAAAAGCATTTAATTTTGATGAAGTTCAGTCTAATTTTTCTTTTGTCATTTATGCTTTTAGTATTATTTAAGACCTAATTCAAGTCCATAGAGATTTATTTTTATGTTTTCCTCCAAGAGTTTCACAATTTTAACTCTCAAATTTGTCTATCATCATTTGAATTAATTTTTTTGTATGTTAAAAGAGTCCAAACTTGTTCTTTTGCATGTGGAAATCTAATTATCCCAGCACCATTTGTTGAAAAGACTGTTCTTTCCCTCAATGGATTGTCTTGGTACTCTTGTAGAAAATCAATTGATTATAAACAGAAGGGTTTATTTCTATACACTCAATTGTACTCCATTTATCTATATATCCACCCTTATACCAGTACCACACTCTTCTGGGTCCGGCAGCTATTTAAAGTTTTGAAATCAGAAAGTGTGAATCCTCCAACTTTGTTCTCCTTTTTCTATTTTGGCTATTCTGGGTTCTTGGAATTTTCTTACAAATTTTGTGATCAGTTTGCCAATTTCTGAAAATATGGAAGCTGAGATTTTAACAGACATCACACTGAATCTATAGATTTAAGGAGTATTTGCCATTTTAACAATATTAGGTCTTACCAATCCATGAATATAGGATATCTTTCAATTTATTGAGATCTTATAAACTTTCTTCTATTATGTTTTGTAGTTTTTAGAGTATGAGTGTTTAACTTATTTCCTTAAATTTATTCCTAAGTATTTTCTTCCCTTCGATTCTATTATAAATGGAATTGTGTTCTTAATTTCATTTTTGGATTATTTGTTTCTTCTGTATGGAAATACAATAGGTTTTTGTATAATAATCTAGTAGCTCGCAATCTTGCTGAACATGTGTCTCAGTTCTAATAGTTTTTTTTTTTTAATGAATTCCTTAAGATTTTTTTTCCTATGTAATCATATCATCTACAGAGATAGTTTTACTTTTTCCTTTCTAATCTGGATGCCTTTCATTTCTTTTTCTTACCTGATTACCCTGACTAGAACTTCCAACACAATGTTGAATAGAAGTGGTGAGAACAGACTTCTTGACTTGTTCCTGATCTTAGTTGTGTGTCTTTCATAGACGCCCTTTATCATGGTGATGATATCGTCCCTTCTATTCCTAGTTTGGCAAGTGATTTAAAAAAAAAAAAACTTAAAGATTTATTTATTTATTTTAAAAAAGGGGAAGGGGCACAGGGAGAGAGAGAGAGAGAAACTCCAAGCAGACTCTATGCTGAGCATGGAGCCTGAAGTGGGGCTTGATCACATGACCCAGAGATCATGACTTAGATATCATGAACTGAGCCAAAACCAACAGTCAGATACTTAACCAACTCACCACCCAGGCACCCCAGCAAGTGATTTTATAATGGAAGTGTTAGATTTTATCAAATGCTTTGTCTGTATCTACTGAGTTGATTATGTGGTTTTCATCCTTTTCCCATTAAAATGATGTATTTTATTATTATTATTATTATTATTATTATTATTATTATTATTATTTTGTATTCCTGGAATAAATTGTGGTGCATAGTCCTTTTTGAAAGATGCCAGATTTGATTTGCTAGTATTTTGATAGGGACATTTGAATCCATATTTATAAGGGATGTTTGTCTACAGTTTTATTTTCTTGCGATGTTTTTGTGTGCTTTTATTCTCAGGGTAATACAGGCCTCATAAAATGAGTTAGGCAGTGTTCTTTCCTCTTTTATTTTTCAAAGAGTTACAAACACTTGCATTTTTTAAATGTTTGATAGAATTCACCAGTTAAGTGAATATGGGCCTGGGCTGTTCTTTGTGGTAAGTTCTAAAATTGCTAATTAAATATCTTCAATATTAATAGGTCTGTATATATTTTCTATTTCTTCTTGATTTAGTTTTGGTAATTTATGTTCTTTTAAGAACTGTCCATTTCATCTAGGTTTTCCAATTTGTTGGCAAACATTTATTCATAGTATACCTTTATGATCTTTTTCATTTCTTTAAATTGGTAGTGATGTCCCTTCTTTCCTTCCTGATTTTAGTAATTTGCTTCTTCTTCTTTTTTTTTTTCTTGGTCAGTTTAGCTAAGGATTTGTCAATTTTGTTGATATTTTAAAGAACAACCTTTTTGGTTCATTGATTTTCCCTACTGTTTTTATATTATATATTAATCTTTACTTTTAATATTAATACCCTTTAGTTTAAGACAAATACTCATGGGGCACCTGGGTGGCTCAGTCAGTTAAGTGTCTGACTCAGTTTCAGCTCAAGTCACCATCTTGGGATTGTGAGATCAAGCCCTGAGTCAGAATCTGTGCTCAGGTGGAGTCCGCTTGAGACTCTTTCCCTCATCTTCTCCCTCCCCTATTCCTCTCCCTGCTCACACACTCTCTCTAAGATAAATAAATAAAATCTTTAAGAAAAAACCACCTCATACCTAGCTACTGCTTACTTTCATGAGACCAAGAGATTGTCTTCATCCCAGATATCTTCTTTAATCTATCTCTTCCTTGATATCCTATACTCCAAGTCACCTAGACTTATGTCACTTGGAAAAATGTGGGTTACACTACAATCATGCCTCATTACTATCAGTCTCTCAAAACAACCATACAGCTTGTCTGTACTAACTCAAAGAAAAGAAAGAAAAAGTGGACAACTGAGAAAGACAATCTACATTTGAAAGGAGTGTCAGGGCTCTTATCAGTTCTTTTGTTTTTGTTTTTTTTGTGTTTGTGTGGCTTTTGCTCTCTGACTTCCAATATTGTTTCCTGCCTCGCTCCTTAACTTTATACTTGGAACCACTTGTTTGATGAACTGATTCAACTGTTGTCCAATACTGGGGATGCCAAATACTTGGCATGCATACCATCTCTGTCCTTTGCCCATGGAAGAAATTAATAATCTTACCATTTTTTCTAAGCTCAGATGTGACCTTACAGTTCTTCTCAACACAGGAGGACACCACATAACCACTACCAACACCTATGATCCAGCAATTGCAACATACAACATAAATACATGTACTAGAATTTTCAGACCCACACTATTTATAATACCCCAAAACAGAAAACTACTAAATACTCATCAACAGTAGACTGGTAGACTGGATACACAAGTACAGTATCTTTACAAAATGAAATACTATACAGCAATGAGAATGAACACTGTACCACTACATTGGACAATTTAAATGCTGTTTACTAACATGACACTGAACCAAAGAAACCAAACATGAAAGAACACATACAGTAAGGTTCTATTTATATATAGTTTAAAACCATGCAGAACTAATCTATGCTACTAGAAGTCAGAATAATAGTTAACCTTTGGAGAAAGTTGGAATGAATCATGAGGGTGGCCTGAGGGGTGGGTAATGTTCTGTTTCTTGACATGATGCTCTGTGCCAACCAAAGTGTACTGTTTGCGAAAAACCTTCATCCAGTAGCCTTGTTCTCTCTATGTGTATTATATTTTAATAATATGCTTTTAACAATTTGGCTTACTTACCTCCCTAAGTAGATTGTGAACTCCAATTTGGGGGACCAGGTTTCTATTTCATTGAATATCCCTTGAATCTAGGCCAGTGATGGAAACATAACAGAAACATGTTTGCTTTTTTTATTTGTTATTCCTGCTCCCATTTCAATATTCCAGTTCCTGCTGAAATCCCACTTCTTGGAGTCTAGCTAGTACCGGATTCTGTAATTACCCTCTATCCACAGGGCATTCTTGGAAAACTTTGTAACTTATCCCAACCCAAGATAACTCCATGGTGTACCTACTCACATTTTGTTCCTGTTTTTGATACCTTTACTCTCTTCCTTTGCTGCCAGACCTTAATAAAGTGTAGGGTTAAGACTACTCTCTTGGCAAGCTGGATTGGACAAATGACTTGGAATAGATGAAAAAAGGAAATTTATCGGCACAGAAGCTTGTAGTGTATCTAGAAATCATACCAATTACATGATGTTTAACTGTAAAACAGGAAAAATTTTAAGGACTCTCAAATGCTACAGGTACTGCCATTCATATGAGTAGCAGGGCCACTCTCAGTATTTTTTTGAATTGGGGCTTCAATGTTTATGAGTTCTATGTGTTCCCTTGGAGGTTGATATAACTACTTAACTTTGAACCACATTCAGGGAGGTTGGATCAGGGAATATAGACTGAATTATGTTGTGATATAAATAACCCCCAAATCTCACTAACTTGTAACATGTATTTATTTCTTACTCAAGCGATAGCCACCGTAGATTACCTATGGTTCTGCCTCTCCTTATCTTCTTTCCACAACCCAGGCTGGATGAATGATACTTTTCAGGGATATTCTCAGTCTATTTTTTTTTAAGATTTTATCTATCTATTTATTTATTTATTTATTTATTTATTTATTTATTTATTTATTTATTT